>NC_088685.1:161588934-161889234 GCF_028017835.1 Emys orbicularis | reverse complement strand
AGAAAGTTGCACAGGTTTAACTTAAATTGGTTTAAAACTGATTTAATTAGATTAGTACAAAACCCTGTGTAGACACTCTTATTTTAGTTTAAGAAAGGCTTATTTTGGTTTGGTTTAAGGGTACGTCTACAGGTGTGGCGCTGTAGCCATTTACTCCAGCAATGGAAGAAATTTCTCCCTCACTCTCCAAGAGGCAGTCATTAGGTTGACAGACGATTTCTGTCAGCCTAGCTGTATCTAGAATGGAGGTTAGGTTGACTAACTACATTGCACAGAACATGACATTTTTCATAGCCCTGAGCGATATAGCTAGGTCAACCTAAGGCTTTAGGTTGAGACGATGCCTAAATCAGCGAAGAATCAGCTTAGGACTTGTCTACACATTAACTGGTACTGAAATAGCTATATGGGTTTTAATTCACACCTGTAGTAATGGCAGAGCAAAAACCATGTGTTGATATTGTTTCCCCAATTAAAAGAGTCCTATTTTGATTTAACTTAAATCAATAGTAAATTAGATTGAATTAGGACACTCAATATGAAATAAGTGTCCACACAGACTTGTATGGAAATAAAAATCAGGCTTAATTAACACCTTTTGTTGTTATTTTGGTTCCGGTTTGTGTGAAGGCTAAATCCACATATACCACTCAAACTGAAAGAAGGAGTGTCTAATACACAGTTCAGCACCAGTTTAATTAAATTAGTTTGAAATCACACCTTTAGTTAAACTGGGACAAGATTGTGTGTAAACAAGGCCTAGATTTACAAGTAGTAAATACGTTTTACTACTTTGAGCAGCATATAACCAACCTGTGGATTTCACCGCTGCAGGAGGAGGTCATGGAGCGGAGTCAAAGGGTTTGATTTACCACTAGGTTACTCCTTTTTATCATAATGCAGTTCCAGTGGTGAATTAGGCCCAGTGATATACACCTCTACCCCGATATAACGCTGTCCTCAGGAGCCAAAAAAATCTCACCACATTATAGGTGAAACCGCGTTATATTGAACTTTCTTTGATCCGCCAGAGCACGCAGCCCCACCCCCCCGGAGCGCAGCGTTATATCCGAATTCGTGTAATATCGGGTCGCATTATATCGGGGTAGAGGTGTCGATAAAAAAAAACACCTATCTCAGTAGGAATTTTTCAATTAA
This sequence comes from Emys orbicularis, assembly GCF_028017835.1. Taxonomy (NCBI): domain Eukaryota; kingdom Metazoa; phylum Chordata; order Testudines; family Emydidae; genus Emys; species Emys orbicularis. The sequence continues at coordinate 161,888,076 of NC_088685.1, read as the reverse complement.
GTGGCATGTTTCATTGCAGCATTGGGATTTGGCCATGGCATGCAGGCCTGATACCAACCCTGATGGAATGAGGGTCTGATGAGGTCTGGAAAACAGGATTTCTCCATGTGCCATAACACCAGTTCTGATTATTCAGGTATATGGACCAAATTTCATCTTTCAAAAACCAACACTCTTGAGTGCTAATAATTTTTACCCTTTGCTTCTACAGACCAGCATGGCATCTGGTCGGAAAAGCCAAATTGAAAGTTCCTTGTTTCTTGGATTCATTGGCTGTATCATGGAGATCCTTGTTACAGAATTCCTTAATGTGTACATGCATTACGATAGGCAAGGATTGTGGCACTGCCTATTAAGGTTGCCCAATACTTCCCATTATAGGATCTTGTTATCAGATGCTTCAATATTTTTGCCAATCTTTAACTATTGGGCTGAAATTTCCCATGCTGAGTGTCTGCCTCAGGTAGAATTTTGGGGGGAAATTTCAGCCAACACAGTTCAGCAGTTTCCTAGAGCAAGGCCAGGGAGAAATAACATTGTTTTGCCGATGTTCTGGTGATCTGTTGTTTGAGACGCTCTAGCAGAGGCTTGAAATTTGGCAGAAGGATGATGTGTGTGTCAGGGATATGCCTTGTGCTGCTCTTGTGAAAATCTGCACAAATTTGGCCATGTTACAAGCCCTTGGGGAAAAAAAATCTCAGTTCTCACATGCTCAGTAGGAACTTCTTATAGTTTAGCACCATAGAAAAGCCTATGAGGAAATTAATTCTATCTTCAAAGCAGGGTTTGAATAGTGTGAAGTAAATAAGGCCTGGGACCACACATTAAACAACGGGGATAAAAGCAAACATTAAATAGCTGCTCATTCTATGACTGCCATCCATCTCGTGCATTGAATGACACAGGGGTCTAGTGGAAAAATAGTATGTGATCATGTAATTAAAGACTGTGTTATAATGCATACGCACAAGGGGGCTGAATTAGGTTGCACGGGGAACCTTAATTCTGGCATTTCCTATTTCTGAATACTTGACTTTGCAACCTTAATAATGTTCTTTTAATGTAGTTTTATGTGTGTGTAATAAAATATATCAGTTACTACAAAAAATGACATGGCTAATTCAGTCATCCTCTGACTATTGGTAGATTTCCATTCAGCTTAACTATGGAGTGGCTATTAATGCCTCTACATTAGAGACCTGGATCATACCTTCATTCCCTGGACAGGAAGAGTCAGACAACATTTTTGTGAGATTCATCCCATGGAGTGGGGGGGTAGGGAGCAAAGCAGTTTCAAGTAGTAGCAAGCTGCACCAGCACAAGTCACAATTCATAGCCGTTTATATTGTCTACACTAGGAGGTTGCTCCAGCTCAGCTACACTGGTGACTTGCTACCAACAGTTGAAATTGGGATAAATCCCCAGTGTAGACAAGGCCTAATACTTTACAGAAGGATCATCTGGTTTAGATTTGTTTAGAGTATGGCAGCGTTTTACGAACCATTTCACGTGACTGATGCTAGGAATGTGCCATATGCAATCTACATGCTGTATGCATTTTAACTCTTATTGTTACTTGGAAATTCATTCATTCGTTTTGATTTTAGCCACAGGAAATCAGATGGCTGGTTAATTTGTGTTTCAGGCTGTTTTCCCCTTATCCTCCCCACAGGCTGCACGGCATTAAAACGCTAGAAGATCGCTGAGGGCATTAAAATACCACCACTGCCACTCTACTCCCACGCAAACGCATGCTCCTGCAAAATGACCAAATCCTTTGGTTCTCTGGCTTCAGTGCCAAAACACCCAGTTAGACAGCTCTCTTGGATCTCAGCATTGTCCGCTCAGCTGAGAGAATACTCTGCGTTCCTTAGCTAGTATGCGGGATCATGAAAATCTCAACACATGCAGAGCCTAAATTTAGGTCACTGACCAAACTTGAACTCTGGGTTTCAAACTGCAGCTGTCAAAGCCCAAAGCATAAGGGGCTACAGTGGCTTAGCACCATGTCACAGGGTGCACTCACCAGGGGCACCTCCTCATGGTTGCGCTGGGGATTAGCTCCTTCCAGGTGCTGCACCCTCCTCTGGTGGTCTCTCCACCCATTGTCCTCTCTCTCTCTCACCCTGTGGCCCCTCTCACTCCAGGAGCTGCAGCTTCCCTTGGCCCTCCAGCCACCTCACTAGGGTCCTCCCCTCCAAGGGTATCAAAGGATTTCAAGGCAAACTGTTTCAAGCAGTCCAGCCTGTGCCATTTCCCCAGTGGCCAGTAGAGGAATGCAGACCCACCCTCTACTTTGGGTTCTAGATCAGGGGCCTTCTAGTCAGCAGCTAAGGTCTGCACCCTCCTGAACCTTGCTGCCTTTTCCCCTGAGCCTTACCTTACCTTCTGGCTCTCCCCCGCTCTAGGTTTACCAGCCCAAACTCCCTGCTCCCTGGGAGTAAATGTATACTATTCTGTGTAGTCCCAAGCATGCTTTTCACCCAGGGAGTGGCTACACACTGCTTCTCTGCAGCCCCAGCTGTCCTAAGATACTGGGCTTCATACAGGCCCCTCCTGTTCCTGTCCAGCTGAGCCTCCTCTCTGATTAATCCCTGCTCCCTGGCTCCTCCTCCAGGTGCAGCCTGGGCACTTAACTGGCCTGCCTAGCCACCTTAACTACTTCAGGTCTTGTGTGGAGTGGACAGTGCATCTCATGTCATCACACACCCCCATAAATATAACCCTTGGGAACTTAAGTGGCAGATCCAAACATAAATTCTTCAAAAGCTGCTGCATTGCCAAAGACTAAGAAACATACGAATTAAGTGTGAACAGTACATTTTTCCAAGTTTTAGAAGCTGGAAGTACGGGGAACTATAGCTTTGCAAACATCCTCAGGAAGGAGCGGGCCTGGTTTTCCATCTGGAATTGCAATGTCTGCTTTCTTGAAAGGAAAGGACAAGGACATTTTGCTTTTTCACTGCTCAGTGGAAGCTTAGAATTGAATGGCTGAAACTCCAGAAAGATTATGCTCATTGGAAAAAGCTTCCCTCAGTCTGTCCCTGGGAAAAGAAAGGCCCCATTTGATAGTTCGCATTTAATATAATCATATTTTAAATGAGCTTACGGTTTATACAGCACCTTCCATCCTATAAAATCCCAAATCAATTTACCAACTATAGGCTATGTTCTGACTCCATAGGAAAATATGCCCAAGTGGCCGAATTAATATGGTAGTAAAAAAGCTGGACGCCATCAGAGATTCATCTGCCCTCGGGTTCTCAACCAGTGACAGCAGCAGTGGGGATTTTACAAAAACCACAAATCATTCCTGGTATAGACACAGCTTAGAAGAGCATGCGATGAGAAAATGACAGGGCTACAAAAAGGGGCCACATTCTTTTCCCAGTGACACCCGTGTACATCTGGAAGCACTCCATTAAAGTCAGCAGAATCTCTCCAGATTTCCTTGAGAGAGTAATTTGGCTCAACGAGTTCAAATGAGCCCATCGTCATCTAAGATTCTGTTCTCACCTTGATTTTGCTCAATTGTGTCCAATTATAATTAAGCAAAAATGAAATGCGCACCCATAAAAATGACACCTCTACAAAACCCTGCAGTGTGAAGAGGCTGTAACTGCCACTATGCACCACAACCATTAAACATCTTTTTGTCTTATCTGCGAGCCGTGCGTCTCTATAATGTGTTATGAGGTGTGTTTGTAATTGTCTGATGCTGGCACTGGTCCTTGAAAAGGAAATGGTGTGTGTCTAAATGCAGACAAAGCTACTTAGGAAGCCACGACAAAGCAGCTTCCCCCTCTTGCATGGGCCAGATTAGAGCCTTTGAACTTACTCCTTCCATGGCTTTAAAAGAAAAGAAAGAATCTATCTCAATTGCCTTGGCTCTGGAAACAATAGTTAGAGGATAGAAGGTGATTTCAGCGCGCATTTGTTTTTGCAGTGCACAAGGCCCTTTCTCCTCACATCATTTTCTAATATTTTATTGTCAGCATCTCGGACTATAAAACTGACGAGTAAAAGCCTCAGTTCCACTTGAAATAGTAAATAAATAATAATAATAATACAATCTTTTCCTTTTCTTTTAGCCTGATCTTCAAATGAACCAATTTTGTTTCTTCTGACACCATATTTCCTGCTGTTGCTGCAGTTCTTTTTAAAACGAGAGGCAATGATTAGCTCACTTGCTCCCACAAATAGTATTAGGTTTGGAGCTCAACCTTGTTTATGGTAAATTACCAGCTTCAACCTATATACCGAAGGAAGGGGAAGGGGTGGGATCTAGTCGTCAGAATGTAGGGCTAGGCCCAGAGTCAGGAGTGCTGGGTTCTATTCCAGCCTCTGCTGCTGACTCAGTACATAAGGTGGAGCAAGTAATTGAACCTCTCTGTACTTCAGTTTGCCCAGCTGCAAAATGGGATGACATCATGACAATGTTGTTGTGTACTTGTGAATCACAAGCAGCCCCTTGGATTTCCTCAACAAAATGCTTCACTGTGATAAAACAACAAAAACAGAGTCCAAAGAGTGAGTGAACAAACCAGCAGGGTAACCAGATTCCAGACAGCTCGGTCTGCTTTGAAGTATCCTCCAAGCTGCTGCCCTATACAACTACCTCTGTCTACTTAGAGACAGCTGCAGACTAACACATTATTACAGCTAATGTGTCACCAATTTTTGCTGTTCCAAAGATCATTTTTGCTTACAACACAGTAACTCAGACTTTGAGGGGCCCAATTCTCTCAGCACCGGGCTCAGATCCAGCACACATGTTGCCCCAACTTAGATCATATTCATGTACTCTGAGGCAAGTCAACCCATTAATTTCTGAACTAAAAGTTAACAGTGAAAAGCACAGAACACTGTATTTACCTTCCTCTTGAGGGTGCTGTAAGGGTTAATTAAGGCTTATAAGGAGCTTTGATATATTTGGATGAAAGGCAAATGATTAGTATTACAAATAGCGCCTTGATAAATAAACCAGTGGATGCCTGATGAAACTGTCATCACCGCTCATTTTCTGAATGCAAATGTTAACGATGATCGATCCCTGCTCCCAGCACATACGCTCAGCACATACCATATGAAAACAAAGAAAAGAGCTTAATGGAGCCACTCTGGAGCCTGGATACCCAGACAAACGGAGCTCCAGGAGCCACACGTATATACTGGGCCATTAGTGGCACAGTCTGTTATTGCCTTCAATTGAATAAGCTGCCTAAGAAAGTAGCAGCCCCACTGCCATAGTCTGTTATCCACAGCTGAGCAGCTGACATGGAGGTATATCTCCTCTTGTCTAATGTGTCCAGATACTGACCCAGTGCAGGGCTATCTTCATTAGTCTGGAGACAGACAGTCTTAGGGTCTGTCTACATTGCAATCAGGAGGTGTGATTGCAGCATGTGTAGACATAGCTAGATCAAGGCTGGTTTGGGTAACTCAAATTACAATGGCAGTGCAGCCACATGCGAGCCGCCAGAGTACAGACCCAGTGGCCCAGGCAGCTTGTACTCAGGTGGTTAGCTACTGTTAGTCAAAGCTCTCTCAGGTCTGTCTACATGCTGCTAGCATACCTCCCCATTGCTGTGTAGACATACCCTGAAACAGCCATTCTGGGAAGAGCAAACAGTCCATCGGCTCAGTGGCATATTGACTCTGGAACTTATGATGCCAATTGGAATTTCAACTTTTTAAGCAGCCTCGTGGACAACAGTTCACAGAAATATTAGATGATTAAGAGACCTTGTGTGAGATATGCCACTCAGATCACAGCTTGGTCCAAGAATCAGAAAACCTACTGTATATGTTGTTAATGGCACCACCTTAGATTATTTGTCCTGAAATAAGTTATCCTTTGTTTACATTCTGCCCTTCCACTAGATTGGTCAGCTTCACTTATTGTTTCCGAATAATATGCTACAGCTGCAAGTGTACTGCTGGCAGAGTGTGCGTCCCCTCCTAGTGGCTGACCTAGTAGTGGATAATAGCCCACAATTGCTACTAGCTAATGGAGTAATTCCTTTCATTTAAGTGATAGAGATCTGTGCTTTGGTGTTGAAGGTCCTGGTTTCAAGTCCTACTGATGACCCATGTGGGAACTCATTAGACAAGACATGAAAAAAGTCAAACTAAGTAGCCTGGTTTGGAAAGGCCAGAAGAAAGGGAGAAATAGATTATGAAGAGCTGTGACCTAAAGTGTTCCTCAACAGCTAACAATGATGGAGGTAGTATCTGTGCTGCGCCCGACCTTGAAGGGACTCGCCCACCTCTTGTGACTTACATTCACAGCTTGGGGTCATGTCTGATCCTTGGTTGCTTCTGGCTATTCAGATCACAGCAGTGGCCAAGAGTAATTCCCAACCATCATCTGCTTATAGCAAGGAGAATGGAATCCATTTTCTCAGATGGGAGACCTCAGCAGAGTGATCTGTGCCTTTGTTTCCTCTAGACCGGTTCACTGTACCACACTCTGTCTAGGGCTGCATTTTCAGGCCACTTGGAAACAGCAATATAGAATGAGACTGCCTGGTTACTTGGCCACGCTTCTGCAAGGAGCACATTACACCTGAGCTGAAGTGGCTCCACTGGCTTCTAGTTAGTTACTGGGTGCAACTCAAGATGGTATGTGTGACCTAGGAAACCCTATATCAGAGCTTGGGACATGCATATCTTAGAGACCTGCTTTTCTTCTTGAGTTTTAACCCAGCAGGCATTATGAGCCTGGATGCTCAAGCAAGGTAGGAGACTCAATGGGGAGCTCTCAACTGCCACCCAACCAAACAGCACTCGAACTGGCTTTCAGGGCACACTGTAAGATCCCTTGATCCAGGCTTAAGGGACCCTGCACTGCAAACTTTGCTCATGTGAGTAGGCTTTACACACATGCACAGTCCTATAGAAGTCAATAGGAGTACTCCCGTAAGAATTACTCACATGAGCAGGGCTGACAGGATCAGGCCCAGCCCGAGGGGAGGGGCTAAACAGGCCCGTACTGCAGGAAGGTCACTGATTCCGCTTTGGATTGCTCTGAGAGACGTTTTTTAAATACTGACTTGTGCATGTGCTTGGAATCTAATGATAAGTGTCTGGAACACAGCAAAATACATGTAAACAGACAGGCAATCAGCAATCACACGAGCCCCATTGGGAGGGAGACGGCTGCCGTCTCCATCCTTAACCAATGGAATTGGACATAAGTCAGATGTAAAACATTCTCAGCTACATCCCATTCATCTCAGATAGCAAAGGCAGTTTAGTGGCATCACCGCACATGCACTTTGACGATGCTGTTCAGAAGAGACCTTATAAATCCCTTTATAAATTAATGAGGGGACAGATTCACAACCGATGGAATTCAGCACAGCTCCACTAAAGGCAATGGAACAAGGCCAATTTATACCAGCTGAGGATCTGGCCCAGGGTCTCTTTCCCAGCTGATCTTCCTGTTACATTGACTCCCGCAGTGGCTTTGGAACCAAGAAGAGGAAGAGGGAGAGAAAAATCAATTTAATTGCAGCTTAGTAAGCAAATGTGCTAAGTGTTGCTGGCAAAATGTGAGCACTTTATTGTGAGGGGAGGGGGGAATGGCTCTTTTCATTGCATGGGAAAGTGGGGTGATGACGAATCTACCAGGCTGTCATCTGGTTTTCACCCCTTCCCCTTCTTTAAACAGGAGGAAGCCTCCAAGAGGCACACAGTTAGTGGTTGTACTATTTTGTGCTTGTACTATTCCATTTAATAGTCAATCCACTGCACCCTTTGTTGTTATTCGACACGTAATTACCCTTTCATGCAAAGCGTCTCTCTTTAGCAGATCCCAGTTTTGCTTTCTCCGCAGATACATCCCAGTGATTGGTTTTATTGCACCAAATGCTGGGCTGTCCTCGTGGAAGGGGAATGGCTCTAACTACATTTCTCTTGCACAGCTGCAGCACGTTGCTTGTGGATTTTTTATTATTTCTCCCATGTTTTCTTTTCCATCCGCACAGAGACTCGAGCTAAGAAAAAGTACCAAATTGGCATCCTCCAGGGGCGTGTGCGCTGCCAACCCTAATACCATCTGCAGAGCTTGCATATAAAGCAACATGCGTGCTCACAGGGACTGTGTTTTAAAAAGAGCTTGTTCAGTCATGTGCAAAATACCGCACCCGCCACGGGGATTACGACATCGAGCTGAGAGGTAGCACCACTTCTAGGGGCTGATCCTGCTGCCACTGAAGTCACTTCAAAACTCCCATTGACCTCAGTGGGCCAGGCTCAGCCCCTGAATGACTAAAGGGCTGACTGTAATGGGGCTGCTCACAGGTCTTGGTGCTAGAGGAAAGCAGGGCTCTTCGCTCCGGAGCTGAAATCCAACACTCATTACAGCCAGTGCCTTCTGCCAAGCTTTGTGGTTCTTTGGTCATGAAAGCTGCCCAGGCAGCTCCTTCCAAACAGCTGTCCTATATCTGGAAAGTTGTCATTCCCTTATTTATATCCTGAGTAAACAACGTGCGTCCTTCCCAAAGAACAACAACGCTGCACCAAGTACACCTTTGTATAAAATCTCTACTCAGCTTATCAGGATAGAAGAATGATATACCAAATACATTGTATATACTTCACTGTATGGTGGTGTAATGCAGAACAACACTGCTCCAGGTATTAGACCTAAAATTTGTATACTTACCTGTGCCTTATAAATGCATACTTACCTGGGTATGGGCCTGTAAATATCACTATAAAGCACTGAGAGTTTTTTTAAATGGTTCAATAGACTGTACCTTATATTTTCTGCAAAAAGATCTTATTCCCGTGACAAATTACTGTGGTAGGGGAGGAAAACAGGGACTTCAGTTGATGGTGAGCACCCTCACTCTTTGATGTGGAAACTGGTGTGAAGATCTTCCCACAGAGATGATGCTTATGAAAGGCATGAAGCCACTGCACCAAATTACAGCGTATACATTATATATGTAGGCACCCTCCAGACATGCAGATAGATACAGTTGTGTCCCAAAGAGTTTATAAGCTGAAAGCAATTTGGGGACAGATTTTCAGAAGAGCTCACTCAGCAGGCTGGGTTCTTCAGAGCTCTTAGGGCAATCTGGTCATAAGGGTCACAATGGGAGCTGCTGAGCAGCAAGCCTAAGTGAGAGCTGAGCCCCAGTTGCGCGTGCTGAGCACTTGAAAAACTGGCCCTAAGGTCTTTGGAAAAAAACAAACAGTCACTTCTCCTGCCACCTCCGAGATGGAACAGAGCAGCTGTTTAGCTGCACACAGCATTGCCGTGCAATAGTGTAGGCCAAGAAATGGAGAGTACTATTTCCACCTGGAACTTTAGGGGGAAGTTTAGGTAGGCGGGATGCAGTTCTCAGAATTTTACCAGGATACCAGGGTTGCAAAGATGCCAAGAGATTTTGCAGGACAGCACCCCCAGTACTCGGGTCAGATACAGGGCTCAGCACTGAATCAAAGAGGACAATGCCTCCTACTAAACTGCCACCAGCACTTCCTGCAGCATCTAGGTCAGTGGTGCTCACTGCATCCCTCATAGCTCTAAATCAGGGACGTCCAGGGCCAACTGTGTTAAGAAGAAAATCTGTATTTGATTATGAACCGAATGTGTGTTCCCTGAGCTTCACCCTGCGATTTTTTAGCTGACATGTCTGCATCCCTCTGAGGAGGAAGTAGAGGGCCCTGCCTCCCTAGCTACCTCCAAGAGCTTCCTCTGCTGCTCTAGTAGGAGCCAAGCCAGGAGTGCTTCCAGCACCAGCTGCAGCTGCTCACCAGCCCCCCTGCTGGCCCCCTTCTGCATGGCCGGGGAAGGAGAAGAGTAGCTCTTGCTGCGCTATCAGCCGCTGGAATATGGAAGTCCCAAGAAGATGAGAATAGGAGCTCTCCTGGTTCTGCTAGAGCTTAGGGGAATGCCTGACAAAGGTCCTCTCCCCAACACAGCCACTCGGGTTACCCTAGAAAAGAAGAAGCTGAGAACCAACACCAGACAGATGAAAGGGAGCAGAAACCATCTGCAACTCCACTCCCAGGGTTTCTCCCAGCATTGGGGAGTCCTTAGCAGGCACAGAGCCAGCACCTACACCTCTCTCTCTCTCTCCACAGCCCCTCGTGCAGAGGTGGAGAGGCAGGAGCATGTTGCATTAGGACTATCCCCAGTTGGCATATGACCCCTAATGGACTGTTGCCAGCTGGCACAGGTTACAGCAACCCCTAAAATATCAGCATTCGGGCTGAGTAGCACAAAGAGAGCAGAACAGGCCAGACACTCTGCCCCACAGTGCTGATTGTAACCACCTGACCTTTCTGAAAGAACATTTGGCCCTCAGACTGGCCACTGCCGATCCAGGTGTTTCAGGAAGGTCTCCCATCCACATACTGCTCTAGTTCAGAGCTACTTAGATTAGGAATTCTGACAGGATTAACCCAGAAGAGCAGACAACTGCATAGCCCCGAAGGAATAAAGATAAAAAGCAACACGGGAGGAAATGACATAAATCTAACCCTCCTGCCACTGAATATATAGAAGTTCTTTTAAATAGTTCAACTGCCTTCTTCCTAATGATCAGAACCATATCTTCAGAGTATCTCTACCAGGGTCCTGACAAGGGCAGTCAGGACCAAAAGTCAGAGCAGGGTCAAACCTAAGGCTGAGAGTAGCAGGGAAGCTTGCAGTCAAGTTCCAAGCCAGGGTCAATAGCAAGGATCAGAGTATGAGTCAGGTTTCAGGTTCCGGGGCTGGAGGCAAGGTCCAAACTGAGCTGAAGTCAAAGCCAGGAGTTCGGGATCAAGAATGGTCATGGTAGTTACAGCAGATTCACACTGTTGCCTGGACCCTTCTTAGAACAACCCTTAGGTTTGTATAGGGCAGGGAGCCAATCAGGAGCCATGAGGCTTCTGCCTATCAGACCCCTTGAGGTGGGACTTCCCATGGTCTGTGTCCACAGAAGCTAATGGGTAGTGAGACACAAATTACCATAGTTACAGCCATTGCTGGGTGGCCGCCTGGAGGTGTTCATTAGCAGCTCTGTAGGTCTGTGTTTGAGATTCAGTGGGCCTTCCAATCTCAGTCCAAGAGTGAATGGCTTTGAATTTTCTTGGCAGTGTTGGGACTTCTCAACATCTTTGTGCATTCTCTCAGAGAAAGAAGAAAATTTTCTCCTCCTTCCTCTAAAATGTCAAACAAAAGGTTTTAACTGCATCCAAAATTTATTGGGCTTCTTCTGAGTAAACAGCCAGCAATTTTTTACCTTTTTAAAATTTTTCTTGTTTTGCAAGCACAAAGCAATGGAAGGTTCCTGGACGCCCTGATGCTCATCACTCCATAAAGCAAACAGGCCTTGTTCAATCAATATTTATGCCCCTATCACTCACAACTGCCCCATGAAGCTGTAATGGAATGGAATGGGGGTAAATTCATTCATTGTAATTACCAGTGAAAAATTAACAAGGTTTTCATTTACTGACTATTGTTTTTCAGATATCTCAGAGAGACCGCTCATGTGCAGTCAATAGATTAATTAAACAATACAGATAATATAAGCCTGACACCATTTGTCCATGACAGTTTTATTATTATTATAGCCAGCTGAGTTTTGCCTGACCTCTTGGATTGCTAAATTCTGACGGAACTTTGTGCCCTGCTCAATGTTCAACAAAGACATAATTGTTAGCAACCCGGGTGGATACTGTGGAGGAAAACTATTTTCAAAGCCTAGCTACAGTTAGGAAAGTGACTGAGAAAACAGCTCCTTCTTATTCAGCAGGTCTGCTCCTTGGCTCTGCCTAAGTCACACGAACACAAAAATGAGTGTGTTGTTTTTTATCACTGTTAGACATGCAGTTGAAATACAGGTATGGGAGCGCAAACTAGATTCGATTCTGGCTCACGCATCACCAGTTTGTTAGTGATCTAGCTAGTCCTGCCTTTACTCCTGGACATTTCAGGGAGGGCACTCATTGACAAGTGTCATTATAGGTCCCATCCTGTGATCATCAAAGTCAGTGCCAAATCCCCCACTGGCTTCAACGGGCACAGGATCAAGCCCTCTATTATGTTAAATTGGCAGGCTAGTGTTCATGTTGGAATAGGCAGTTTAGTTAATTAATGTGTTAAGATCTTAATTTTGGCAGTGTACATTGTTGTTTTAATCTATGTTAAACACCTCCAGGAGACTGGTGCTGTAAAACCTGGAGAAATTAAAGGAAGAAAGATTATCAGCTGAACTCTGGATGCAGAATCTTTCCAGCTGGTGCTGATGCAGAAAGAATGCAATGTGCTATTCAGATCCCAAATGCAGAACTGGCAACCGCCTTTCTGACTATGGGCCCAACCTTGCAGGGTGCAGAGCAAGGGTGCTGGAACCTTTGTAGAAGTGTGTGTGGGGGTGCACAGCGCCCTCCCCCCCTCCCCCGCCCCAGTTGCTTCCAGAAGGAATTGTGGGTCCTCCGCAGCTTATAGGAAGCTCTGATCACTTCACAGGATCAGCCCCCCCCCCCCCCCACACACACACACACACACTGCATTTTAACATTAACCATTCCCTTTTGTTGAACAAACTATATCTACAATAATAGTAACAGGACATGTCATGTCATATATTTTGTGGTTTATTTTTCTATACCCTCCAGTGTTTGTAACTCCTCCTTGGAAACTTGAAAATAGCATTTGTTTCTCCAGGAGGTTTTTAGTTCCATGTTTCTTACCATGACATTAACAAGGCCTTGTTATTTTTGATAGTTGGAGAGTCTTCTGGAATGCCCAGATGTCTCCTTCCTTCACGGTTCAGCCCCACTCATAAAGGTCCTGATCTCCTCCAGAATCCATCAGCTATGCTTCATCCATACACCAGCAGGAGTAACAGGGGGCTTCTTTCCCTTTTAAAGCCCTCCCAAGCCTTGCCTACCCCAGAAAGTGAGAGGCCAACCAAGCTGACCATGCCAGCATCAGCACAAGCACTGGGAATTGGGTTTGCCAGCTCAGTGCCACTAAGCAGAGCCCACTGCATGTATTCCTCACAAACCAATCTGGGAATTTACTTGTAATTAATACAGCATTTCAATTCCTTTCATTATTTCTTAATCTAATTAAGTTATTAATTTCTGTGTTTTTTTTTTTAATGAGAAAAAGACAAAACTCCTGAATAAAACACAGGGAGGCAGTGCTGTCTAGTGGTTAGAACAGGGGCAGGGACTCAGAATTCCTGGATTCTGCTCCAAACTCTGACACTGACACACTAGGCGATTTTAGGCAAGTCATGGATGACCTGATTTTCCAAGGTGCTGAGCCACTCTCTCTCCCTTGAGTCAATGGGTGCTGGACATGCTTAGCGCCTTTGAAGGCCTCAGTTTGCTCCTCTGGAAAACAGAAGGGGCAGGGGGGATTGACTGGCACTGATTAATGCTTGTGAAGTGCTTGGAGATCCTGAAATGAAAGGCTCTGTAAGTACAGAATATAATCACTGAACCTCAGCTGATCAGAAACACAGAACGGCTGTACAGTTGCTCCCTCGTAAACCATCCAGCAGACAGGATTAATTTTACTAATCCCTTGCTTGCTAACTGGCTCACCTGATTAGGTGCCTGCTAGACAGCAGATACTAGAAGACAGTCATACCATTCCAGCGGGGCTCGCCGCATCCACCTTCCTTCACAGCTTGATGGGACTCCAAAAAGAATAGAAGAGAAGCACAAGAACGTTTTCCTTAGCCAGGCAAATAAGATTCAAACTGTCCTTTGCAAATGCAAGTGGCAACAGTAATAACAGCCTGGATGGACTGGGGACTTCATTCCATAACCAGCTAGGCGAGACACCGCTTATGACTTTGAGTGGGACACATTTTTAATTCTGTGCCCCATTGTTACTATGAGGTTATTGCTTAAAATAAAGGCCTCAGCAAGAAGTCCCCTGCTTGAGTAAAGCACTGCTGGCCTTCCTTGGATGGAGGAAATGTTCCATGGCAACTCCTGAATGTGATAAAGGGCTGGCTTGATGCAGCCATTAGCCAGTGACGCTCTGAATTAGGAAGGAATGAAGAAAGTGACTAGAAGAAAAGTGGGCAAGGCTAGGAAAGAAGCAGAGAGAGGATCAATAAGGTAATAGTTACGTCTACACTGCAGCTTGGACCATGCTTCCCAGTGTGGCTAGACAGATACGCTAGCTCTGCTTGAGCTAGTGCCCTAAAAATACGCATTGTAGCCAGGGGTAGCAAAGGCGGTGCCTCAGACTAGCCACCCAAGTACATACATAGGGACTCCATGGGTTTGTACTCAGGTGACTAGCCCGAGCTGCGGCCCATGCTTCGCCAGCTACGCTGCTATTTTGAGCGCACTAGCTCAATCGGAGCTAGCGCGTGTCTGTTTACCCATGCTGGGAAGTCTGGCCCCAGCTGCAGCGTAGATGGAGCCTCAGAATGTGGTGCAGGGAGATAAAAGTAAGAAGAAAGAGACAGTGAAACCAGGTCAAATAAAACAAGCATGCTCCTATCAATTCTGCCAATAGAATATCAGCATAGGGAAAGCCTAGCCACTGTGATAATGTCCTGGACTCCCATGTAAGAGACTCGGTTAGATTCCTTAGGCCTAGTGCTCGTCTCACCAGTGTAGATCAGGAATGCTTTGCCATGGAGGTTGATGAATGGAAACACCTCATTTCTCCATTAGGAGTAGCACAACCAGTTTATCCCATTATTTTACAAATGATGTTTCTGCCATTACAATATGAGCTCCTTCTAGGAAGTTGGAGAGGGTAAGGAGGAACTATCTGCATATTTCAAAAGTATTGCTTGCTACTGGGTTAGCAGCTAGCCAGTATCCAAAGTACATAACCTCATGGCCAGAGGATTGTACTGTCCTATGCCCAACCACCTGTTCTCCCTTTATTGCTGCTTCACTGGCTTTGATGCATATATATGAAACCAGATTTGGATCCCTTAAGAGGGGTTAAATGAAATGACATCATGTTCCTTTTCTCACAACTAGCTCATATTTCATATTACTCAAAAGTAGTTTCCAAAGCCAAAAATGTAATGCGCTAAAAAATGAATCTGTACTCTATGAATCTCAGGGGGATGCAACTGTTTTGATGGAAAATTCAGAGGAAATGAAGGAGAGGCAATTTCAGCTGTCAGATTTCTGGAGTTATGGCAACTTGGCAGGTGTAACTTAGAAATTTAGGGCCTGATCCTGTAGTCATGAGGAAATTACCCTTGACTTCAATAGGAACAGGATCAGGCCAGTAACAAGGTTAGCCGTCCAAAGAGCAGGGGAGAACTACATCTGTATGTGTTCTGTGGATATTCAAAGTGGGCTGTAAAATGAAGAATCAATTCTACTGCAACTGTTGTTAGGTAAAAAGGTTCATTTGAAGGAGAATACAGTACATCATGGCTGACAAGTGAGTTTTTATTTTGCAGTTTTGAAGAGTGCATTTTCAATACAAGCCTATTTACCCAAAGGGATAGTTATGGTTAAGAGAGCACTTTCATTCTAAACCTCTGTTTCCAGTGACTTATTACCTTCCCCCACAAAAATGATCTTTGGGCCTGAAATTGCACAAGCTCATTCTCCCATCCTAGATAGGTGAGATTATGGAAAGCCTGAAAAAATCCATTCAGTCATTTTTGTTTGAAAAAAAGCATGAAAAACCAGTGACTTTTGCCACATGAAAACCAATGTATTTTTACCAATTTAAGAATTTTTCAAACAGTGATTTGGATTTAAAGTTCCAGAGTTGGCATATACATAGTCATTTGTGAGGAATAGCTTACACAGACACAGCTCATATAAAAATCATGGGCCAGATGCCAATCTCAGTTACACTGGTGTAAATCTGGAGTGAAGGCCTGATCCAAAGCCCTTTAAGATCCCCGTTAACGTTATTGGCTTTGGATCAGATCCTAAGTCCTCTAATTTCGACCAAGTCACTCCAGATTTACAGTGGCATAATTAAAATCAGAATCTGGTCCCATGTATTTCAAACAGTCAGTTCTTTACCAATGTTAGTACCACCATAGGTTATTAAAATGGAAAGAATTTTGAAAACGTTCCTGGTTTATGCTGCTTGTGTACTTTTTGCATTTCATGCAGTTTGGACTGTGAAACTAAACTGTTGAGTTTCAGTTTCTGTTTAAAGTAAGTTGCAGGTTGCAGTCTCATGCACTGTACAGTGCTGTTCTTTGGGCTCAGACACTGCAAGGGAATGCTCAAGTCCAACCAGAAACTGCTTTCACTGGGGTGACCAGATGTCCTGATTTTATAGGGACAGTCCCGATATTTGGGGCTTTTTCTTATATAGGCTCCTATTACCCCCCACCCCCTGTCCCGATTTTTCACACTTGCTATCTGGTCACCCTACACTGAGACAAAAACCAATTTCATTGAAATATTTATATTCATATTAGGACCCCGACTTTTTTGTTTAACTACATAAGTGTAGTGATTTAAACCAGTTGATGGCATCTGCGGCTCTGCCACGGACTCACCATGATGGACAAGTCCATTAAATTCTCTCTGTGTGCTTCTCTATCTTTAAAATGGGTATAGTCATGCCTACCTCAGAGGAGGGTTGTGAGGATCATTCACTTATTGTTTATCAAGTGCTTAGAAATCCACAGATGAAAACTGACAGTGTAAACCGCTCTCCTTGTGTGCTACATGTCCCCCTTTGTGCCTGATCCACAGAAGACACAGGTCTGCTATAATACCCTGCTAGGGGACTTGGCCTGGATTCAGCAGCCCATCTGTATTCCACATAAACACATGCCCGAAGTTAAGTATGTGCTAAGTCCCAGTGGGCTTTGCTGAATAGGGGTGGATTTAAGCACATGTTGAAATGCTTTGCTGAATTGGGGCCTTAGCTCATTTCACACTAGAGAGACTCATGCTTTTAGCTCGGGAGCTCCAGTCATTAGTGATGACGACCATTACAAGTGTGCAAAGTTGTATTCATTACTATGCTGAGTGCATCATTTTCTTACCAATTTAGTTATACACCAAGCACAGAGCTATCCAGAGCATTCAATTCAATTACTATTTTAAATTTAGAGTACAAGGTAGTGTGCTCACAGCAAGCCAAATAACAAGAAAAGTCTATATACCTCTAACAGGCAAATATTAAACTTGAGACTGATATAGGGGAAAGGGAGTGGATAGAGACATTAAAACTTTTGGCACAGATCGTATAAGCAGAAAACTAGAGCATGATAAAACTATCTAGCCGTGGTAAGGCCTGGTGAGGTCATATTTGGAACACCGAGCGCAGTTACAGTCAGCATATAAAAACAAGTAGCATAGGAATGAAGATGACACAGCAGACAGAAAAAATGATACATGGACTTGAGAATCTTGGTTAGTCAAAAAGATCATAGAAACATAGGCTGGCATTCTGAGAGAATACTTTAATTCCCAAGGCCAACAGAACAGGTAAGGGCTACAAGGCTGAGTACAGTGGTTTCAGACACCTGACAAGGTGGCATGAACTTCAGAGAAGGCATCCAACCAATAACAGGAATTGAAGCAAGAATGCAGTGGATCTAATTTACCTCGATTTCAGTAAGGCATTTGATACGGTTCCACATGGGGAATTATTAGCTAAATTGGAAAAGATAGGGATCAATATGAAAATTGAAAGGTGGATAAGGAACTGGTTAAAGGGGAGACTACAACGGGTCATACTGAAAGGTGAACTGTCAGGCTGGAGGGAGGTTACTAGTGGAGTTCCTCAGGGATCGGTTTTGGGACCAATCTTATTTAATCTTTTTATTACTGACCTTGGCACAAAAAGTGGGAATGTGCTAATGACACAAAGCTGGGAGGTATTGCCAATACAGAGAAGGACCGGGATATGATACAGGAAGATCTGGATGACCTTGTAAACTGGAGTAATAGTAATAGGATGAAATTTAATAGTGAAAAGTGCAAGGTCATGCATTTAGGGATTAATAACAAGAATTTTTGTTATAAACTGAGGACGCATCAGTTGGAAGTAACAGAGGAGGAGAAGGACCTCGGAGTATTGGTTGATCACAGGATGACTATGAGCTGCAAATGTGATATGGCCGTGAAAAAACCTAATCTGGTCTTGGGATGCATCAGGCGAGGTATTTCCAGTAGAGATAAGGAGGTGTTAGTATCGTTATACAAGGCACTGGGGAGACCTCATCTGGAATACTGTGTGCAGTTCTGGTCTCCCATGTTTAAGAAGGATGAATTCAAACTGGAACAGGTACAGAGAAGGGCTACTAGGATGATCCAAGGAATGGAAAACCTGTCTTATGAAAGGAGACTCAAAGAGCTTGGCTTGTTTAGCTTAACCAAAAGAAGGCTAAGGGGAGATGTGATTGCTCTCCATAATATCAGAGGGATAAATACCAGGGAGGGAGAGGAATTATTTAAGCTCAGTACCAATGTGGACACAAGAACAAATGGATATAAACTGGCCATCAGGAAGTTTAGACTTGAAATTAGATGAAGGTTTCTAACCGTCAGAGGAGTGAAGTTCTGGAACAGCCTTCCAAGGGGAGCAGTGGGGGCAAAAGACATATCTGGCTTCAAGACTAAGCTTGATAAATTTATGGAGGGGATGGTATGATGGGATAGCCTAATTTTGGCAATTAATTGGTCTTTGACTATTAGGGGTAAATATGCCCAATAGCCTGTGATGGGATGTTAGATGGGGTGGGATCTGAGTTACTACAGAGAATTCTTTCCTGGGTGTCTGGCTGGTGAGTCTTGCCCACATGTTCAGGGTTTAGCTGATCGCCATATTTGGGGTCAGGAAGGAATTTTCCTCCAGGGCAGATTGGCAGAGGCCCTGGGTTTTTTTTGACTTCCTCTGTAGGGTGGGGCAAGGGTCACTTGCTGGAGGATTCTCAGCACCTTGAAGTCTTTAACCCACAATTTGAGGACTTCAGTAGTTCAGACATAGGTTAGGGGTTTGATACATGAGTGGGTGGGTGAGATTCTGTGGCCTGCGTTGTGCAGGAGGTCAGACTAGACGATCATAATGGTCCCTTCTGACCTTAAAGTCTATGATTCTATGTACGTGGGGCAGGATTCTGATCTGACTCACACACATTGGTATAAATCAGGAGTAATTCCATCGAGAGCAATGAAGTTACACTGATGTAAAGCTAGCTGGGGTAAGCAAGAGGAGAATCGGGTCCATCCTGAGCAGACAATACACAGATTAAAAACTCTCAGAGGCAGCAATAGGCGCCACTAATCTGACTCGGAGAAAGGAATTAAGCAAATAGCGAAGACGAGAAAATACTTGCTGTATGTACTTTATACAACTGCAAAACCTCTGGAGAGGGAGCAATCTGGGAGGGGCTTTCTGGCGCCCACCCCGCTCCCAAACATGTCTTACGGGGTCCTTATCTCAGCGTTCACAAATGACCGAATGCTCAGGTCGGGTCATATCCTGCAGGTTTTACACGGGCAAAACTCCCGCAGATTGCAAGGAAACCAGCGAGCTAATCTCCAGTCCCATCACAGCAAACGCTGCTTGCCTTTGGGCTATAGCTAGGCTACCGTACAATCCTGTTCGTTCCTCCAGCCCTACACACATTCAAAACCCTTGGGGGAGCAGGAAGAGATGGTGGCAGGGGCTTAATGGACAAATGTAAGCCACTGGTGATGGTGCTCTCAGTGCATCATGCCCTGGTTTGGTTGCCTTCTCTAAGGGAAGTAAGAGCCTAAAGGACTTGACTGTGAAACTGTTGCAAAGAAGTTGGCACCCAGTTCCCCAAGCCTGGCGTACAGCATGAGCACAGGGGCAGGAAGGGCACCGAACCAAGCAGTTCTCCCACATGTGACTGTTCCCAAAGCTGCACGTGTGCTCGGGGCATTTCCCCGCGGCCACTTGCTGGGGCTCTAGCCCGCGGGACAGCTGGGCACACCACACTGCTCTTGCAAAGCCCCCTCGCGCCGATCCGGGCTGGACCCCAGCCACCAGTCCCCGAAGAGAAGCGGGTGCTCGTTACCTTTGGCGTCTGCCCTTCGGGTCCTGCCACCTCCAGTCTCCTCCTCGCCCCCAAGAAGAAGAGGAGAGCAGCGATCCACAGGATCCCCAAGAGAGACAAAGCCAGCCGGCGACTCGGCCGTCTCATCGCTCAAAAGTCCCGCCTGGCGGCGAGGCGCGGGGCAGAGGGGCTGGCACCCTCGCGGCGGGCGGGGGGGAGCACTACCAGCGGGCTGCTTCCCCTGCGCGGGGCATGGCTGGAGCGGGGGCTGCTCCGAGCCTGGGCGGAGACAGAGAGCGGCGAGCCCCGGGCTGGGCGCTGCGCGGGGCGGGGGAGGAGGAGGTACCGGGGGTGGAGAGGGCTGGGGAGCGGGGAGGGAGAGTCTGGCTCAAAGCGGCAGCGGCTCACCCAGGGAGCTGCGGCGCCAGACAGTGTCAGGCTCCCCGGGAGGCAGGAAGGTGTCGGTGTGTCTCTGACTGTGTCACCCTGGCTGGCAGCCCCCCGGGAGCAGGGGGAGGCGCTGCCGCTGCCAGCCACGGCTCCTTCCCCCAGCGCCGCCGGGATCACACCGGCTCAGCCCTCCGGCTTCTGCGGCCGCTGGGCCGGGCCCTGCGGCTCGGGGCGAGCGCTCGGCTCTGGGGCAAGGCTCCGCTGCGGAGCGGGGCGGGTCCGGGGAGATCGGGGATAGGAAAAGCTCCGAGCCGGCCGCGGGAGCTGCTGGCGAACCGGGCTGCGGGGCGGAGGCCCTGCAACTTTCCAGCACTTCCGAGCTGAGCGGGAAGCCTCCAGGTTTGGCTCAAGTCTCCGGGGCCGGGGCAACCTGCAGCCAGGCAGCCTCTCGCTGCAAGCTTGAGCTGACCGGCTCGTGCCAGGCCGCCCGGCCACTGCTGTGCACGGCGCTGCTCGCAGCCCACCATGGGAAGGGGGCTACTTCCAGGGGCAGGAGATTTACACTCCAGCAGGGTCACTCTGCCTATTACAGTGCGCCCGATTCTCCGCTTCCTGCACTCGGGTAACTCCAGGGAAGGCGGTGGAGCTACCGCCTGCCTGAGGCTGGTGTGCTGAATAAGAGGAGAATCAGGTTGTCTGTGTGCGGGTAGCCTTCTCGTTCATGGGTGATAGCCTGTGGCCACCCTCCTGCCTAGGGTGATTTAGGGTTTTTAAAGCGGGGAGGGGCTTTATTTCAATGGTGGGGAGGGGGGCGTGTTTCCTTGAAGATTACAGCACTACGGTCAACAGCTTGTGAGAATCAGAATGTTTCATAAAAGTTACCAACCTGGAACCAGAGGTTCTTTTACTGAGCTCTCATTAACAACGTCAGGTGCATAAGTGCAGTGGGCAGGGCAGATCTGCTGTTGTTAAACCACTAGCCCTGGACCCTGGTACCTGCAAGTGAGCAGTTGAAGGACACTAGCAGGGTAGGTTGTGGTCAGTGGGGGTAGGTCACTTCACATTGATGGAGCATGTTTCAGGCTGAACAAGCCCAAGGCTAAGGCCCTGCTCCTGCAAGTGGTTCCCTGGTATAGGATTTCTACACTCAGCCAGAGTCCCAATGACTTCAATAGGGCTCTGTGTAGAGATAAAGGGGTTTACCTGCAGTGAACAATTTACAGAGTAAGGGCTTGAGATAGAATATTGGAATTGGAGCTCAGTTGGGATCTCACACACACTACTAGAAAGACAATAGTAAACACAACAAAGTCACATTTCAGAACCTGGTTCAGTCCCCTCCCCCAACTTACTATTTTTCCATTACTAACCTTGGCCAGAAGTGAGTAAGCCAACCCTTCCCCTGCCAGAGAAGATGGAATAAATTAGATATCAGAGCAGATGTGAAGCACTTGTGTTAGTATAAAAGCTATAGAACAAAACCCTATAAAAACAGGAACCCATGCATAAAGCAACATATGGAAGGAATCAGAGATAAGCTGTCAGAAAGCTGGGCAGTCCACTGCACATGTTGCAAACACTCTCTCCTGTGCATTTTTCCCACTTCTCCTGTTTTTATGATTTCCTGCAGTTGTTTGTGTCACTTATTAAATTTACTGTTTCCATTCTCCATCCTTTGTCCTCTTTTGATTTATTCCAAGGCTCACTGACTCCTCTCTTTCTCTTAATGTAATCTGTGCCTCTTAGGCCTGATGTGCTTAGAAAGATGCCCAGATAAAAAATTCATTAACAACAACAAAGAGACATTTAATCTTTTCTTTGTTTTAAGGTTGTGAGACTTTTCTGTCCAGGGGGGTTGTGGAAGGATAAAGTGATGAAATCCATATCCATATGCAGAAGTCTTTAACAATGACAGAAGCAGTTGGTGCTAATGTAGAGAAGACTGTCTTTGCAGCTAAGCAAGGTTGATCTTGCTCAGCATGTGACTAAGGAAAACACAGGTGCTGCAAGAAGTGGGGTTAGTAAATGTGATTCTACCACTCTTCTTACTGAGTCATTCTCCTAGCAGGCTGTAAGCAGGTGAAGAGGCTCATTTTTGTCCAGGAGACAATACAGAGATTCTTTCCCCCTTGTGAAAAATAAATGAATATTCTTCTGCCAGTTAACATGGTTAAAGAGTCCAATGTTCTAGCAAGATTTCAGTTGGGGCGATTCTGTTTACTTATAAACTTCCCCCTAGTTTCAAAAACAGAGTATTCTCAGGTTCCCATCTTACACTGTTAGGTACTATTTAATAGAGTGGAGAACATGCTTATAAAAGTTGCAGACAACACCATTAGGGGAGAGGGGTTGCCAGCACCTTGAAGGACTGGATTTGAGTTCAAAATGACGATGACAAATTGGAGACTTGATCTAAAATCAACAAAAATGAAATTCAGTAAAGATAAAGTACTGCATGTAGGAAGGAGGGAAAAAAATCAAATGCACATATACAAAATGTGGAATAACTGGCTAGGTGGCAGTATTGCCAAAAAGCCTCTGGGGGTTAGAGAGGATCACACACTGAATAGGAGTCACTCTGATGCAGCTGCAAAAAAGGCTAATATTCTGGTCTGTATGAGTAGGAGTGTAATATGGGAAATAATTGTCCTGCTCCAGGCAGCACTGGTGATACCTCAACTGGAGCACTGTGCCCAATTCTGCGTGCCACGATTTAGGCAAGATGTAGATAAATTGGAGAGAGAGTCCAGAGGAGATCAACAAAGGTGATAAAAAGGTTTGGAAAACCTGGCCGATGAGGAAAGGTTTAAAAAAAGGACTCGAGCTGTTTAGTTTTGAGAACCAAAGACTGAGGAAGGACCTGATAAAGTCTTCAAATATATTAAGGGCTGTTATAAAGAGGATGCGATCAATTCTTCTCCATGTCCACTGAGGGTAAGACATCTTACCTTAATCTGCAGAGAGATAGTAGGGAAAAGTTTAACTATAAGGGTAGTTAGTCTCTGGAATAGGCTTCCAAGGGAGGTTGTGGAATCCGCATCACTAAAGCTTTTTAAGAACAGATTAGACAGACACCTGTCAGGGATGGTCAAGGTTTACTTGGTCCTGCCTCAGCAGAGGGTGCTGGACTTTGACTTCTTGAGGCCTACAGATATATGATTCTATTCATATTCTTCTCACTTACAAGAAGTAGATGGGGGAGCACAATGTATCCAGTGACTGTCACACACTTTGTTTATAAGCCTTTTATGGCAGGGACCATCTCTTTATTAGATCAGGGTACAGGGTCTGGCACATTGGAGCTCTGATACAGTACCACCATACCAACCACCATTTACTTTGGTATGGGCATAGATCCTGTGGTGCTGTCAATGCAACACAGCTATTGCAGTTTTTAATTGAAGTTAATAATTTTGTTCCCACCTGGTCATCAACATTTTTCTAGAAGACTTCACAGTGGGTCAAAAGGTTAAAAAAAATGCAGAAGGAACTTGAGCAGGACAACTCACTTGTGGATTAAAATCTTGTCCTTTTTACAGTACAAACTTCAATAAAAAGTTTATAACAATATAGAATGGCAAAGGAAATACAGTACAAATTAGATTACAGGTAAAGGTAATAAATAAGACATTCCTGACAAAAAATGCAATCAGATGATGCTCTCTCATTATGTTGAGAAACAACTCCCTCTACTGAGGGAAAGAGTTATTGACAGGGCCCAGTTAATGCAATAAATAGCCAGTGATTTATGTAGGACAGGGGTCTCAAACTCAAATGACCACGAGGGCCACATGAGGACAAGTACATTGGCCCGAGGGCCGCATTTACTGACACCTCCCCCCCGCCGCCCTCAGCCCCGCCCCCACTCCACCCCTTCCATGAGGCCCCGCCCCTGCCCCGCCTCTTCCCACCCCTTCCCTGCCCCCATTCCAACCCCTTCCCTGAAATCCCCACCCCAACTCTGCCCCCTCCCTACCCCCGGGGGGGGCAGGAGGGGTGTGGGGTGTGGCGGGGGCTCAGGGCAGGGAGGTGGGGTGTGGGGTGCAGGAGGGGTGAGGGGTGTGGCAGGGGGCTCAGGGCAGGGGGTTGGGGTGCAGGAGAGGTGCAGGGTGGAGCAGGGGGCTCAGGGCAGTGGGTTGGGGTGCAGGAGGGGTGCAGGGTGCAGCAGGGGGTCGGGGTGCAGGAGGGGTGCAGGGTGCAGCAGGGGGCTCAGGGCAGGGGGTCGGGGTGTAGGAGGGGTGCAGCAGGGGGCTCAGGGCAGTGGGTTGAGGTGCAGGAGGGGTGCAGGGTGCAGCAGGGGGTCGGGGTGCGTGCTGGGTGCGGCAGGGGGTTCAGCTGCAGGAGGGGTTCGGGCGGTGGGCTCCGGCCCAACACGCACTGGGTGCGGGGCAGGCTCCATGCCTGCCCTGTCCCCGCACCGCTGCGGGAAGCCGACGGAATCTGCGGAAGGAGGGGCGCAGGGGTGTGTGTGGCTGTTGCTTCAGGCACTGCCCCCAGCAGCTCCCGTTGACCGCGGTTCCCCGTTCCCAGCCAATGGGAGCTGCTGGGGGCGGTGCCTGAAGCAACAGCCACACACACCCCTGCGCCCCTCCTTCCCCAGGTTCCATCCGCTTCCCGGAATGGCGCGGGGACAGGGCAGGCAGGCAGGGAGCCTGCCGTGCCCCCGGTGCGCGTTGGGCCGGAGCCGCTATAGGTAAATGCTGGGGGAGCGCGGGGGGGCCGCGAGGAGCTCGCGGGCCGCAGAAAATAACCCCGCGGGCCGCATGTGGCCCCCGGGCCGCGTGTTTGAGACCCCTGATGTAGGATAAGTAGCTTGGGGCCCATTCTCCTGTGCCTTGCACCTCATGTGATCATTTACACCTGTGTAAGATGGATGTAACACCACTATTGAGACTGCAGAATTCCAATCTGATAACGTTCTATAGCTGCTTTGCACAGATGCCAGTGACTCTGCAAAGTACAAGGAAATCCCTAACGGTGGACCTATGGACCATGCAAGGGTCTTGCATCTGTAGGCTGAGGCAAATGGCACACAGTAACATATTTAGCAAGCGATCATGCAAGCCACAAAAAAACAGTTCAGAGGAGGAGAAGGAGAAAATACATTCATTAGTTGGGAAGTTATATTTAGAGCCAGGCTGATTTTACACACACACACACACACACACACACACAGAACCAATTCCCCCTCAGATACATTGCTGCAACCGCATTGATGCCAAATGAGTTGTAGCAGCAACTAGGAGAATTTGGTCTTTGTATCTAGGTAGATAATAGCAATGGGGAAGAGTGGGTCCAGTGAAGCTTGGTATGTTCCAATAAGAGGGCACCTGCCTACTTCTGAATATTTTAACCCTGGGGCTGTTTCCAACAGGTTGAATATTTTGGATTAACTGTCAAGAGCAGTTCTTAATATATGGAGATATACCTATCTCATGGAATTGGAAGGGACCCTGAAAGGTCATCAAGTCCAGCCCCCTGCCTTCACTAGCAGGACCAAGTACTGATGTTGCCCCTTCAAGGATTGAACTCACAACCTTGGGTTTAGCAGGCCAATGCTCAAACCACTGAGCTATCCCTCCCCCACAAGACAAGCTAGCAGAGGATGGTTTCGATCCATTGACCTCTGAGTTATGGGCCCAGCACGCTTCTGCTGCGCCACTACAGTAGGTGGACATGTCCATTTTCCCAATCTGCTGCTCCTCTGCTGGTGTAGTAACAGTGAGACTGCAGAAAAGCCACACATTCAGAAAGCTGTTACAGCAACAGGTGGGTGACTGATACAGTACTTAGATCAACCTAGAACCAAAGACAACCATAAGGGCCTGGAAAGAAGGAATTTTAGGCAAGTTTGAGGAGTGGGAAGCAGTCAGCTTAGAAATGGGTCACTCTGTTAGTTAATTCCAGGGACAGGGGAAATCAGGAGAGTATAACCAGGATCTGATTTTCTGGGTGGAAATGGGGAGGAGGAGTCTCAAAGCTCCAGCTTCAAGTTGCTACCAGTGGTGCTTTGTGAATGTCATGGAGTGGGTGGAGAAAAAAAGAATAATTGCTTCCAAGCATTTCAAAGTCTGACTGTGCAGAGCTGGTTGGAATGTTTGATAAAATTAAGTTTCAACAAAATAAGCTGTGCCATCAAAGGCAAAACATTTCAAGGAGAGATTGGTTTTGACAGAGTTGTCCCCCCTCCCTCCCGAAGGTTTGTGAGGTCCAGGGCTCTCTGCTCACTTCTGACCAGAGAGACCCCCTCTCCCCCCCAAATCAAAAGGCTGAGCTTCTTGATTCGCAAAACAGAATTGCATCAATGGCTGTTTTCCAGAGCCTTCAACAGGCTTTGGGTTTGCTCCAATGAGGAATGAAAATAAAGTTTGAACCCTGAAAAGTGGTCATGAAATGGAATGGCCATCCTCCAGACAGCGCTAGATGGGTTGGCCTGCTGGGGAGTTCTGGCTGAATATTGCCACTTGCTCTACCTGTAGCAGTTTGAGCAGGGCAAGACTGAAGCACAATTCTTGGGATGTTGGGAACTTGCTGTCTAAAAAGAACCTGACAGTGAATCAGTGAGAACATAGGGGCCAGATGTCACCACTGGCCTAAGGGGGTGCAGTTCTGCTGATTTCAGTGGGCATTCCCTCTGCTTATGCCAAGGCTGAGGTTTGTCAGAAGAGTTTCTCCTTCCATCTGAATACAGACCAAGCTAGCAAAGACAACATGGACGGGGAATACCTATCCAAGTGCCAACCTGCTGACATAGCCAAGCAAGGGGATTAGATGGTGTTCCTTCATCCCCTAGCTCCTGATAAGAGTGCAGCAGAACCATGATGATCTGAGCCCAGGGGGTGGGCAGGAAAAAAGGTGAGTAGATATTTCCCTCTTCACCCATTTCCCTCTCAGCCCCTGGGCAGAGGCATACTGGTTCTACTGCACACTCAACCTACCTGAGGCGGTAGGTGTGGGGGGGAGGTAGATGGGAGGAGGGAGACAGATCACATCTCAAGTTGCTTTTAAGCAGCCTGTTCTGGCACATGCTCCGAGTTCAGAGGAATCCAGCCCTCCTTTGCCAGAGGAGGGATTAGTTATAGGGCCTGTGGAAAGAGGAAATCCTGGAAGAGCTCCAAAACAAGCCTACCCATTTAGAAAAAGGTAGATTCTGTGCTCCCTCTCCCACCCAAATGCCCTTGCACTGTAGCTTTCCTAGAAGAATCACGTTAAATAATCTGCACAACATCATACTCTAGACTAGCAAGCCCCCCAAATGTGTCCTCACCTACAGCCCTGGAGAAGGAATCCCAGACCTTAGCTGACTGAGAATGCTTACGGGCTTGAAAGTGATTGTAAGTGGGGAATTAGCCCAGGCCCATGAAATCTTTTACACAAACAGCAGTTGAGACATTTTGAACTTGCAACGAATGTGCCTAACCATCAGTGCAGCCCCCCCCCCGAGACCCAGGCAACGTGTTTGATATGCAAGCTTGCTGGACTGAGGATGTGTGCCCAGATTTCAATCATTGGGCCAGATTCTCAGCTAGTGTAGGCTGGCATAAGATCCACTGGAGTCAGAGCAACACTAGTTTGCACCCGCTGAGGATCTGGCCCACACAGTGTCCAAGGGGCTCACAATGAGTGAGGCCAATTAAACTAACATGTCTAAACCCAGTGACACCCACACTCCATGATCTAGTATGGCAATCGCAATCCAGTTGGCCGCTTGAACTAACAGGCCCTAGTTTTGTTGGCTTGAGTGTTACACCAATATCTCATGGCTTACTTTTGGTCACTACCTCCTGTATGATGGGGGGATTTTAAATGAAACTTGGAGAGGACACTAACATTCTTATTTTACCTACCTAAATTCACCTTCCAACTGTAACTGGATACTGCTGTCTATTTCTTGCCCTAAACTACTATGTAATAGTGCTGAACCGATGCTGAGTTCCACCATAGAAGTGGCTGAGCAATCCCTGTACACACACACACACATTTTAAGATCATTTACGATGAGGCGCTACAGAGTACATACAAAGAGCTGCTAAAATAATGTTATAAAGACTGCAAAATCCAAAGTTAGCAAATGCCAGAATTAAAGGTTACTTGCACAACTTTAGTTTGGCTCCTTGTCCGTATGCCTTATGATACAATCTTTACTTACAGGATCACATACTATTCTTTCCACAGGAGCCCTGCCTAAATCAGTGCACAAGCAAATGGTCTGTTTTGTCTGTGGCTGCTTCAGGATGATGCAAAAGACTCTGGAGTGTTTGGGATAGTGCAATTGGAATGGTCACAAAATTTGGAGGAGCCAGTGGTTCCCCCCCCCCCCCTCAGATTTTGTAACTTGACCAGATCTGGATTTTCAAGTGGACAGTAACAGATACCTCTATGAGCCCACAACTATACCCCCTGCCAAGTTTCAGGTTGGTTTCAATGTAGTTTTCAGACCAGTTCAGAAAAAGGTAAATTTTAAAAAAATAAATACATAAAAGAACTACCTGTTGTTCCTAGCCTCTGTCTTGATCATAAATGGTTCAGGCCTCTTCAAATATTCTTTTAAATCTCAACCTCAGAGAGCATTCATAGAAAATTTCAGACTGAATGCTCAAGATTTGCTAGAATTAAAAGCAATGGAAGAGAGACAGTGTTAGGCAACCTTAAGAGAGATGCTGCTGCCACAAATGAGTGCTCAGATATCCATAAGGACGTTCCCCATTTAAAAAACAAAATACACTATTTCTTTGTTGAAGTTTATCTGCCTTTAATTCCTTTGGGGAGATCAGTCATTCCTCAGGAAGAGTTCCCAGCTGTGGGAGTCTGACAAGAGATTCCAGTGTACTCTAGCACTGCCTTCCTCCCAGTGCAATGAAAGAGTGCTCTTTGTGTTGCCTTTCCTTTGAGGGGACACCACACATGCAAAAACCAACCACACCATAGAGCGAAGCAGAAATCATGGTGGATATTTCCAAAGTCATCTGAGACAGAGACAGACAGACAGACTTTTCTTTTTCATGGAAGGTATGTGTCTATCTAAATCCCCTAGATTAGACAGACACCGAAAAACATCTCAAACCTGCTCCTAACCACAGCCACATTGAAGCTTAAAAGACTCCTGCATCAAGGGCTGCAGATGAAGGCACTGAAATCTTCAGCACAGTTGACTAGCTCTGCTGCAGGTATTGCGTAGAACATCACTTAATTTCAGGAAGTCTTGGAGTGGATGCCTAGGGACTCTGCTGATTGGCCCAAAAATACATGCCAGAAAGATACGCTTCACCCTTTGCAGTGTCTTTGTAATGCAATACAAAATGCATTTCTATTTGTTCCTATGAGTCAGTTTGGTTTAGTCCTTCCAGAAGGTAGCTCCTGCGTAGAGCAATGAATTCTCCAAATAGGTATCCCCAAGGAGAAATCGTACAAAACAATTGCTTCTGTTTATGAGCTAGCAGACTGAATGTATAGAAAGTTTTCAGTACCTTTTCCATTGTCAGGCTAACTGAATTCTAGCTTGTTTCACAGCTGCAGCCTGAATTGGAGATTCAAATGTGATGCTTTAAAGTGCTTTATTTTCCACCAGAGCTGTCGTGTCAATACTGCACATCAAGTTAGCATTAAATGCATCAAAGATGGAAATGGAGGAATTCTCATGGGCTTCTCTTCACTATTAGGAATAAATTGCAAATAGATTCTCCCACCCACCCCCCCAACTATTGAGGATCTTTTTTAATTAAATCACATTCTTCTCTGGCAAACTTTCATTGATGACGTCTCCAGTTAATTAAAAGGTTTAAGCTGTGAGGAGATGCTATGCATAAAAAATATTAAAGAGGAGAGCTTCTTTAGTAGTGATGGTTAATTGAAGATCTCCTCAGACTGCCACAGTAACATGGGCTGTTCCACGCATATGGGGTCAGGAGGATTAGGACTCAATCAAGGGTTAATTAACAGAATTGTCTAATAGGCCTGGAAGCTGGACTCTTGCTTTCATTCTAATTCACACTGAACTAATTAAGAACTTAATGTAGGAATTCCTCCACTGTAGAAGGTAAATGCAAGAACTTCCATCATGGAAGATCTTTATAAAAGGTATTAGTGGCACTTAAGTTGTCTGGAGAGCCTTTTATAAACCCTGTTTGCATGGACGGAGAGGGGTAAAAAAACCAAACCAGTCCTTGATGATATATTAAAGCTTTCCAATCTTTAGCATCTGTAGTCCAATTACTGATGTGTATGAAGTGCCATTCATGCTCATATCCGCCCTCCCCCCCACTCCCTTGCTGTAACTGATTAGCCAGAAGTAGACCAGACACAGGCATTTTTACCAGTGTCATTTAACCCTGTTCCAAGCAGGTCTCAGTGTCATAGTGATGGGAATGCTAATGATCAGTCTACTCTCACATTCCCACCTTTGCTGGCTCTGATGGAGCTGCACAAGTGCTTTAGAGCAATGGGAGGAGACTAAGGGAAAAAAACTCACTTTAAAGATCACTGCACAACTGGGGGAGGTTTTAAGAAATCATCCAGTGGGGAACAGCCTCTGTATCTAACTGCGTTAAAGTCAGTCGTACGTGGGGTTTAAATTCATGACTGTGTCTCTTTAACGGTCTTGCCTATTGCCTTAGTGCCCCAAGATGTGGTGGAACTAATAACCAGGTCCAGATGCCCAACCTCTTTGGACTGGATACTTTTTTCCACATTAAGCAATAGTCAGGTGAAGCAAAGCACAGAGCCTCAGTGCAATTTCTTGCCCAGAAGGACAGGAAAAGCATTTTGCAGAGGTCAAGGATGGCAAATGCTCAGGGAGGTGCTGGGTTGGGCTATTGGCAGACTTGACTCTGAATCAGGGCAATAGCCAGAGGATTAAAGCCACTCATGGCAGCCAGGAAATCACCAGCAGCTGAGCAGGGGAAAATGTGAATGGCATATTTTTTCCTTTATGTGCCAAGTTACAGCTATCAATTTGCCTGTAGACTAGCGCAGCAGAATTAGCGGCTTATATCAAAGCTACTCACCCAGTGCCTGGTGCTATCACCTTTTGCTTTCATGGACTTCAGTGTGGGAGCTCAGCATCACACAGGAGCAGGCCTCTGAGAAGCCTGGTGTCTCAATTCCAGGTCAGACCAATGGAAGGACTCAGCAGCACTGGTGGAGCAACAGTGAGAGGGTAATATGCCTACAAGACAGCGCAAGTACATCCTGGTCCGTTTATCACGGGGAGCACCCTGCTGACAGCTCCCTACCAATCTGTCACCACTGACATCACAGTTGTCATTAGGCTGCACTCCATGGCCCCTGGCAGCTGTGCCCAGTTCTCGAACTCTCTTGCTCAAAAAGAACACTTGAGCTAACGGAGTATCTTGTTTAACAGCAGTACAGGGCTTATGCTGATGCAGTTGAGCAGTTCTAATTCCATCCAGTAGAGGGCAGTGGCGTGCATATACCCCCCAACTGCACATAGACAATGTTCATTAGAGCTGAGCCACATTTCAGATCAAAGGCTTATCCGGATGTGAATGCATTAGCTCATCAGTCTCTCATCTGGCTGCATGATTATCCATTAGCCACATTCAGAAATAGAATCACACTTCAGACAGGTGAAATTCAGATAGGAGAATAAAGAAACCAAGCAAAACGTTTTTATCTTAATTGGGTGTTGTCCTTTTATCACTATCCCATGTGCAGACGCTGAGTAGTGTTTGGAGGCCAATCACCACAGGCATCTCTTTGGCCTGATGTCGGTGAGCATTCAGGCTTGAGTTAACACAGCTGGCAATGTGTCGCTTTACACCTCCCGTGTGTAGATAGGAGTGTTTTCACACTTGGACACCAGGCTTTGCCCCACACCTTCCTCCTGGAAAAGCTTGCAAGCATGTACAACCCTGACAAAAAAGCTTAAGGTATCAGGTGACAAAGCACCCAAACTTTTTTTTTAAATTATTATTATATATAAACACTTTTAAGCAAAAGTCAGAAGAGATTCATGCCCCCTAACTCCCCACAAAGTGAGAGGTCAAATAACCCAGCTAGGCAGCTTTGAGACAGCTATCTGCTCAGGAGCAACTCTCAGCCCTAGTACACTATGAAATTGACTGTAAATGCAGTTGTTTAATAAGCTTGGACTGTGCCTCATTTGTAATGAAAGCGGTACCAGGGCACAAGAAAATTTTTTACATTCATAACTGATGCGGGAAGCCCAGAGGTGCTGGGGCTATGAACTGCCAAGCCCAGAGGTGCCAGGGCTCAGCCCTAGCACAAATTAAGCACTGAGGGAGGGGGCAGTCATGCAACAAACAGTGCACTCTTGCTTGGGAGCAGATGATATTTTCCAGGGCTCACTCATGGCTTTATAAGTCAGTGATAAGAACTCAGTCCCATCCACGTAGCTTGGATGTTGCCTGGGTTAGAACATGGCCAGGTCGAATACACAAGGTGCAGAGCTGAAATGTATAAACGCCTGTTGGTTTTTAAGCTCCGGAGCTTCTAGCTCTAGGAAACGCACATGACCCCAGTTTAAGCCATCTTCATAAGTGCTGAAAACTAATTATCCCTTTGATCAATGGACTGACACACTGTACACAGCACGGAACTGAAAGCTCATCCAGGCACTTTGTTTCTTAGATGAAAAATTCATGAGACTAACCACTCATCCTCTTGTCTGATACTATCAAAGCTGTGTAAGTGTAAAGACTGGGTGACCTGCCATCTGATAACACCACCCTTGCTTTCTCAAAGCATCAGCTCCAAAGTGCTAGCAACAGACATCTATAACCCAACTACTCAGCTCCCTGAAAGGCACACACAAGCCAGAGGTGGCTGTGATCAGAAGAGAGGGATAATCAGGAGGTGTCAGTCTGTCCCCGTGCAACTTTGAGTCACATCCATTTATTTTAGTGGCATAAGCAAGTGTTTACTTCTGCAGAGCCAGTACCGCTATGGTAGAACACGCTGGATTCTATTCGGGCTCATGCACATTCATCAGAACTGACAGCTAAGTTCTGATTGCGGGGCCATTACTACTCATTGTCTAAGGCCTTGGCTACACTGACGCTGTACAGCGCTGCAACTTGCTGCGCTCAGGGGTGTGAAAATGCCCCCCTCCCCCGAGCACAGCGAGTGCAGCGCTGTAAAGTGCCAGTGGCCTTGGCTACACTTTCAGATGTACAGCGCTGTGAGTTAAACCTGACTTCGTGCAGCTGAGTAGGGAAAGCGCTGCAGTCTGTCCACACTGACAGCTGCCCAGCGCACTGTCGTGGCCACATTTGCGGCAATTGCAGCGCTATTGGGAGCGGTGCATTATGGGCAGCTATCCCACAGAGCACCTCTTCCCATTCTGGCGCCATGGGTTGTGGGAAGGGGACGTGGGTGCGGGGGATTCTGGGTCCTGTCCCAATGCCCCGTGATGCATCGCTTCACATCCCAGAAATCCCATTGTTTCCGTCCACCTTTGGCGCCATCTTTCAACGGTTTCTGTGCAGCGCGATCTGTCTGCGGGAAATGGAGTCCGAACTGCTGAGGCGTATGCTGATGAGTCTCGCCAGCACGTCACGTTTGGCTGTCGAACTATTCCTTAAGATCCAAAGTGACAGTGAGAGTGAGGGTGAGGAGTCCGACGATGCTATCGAGCCGCGTAATGCGTACGACACGAAATTGCTTATGGCATTCACGGACATGCTCAGCACCGTGGAACGCCACTTTTGGGCTTGGGAAACAAGCACTGAGTGGTGGGATCACATCGTCATGGAAGTCTGGGATGACGAGCAGTGGCTGCAGAACTTTCGGATGAGAAAAGCCACTTTCATGGGACTGTGTGAGGAGCTTGCCCGCACCCTGCGGTGCAAGGACACGAGATTGAGAGCTGCCCTGCCATTGGAGAAGCGGGTGGCTATTGCAATCTGGAAGCTGGCAACTCCAAACAGCTACCGGTCGGTCGCAAACCAGTTTGGAGTGGGAAAGTCGACCGTTGGAATCGTGTTGATGCAAGTTTGCAAGGCCATTAATCGCATCCTACTCAGAAGAACCGTGACTCTGGGTAACGTGCAGGAAATAGTGGATGGCTTTGCACAAATGGGGTTCCCTAACTGTGGAGGGGCGATAGATGGGACGCACATTCCTATTCTGGCACCACCCCTAGGATCCGAGTACGTTAATCGGAAGGGGTATTTCTCTATGGTTTACCAGGCGCTTGTGGATCACCGTGGCCGTTTCATTGACATTAACACAGGCTGGCCCGGAAAGGTGCATGACGCATGCATCTTTCGGAACACTTGGCTGTTCAGGAAGATGCAGGGCTGCATCTTTTTCCCAGAGCGAAAGATCACGGTAGGGGAAGTTGAAATGCCCATTGTGATCCTTGGAGATCCCGCTTACTCATTAATGCTGTGGCTCATGAAACCCTACACAGGGAGCCTTGACAGCAGCAAGGAACGGTTCAACTACAGGCTGAGCCAGTGCCGAATGACTGTGGAGTGTGCCTTTGGCTGTTTAAAGGGCCGCTGGCGATCTCTGTATGGGAAGCTGGACTTGGCCGAAAACAGCATCCCTGCGGTTATATCCGTGTGCTGTGCCCTCCATAATATTTGTGAAGGGAAGGGTGAAAGCTTCACTCAGGCATGGACCTCCGAGGTTCAACACCTGGAGGCTGAATTTGCACAGCCAGAGAGCAGGGCTATTACAGGGGCCCAGCGCAGGGCTGCAAGGATTAGGGATGCCTTGAGGGAGCAATTTGAGGCTGAAAACCAGCAGTGATATCTGGTGCCCTGCACGGGAGTGAAGTGCAGTAGTTCCAATCTTTAGGAATCAGTGTCTGCTTAGCAGACAAGCAGATTTGCAGTGCCTGTTTATTTCCTGGGCTAAGGAGTCTTTTACTTTATGCAATAATAAAGAATGTTTTCAAAACCAAAGAATCCATTTATCGAAAAGAAACAAGGGGGTGGAGTGGGGAACAGTACAATCACAGATTCGGATATGTCCTGTCTGGTGTGCTGTGCAGTGAGTGCTGCACTTCAGGACAGCTATACTGCATGGTGATGGGGGTTGAGTGCAGAGGGTAAGGGTCGTGGTTTTCAGGGCTGGGTGGTGAAGATACTGGTGTTGGAGGCAGCGGGTGGCGTGAAGAACACGGAAGTTGGGAAAAGTGGGATGGAGTTGACAGTGGGGCACAACGGAAAGAGTTTTGGTACAAGGGCTGTGGGGGAGGGGGGGTGTTTGCGGTACTGCTCCTCTTTCTGCATGGCTACCAGCTCCTGGATAGCATCTGCTTGGCGCTCCAGGATGCTTATGAGCCTATCAGTGCTTTGCTGCCGGTGCGCTGTGTTTTCCTGGCGGATCCTGCTTTCTCTCTCCCTCCAGTTCTGTGCTTTCTCATTCTCTTTAATAGATTGCCACATCACTTCTTGCAGCATGTCTTCTTTGCTTTTTCGTGGTCTCTTCCTGAGTCTTTGCAGTCTCTGAGCAGGCGATAAGAGGGACGGCTGAGGTCTCAAGGTTGATGCAGCTGTATAGGCAAAATGCAACATTTAACAGAGGCAGCATTGTTTATACCAGACAGAGTACTGATTCCCCCCGCACTTAAGGAGTAGAAAACACACAGGGTCTACACAATAGCATAATTTTCCTGTCCGAAACAGAGCACACATATCCCACGGGAGCCTCAAAATGGTGAGTAAGGGGGACTGATTGTTTCAGGGCTGCACTGTCCTCTGGGTTTCTGTGCCTTGGGGAGAGCCAACAGCTTCAGGGGGCACCTACACTGAACACTGTCCCAACATTTTCCACAGGAGTTCGTCTTGGACGATATCTCGCTGCTGAGGGTGACCTGGGAAGCAAGGGAGGGTCTTCTACTGCAATGCGGCTTCCGCCCTGGCCCATATGCAGCTTGCCTGTGTGCAGCAATGGTTCCCCCGCCCCTCGCGGCACAGTGGCGCGGACACATTAGCCTGGCTGGGACAAGGACCACAGTGGCTCTCCCGATAAACCTGCGCAAGCGCATTGCACACATTCTGGATGAGACATTCGAGGAGATTACCGAGGCTGATTACCGCGATGTGATAAACCACATCAATGCACTATTCCGCATCTAGGCATGCATGCCTAACCCTCCTCTCCCAAAGAGCCCGCACCGAAAAAATTCCTTCCTGAAAAAAAAAAAAAAAACCGCTTACCGGGAACCTGCTCTTCTGTTGGTGGAGGACAAAGTACCGGCCGCTGCGACTGGCTACCTTCCTCCTGGCTCGAGAAGAGCTCCTGGCTGCATGGCTGCAGGGATTCCGGGGTGTCTCCATCCGGCCCACCACCATCACTCCCGTTTTCCTCCTCCTCCTCCCCCCCCCCCCACACACCGGCTCTGAAGTGTCCATGGTGGTGCTCGGAGGGGAGGTGGGGTTAACCCCAAGTATCGCATCCAGCTCTTTGTAGAATCGGCAGGTCGCGGGGGGAGCACCCGAGCGGCTGTTTGCGTCGCGGGCTTTGCGGTAGGCACTCCGCAGCTCCTTCACTTTAATCCTGCACTGCAGGGCGTCCCGGTCATGGCCCCTTTCCATCATGTCCTTTGATACCTTCCCGAAGGTATCGTAATTCCTATGGCTGGAGCGCAGCTGGGACTGTACAGCTTCCTCCCCTCAAACACTGATGAGGTCCAGCAACTCGCCATTGCTCCGTGCTGGGGCTCGCTTGGCGTGTGGAGGCATGGTCACCTGGAAAGATTCGCTGATAGCACTCCACGCCACGCTGGGCTGAGCAAACAGGAAGGGGATTTTTAAAATTCCCGGGGAATGTAAAGGGTCGGTCACATGGTTGGTTACCTGAGGCCAGGGCAGTAGAGTTTGAACTGATGACCAGAGTGGCTAGAACAGGCATTGTGGGATACTGCCGAATAATTCTGGAGGCCATTCACAGCGCATTGGGCGGCCACACTGGCGCCGCAGCGGCAGTACAATACTCGCTATTCCTCTCGGAGAGCGGGAGTACATGCAGTGCTGCAACCGCGGAGATACAGCGCTGCAAATGCCTTGCCAGTGTGGACGGGGAGTGAGTTACAGCGCTGGGGGAGCCTTTACAGCGCTGTAACTCGCAAGTGTAGCCAAGGCCAGTGTGATCAGAGCCTGCAGCGCTGCACGCTCACTCGCAGCGCTGCAAGCTACTCCCCTCGGAAAGGTGGAGTACATACAGCGCTGTGAGAGAGCTCTCGCAGCGCTACTACACTCACGATTCACAGCGCTGCCCGAGTGTAGCCAAGGCATAAACAGAGCTTGATTTTCAGATCCCAGGCTCAGATCTCAGGGCTACTGGTTAGGAAAAATAAAATTATCTTTCAACTTGCCAATAGTGTGAATTTGATCTGGAGTCACTGAGGAAGAATAAAAAAAAGTTAGGAATCCAACAGTCTTTTTTTTTTTTTAATTAAAACCATAAAACCCCAATCAATCATCATAAAAACACTTCACTAACATACAGAACTGTTAGAACTTGCTAGTTCCAAAGGCTGGTGGTTTTTTTTAAGCCAGAAAGATCAACAGATACAAACAAAGCAGGTAAAGACAGGCAATCAGTGTTCTAGCAGGTCTGAAATAAAGCCCAGTAGGGCACTGTAATAATTCCACTGAATAAGCAATTAAACAGAGTGATACGGGACAAGGAGGATTTCTAGGTAGGGTGACAAGAAAGCAGAAGCCGATTGGACTTAATTGCACTGGGAGGATTTTGCTCTAGCGGGCAAAATATGTTCCAGCCAGAGTGGGTTGCCCCATTTATGGGGAGAGGGGGGATGTTTCACAGGAATAGACATTTGAGACATGCAGAGGAACCCATTCCAAAATGTTGGTTTCTGATCTCCTTGCACTAATGAGCACATGGGCAGATAATTATGCTCAAGCATATGCATCATCTAAGAACAGTAAAACCTGGAAGGTTTCCAAACTCCATGGCAATTACCAACTTTTAAAAAATTAAAATAACTTTCCTTTGGGTGTCGGGCTATTATTCAGAGTGTCTTACCTCATTATAGTTAGCGAAAGCAGCAGGGTAGGAAACAGGGGAGGGTTGCCTTCAGTTAGCAGCAGATGCAGTCCCTGGGAGGAGGAGGAAATGCTGCCATCCTGCTGCTGTTTCATGGACATCACAAATCCCCCATAGATCCTTTATTAGAACAAAAACAAGAGGAGTAGGGAGCACGTGAGTCTCAGTTTGGGCTCCCCTGATGCTCCTTGGGCCTCTTTGGCTAAGAATGTTCATGGACAGAGCTACCCTGGGTAAACAGATTCAGTAAATAGATGTGGCAGTTATACAGACTATCATTCTCAGTGGAACAGCAGTAGGGAAGATGATTTGCATAAGAAA
The DNA here is from genome assembly GCF_028017835.1 of Emys orbicularis. Taxonomy (NCBI): domain Eukaryota; kingdom Metazoa; phylum Chordata; order Testudines; family Emydidae; genus Emys; species Emys orbicularis. Next base: position 161,849,404 of record NC_088685.1, on the reverse strand, counting down.
TGTGGATTATTCATGTAAATGAATGTGTTATTTGTTTATAAAAACAGATTAAGATGTGTCTAAAGGCCTAGAACTAAGCTATATGTAAGACTTCGCACTTAGCTAATGCCTTACGCACCTCAAAGTGCTCCTGTGCATTTATCTAATTAATCAGTGGGTGTGTCCACACAGTCTACTTCATTTGGATTTTGCTCATTATGGAGAGAGTAAATATTCCCCATCATTAAGGTAATAGTCACCTTTGTAGTAGGTGCTTGATTTTGACAGCCAGTAAAAATGCTTGTTTTAAAATATATACATAGAGTCTTTTCAGCTTCAAGTTTCAGCAAACAGAGGTGGGTGTCAGGAAAAATCAGAAGAGTTCTTTCTGGGATAGAGAAATTTGAACTCATGTATGGAAAAAAGTCTGGGTTTTTTTAAAGCACACACACAAGAACGGTTTCTCTTCTGTGCCAGAACTCTGCTCAACACAGGGAGGTGGCGGGGCGGGGGGAGTCAAGGAGTTGCATATACTTCCTGGTTTTCAGGGCTGACCCCAGCCCTGAGACAACTAAGCAGCCCAGCACCTGCTCTAAGCTGTGCCACTGATGTTGGGACCTTCTGGTGGAGGCTGACACCATACCCCCACCCTGAGCCTCCCTTTCACCTTCAGCACACCCCCTTCACAGATGCAGGACCTGGCCTTGGCACACTCATACCAACAGGCGGTTCTCCTCGGACAACTCTGCTGGGCATTTGCAGCCAGATAACAACGGCTTTGTACCACTTGAGTGGTGCAATGGGCTGTAGCACAGTAGAGAATCTGTATGGGAATGAACGGTTTTAGGAAGGCTGCAAGTGTAGCTTTGAGCAGTTTTCACACAATTCAAGCAGGAGACCAACCTAAGTCTCATCATGCAGTTACAATGTATTATCCAAGTTTTAAAGACAGACAACAAAAAGTTCCATAGGACCAGTCTTGTTTCCTTGCTGGCTGCTCACAACTAACTCCAGGTAAATAATTTTATTGGAGAGAAGTTTGTAAATAAGTCCAACACCCACACACCCAGGACATACTCCTTTAAGGTCAAACAAGCAAACAAAACAAAAACAAAAACAAAAACAAAAAACCCACAGAAGCTGGAAGTATGGAAACGCAGAGTTAGGGTAGGCCACACAACCTTCATTCTGCCCCAGATCCCAGCCAGTCTATGAGCCCTCTGGCTTCATCCTCTTATACCAGGAGTGGGTTTGGTGCTCCCATACTCTTAAATACTTAACCAGGAGTACTACAGATGCTCAGCCTCCCCTCTGAATTACTGCCATGGCTCAAAACTATGTTCTTCTCTCTCCTCAGGTTAGTTGTTCAACTTTTACAAAAAACCACACACACACACACACACACACCGCAGTTTATTCCCTGTTCCTGAGTTTGATAGAAGGTCCCTTTCTTCTTGTATTTGATGCAATTAGAGCTGTGAAAAACTCAGCAATTTCAATTGTCAGAGGGTCATGCAAGTTACAAAATGCTCATCCAGATTTCAGACACAATGATGTCCAATGTGGCTCAGATCTGGGGGTTTGGTTCAGTCATGTACACAGATGGGGAGGTGGAAATTAAATCAGTATTGCCAACCTGAAGTGTTCAAAACGCAGCAGTCCGGCCCCAAAATTAATGCGCTTTTAGAAAAAAAGCGCACGATTTTTAAACCCAAAAGTTTTAGGTTCTTTGTGTTTGCCATCTGGTCTTTGAGCATTTAGGGTTCATGTTCCCACTCCCCTCCCCCCACCTCACAAGAGAAGGACTAAAAGCTTACTTTTTTAAACAGATTCTCATGCTCACCTGATGCCAGGAGCTGGGCCTTTAAGAGAAGGCCACAGAGATCAGGAGACTTGTGATAAAATTGCAAGAGTTGGCAACAATGACTGACTCTCCAACATGAGGTAATGGTCTATAGTGGTTCATTGAAAAGAAACAAGCAGTGGGGTGGTGTTTACCTGCGTTTACAATGGGCTTCATTTTTAACACACCCCGAGAAAAGCAAGTGGCCTCCCTCTTTAAAGGTGACCTGCCAAGGAGATTTAGAAAACTGGGCTTGTGACTCTTTAGGGATGTCTACAGAAAGCCTGGAAGGTTAAGAAGAGTGGGAAACAGTGTAGTTTAATTTTAGAGTCCTTAGCCCCCCCCATGGTTTTGCCACAGGATTTCCTGTAGGGTACCTGAGAAGGCACAACAAGAGCTCTCTCACCTGAAGGGTGTGATGGGTTGAACCTCCTTCCTTAGGAGTTTTTAAGGTCAGGTGGCTGGGATGATTTAGTTGGGGATTGGTCCTGCTTTGAGCAGGGGGTTGGACTAGATGAACTCCTGAGCTCCCTTCCAACCCTGATATTCTATGAATCCCCCTCTTAGGGTGCCACCTGATGTGCTGGGGTCTCACTGAGCCCCCACCCTTTCCACCAGCCTGGGTTTCCTCACCCTGTTCTCTGTGCTAGGCTCTCAAGCCTTCTCCAGCACACACAGGTAAGGCCACACCCAGCTGCAGGCACAGACTGAAATCAGCTCTGTGTGGGACAGCTGAGCTAAGGGAACAGCCAGCACTCACATGCACACCTCCTTTGGGGTATAAACCCAAAATAATATTGTCTTGTGCTGTATAAAAAAAGACCTGCATAGCGCAAGCTCAAAAATTCACCCCCTCTCTCAATGTGGAAGGCGATATGCACAGCTTTTTGGTGCCTCCCCTCAGATATGAATTGCACAAACTGGGTTTTGTAATAAACTACAAAAGGTAAATTTTAAATGATTATAAGGGATAGCAAACAGAACAAAGCAGATCACTGAGCAAATAAAACAACACACACAAACAAAGCTTAATACCCTCAAGAAACAGGTAACAAAATGTAATTTCTCACCTTCAATGTTTTAGGCAGGTTGCAGAGTTTCTGTAGCTTAGAGTTCTAGTTATTTCTCTTTGCAGACTAGACCTCTGTCTCAGCCTAGACTTAGCCCTTGCCTTTCCCTCAGTTTAGTTCCTTTTCCTTCAGATGTTTTTAGCAATCTTCCTTCTTGGACAGGAAGGGTCCTGTCTTCTCCTTCTTGGAGAAGAGTCTTGATTGACTTACTTCCCAGCCTTAAAAGAGAATTTACATAAGGCAGGAATATTTTGTTTCTCAGTCTGACTCCCCCCACATCCCCTCTTAATGGAAAAACACTGAAAGTCCAAGATGGGGGTCTAGTACCAGATGACCCGAGCACCTGACCCTGTAGTGTCCAAGCAGCATCCCTGGCAGCCTCTCAGGAAGGCAGGAGATTAGTATCTTCCAAGTCTTATTATTCTTCTTAATGGCCCATTGAGGCTGATTGCCTACTGTCTGGTGGGCGTTCCCCCAAATGCCCACACAGTTGTAATTGTTACAATATCAATATTGCTAACCTCAGATACAGAAATGATACATGCATACAAATTGGATAAACACATTCAGTAGATCATAATCTTTTCAATGATACCTCTCATGACCCATCTTGCATAAAACATATTTTAGTTAGGGCATATTCATATCATAACAATATTTCTATGAAGAATATGGGGTGCAGTGTCACAAAGGGACCTGGGTGTTGTATCTTTAGCGAAACCATGTCTCCAGAGTGTTCATCAGGCAATGGAGTTAAATAGGTGTTAACAAAAACAACTAGTTTAAGTAGTCTGACCGAGGAGTTCTTTCCCCTTTCATTTATTCGGCATAATTCTAGATAAAACGGTGTTTAAAGAAATTAAAGCATCCATTGGTGCCTTATCCAGGTTAGCACTTACATTTTTCCATTGTTGCAGTTGCATATAAGGGGAATAGGCTAGTGCAGACACAGCTTTGGAGTCTTTTAGACTAGGCAAGTCCTGAATTTCTACTGGTAAAAAAATTAAGACTTGGGGTTATTTTGGGGGTGTGTGTGACTATTTATGAGTCATCTTTAAATGCCCAGGTACAATAAGTTTTCTTCAACCACAATCCAAAAGACAGCACCATCAGAGTTTCCTTCAGCCAAAGTCAGAGCAAACTGATCAGAAATTTCTAATCCCCACTTTCTCACTCACTGGTTTCAACTCCTGCACCACGTGCTCAGGGTCTTTTCAACTTCCTTTCGTCTTCCATACAGCAACAGCTGGTTTATGCCCATAGGTGTCTTACAAAAAGGAGAGGAAATTCTGCATCTTTCAAGAAAGAAAGCTACTGGTGGGGGGATCCCCTCTTTATTTTGTCAAGCCTTAATGAGCATCACCTGGAAGCATCTTCCTCTTCCATAACTGGCAGCTCTGCTGGGTGAAGAGGAGCATCTCCTTATTTCTTTCTGCAGGTGATTAACCTCTTCATGCCTGTCTTGGTGGGGGAAGAGGGGAATGTACTCTCCACCATAGGCCCATTATTAAATTGGATCTACACCTAGGTTCAGATTCAGGGCCCTCCTCAAAGATGGGGGTTGCATTTATTTTTATGGTTTGGACCGATGTTTAATTTGGCAAACCTTATTGTAGGTGGAGGGGGTTCGTTCTTGTGGGTTTGTACTAGGGCTGGTTGCAAATTTTCATTCAAAATGTTTTTTCAAGGGAACAATGATGTTTTCATGAAGTAAAATTTTGCATTGAAAATTTCTGCAGGGAGAAAAATCCCATTTTCTCACTAGCTCTATTTTTCACACCTGGAATGTTGCTTTGAAGGAATCTCCCTGCCCCCAGCCCCAAAGCAGATCTCAGCTAATGCTGCCGAGTTTTACATAATTTCAAGATGAAACCACAATGTATCACATTGTTCCCCCCCCTAAAACCAGCCCACACTGCATTGAAAGTCAGCCTGGGAGTGTGGAAATCTTTGCAAAGCTTGGTGAAAAATAATAGCACTGACTTCTTATAGCACTAGATCTCAAAGTACTTTGCAAAGGAGGGCAGTATCATTAACCCCATTTTACAGACTGGCAAACTCCAAGATTCACAAATCAACTTCTATTGAAATGAATGGAAGTTAGGAGCCTAAATCTCATGGTGATCCAGGGTGGAGGTCACTGGTAGCACAAGGAATAGAACCCAGAGCTCCTGAGTTCCACTCTAGCACCATATCCATTAGGCCACACTGCCTATGTGGTAGGGTTTGGGTTCGGCTTCAGAATGACAGCCCCAACCATTTTGTTGCAGGGCTGTCATACAGTTCCAGCTCCCTGGACTGTAAACAGCTGACCATTCAGGTAGCTTTAACTTGCACCAGGGAGCAGATCAGCCTGAGGATCACTGCAGTGAAAAGGGTGACTTAAACCCACTCTTCGTTTGGTGCTGAACACAGCTTGGCTGGATCAGAGGATCTGCCTCACTCTCTGTATGTTATGTAATCAGTAGATAAACAGGGGACTTCATTCTCATTCATCTGAGACATTTCACCAGCAGTCAACAAAAATCTACATTACCAAACAGGTAGCTTCTGCCCACCTCAGAGAGCTACAGCCACCTAAGTGCCAGGCATGGGCAGTCCTAGGTAGGGTGACCAGATGTCCTGATTTTATAGGGACAGTCCCGATATTTGGGGCTTTTTCTTATATAGGCTCCTATTACCCCACCCACTGTCCCGATTTTTCACACTTGCTACCTGGTCAGCCTAGTCCTAGGCCTTGCTTTGTATTCCACGTGGCATTAATCTCTGGTGTTGCCTTGCTGGGGACAGTGAGGTTGTATTTTATAGGCTTTTTTTCCTTCATCTATGGAATGTCAGCTTCTTTCATTACACAGATGATCGGAGAAAAACAGAGATTTGCCCAGAAAGGGAGACATTCGTTCCCCTGGAATAGGTGGTATAACAAATCAATCCCGACTGCACTGCTAAATTGAACTTCCAGCTTGGTGAGGCTCCTTCGCAGGTGTAATCTAGTGTAAGACACAGCAGGAAGCCGAGGCAAAGAGAAGCATCATTTTTAGCTTCTCATTTAGTGAAAAGCAGCTTGCTGGGAAAAACATTTCCCTTCCCCTCCCCCCTTTTGTGTCACAACATCTCAGAAATGTAATAAGCTCTGTCTGTCTGTCTGTGTGCACAGCCGGGTGGAGGGGCCTTCCCTGATCCCTGCTGAACAATGGTTAATTTAAAATGAGCTTCCCTTGCTCCTCCCCATTCTCAGGTGAGGGATTATAAACCAGGTGCTAGAGTTAGAAGGGACGTCTATACTGAACACTCCTTATGGCAGCGTGTTGAGTACATACCCACATAGGCCCCCAGCACAGGTATAACTAGTAATATAGACGGTGAAGTACTGCTTAGGTGAGTAAAGACACACCTGAACCCTAGTGTATGTACCCTACACAGCTCTCTACACACCCAAGCTGTGCCTCCCACAGCTATGCTGCTATTTTTCAGCAGTGTAGCATCCCACTTGCCTTCCCGCTACTTGAGTCTTTCCCTGCCGCTGGGAAAGGCCCCGGCAGGGGAAAGGCTCCGGCTGCGGGAAGGCAGCGGGGAAAGGCCCCGGCAGGGGAAAGGCTCCGGCTGCGGGAAGGCAGCGGGGAAAGGCCCCGGCAGGGGAAAGGCTCCGGCTGCGGGAAGGCAGCGGGGAAAGGCTCCGGCAGTATCCACATAAGACCAGCATCCCCGCGGCCAGAGTCCTTTCTCCGCTGCCTCACTTCTGCCATTGCTGTTGATTGCCATGTGTAGCTACACGCCGCAGTTTGGATGCAGCCTGCTTTTCACTTTGGCCACTAGCCAGACGTAGCCTACACGCCCCCCACCAGCAGTGTTCAATGTAGCTGAACCTAGAGAGAGGGGATACTGCCCATGGGAAAACAGGGCTCGTAACAGTGTGACGAACTCAACGCTGAGAGCGCTTTCTGTTACAGAAAGAAAGAATAAGCCTGTTATTAATGCACTGAACTGGAACACATGAGAGCTAGGTTCAATTGCAGGCTCTGCTACAGGTTCCCTGGGTGACCTTGAGCAAGTCACTTAATCTCCCTGAGCCTCAATTACCCAGCTGTAAAAAGAGACTAATAATACCTCTGTTCTCCCACCCTTCTGCTATCTTGACTGTAAGCTCTTGGGGGCAGGGACTGTGACCAGTGCCTAGCCCAACAGGGTCCTGAGCCGAGTCAGGCCCCTAGGTGCTACTCCAGTATAAATCATAATGGCGACTCTGCTTTTTTTTGCTACTCACAACTTGTTTTGATTTCAAGTTCTAAATATTATCCCTTGTGGGAACCCTTGCCCTGCCCTGCCCCCCCCCACCCCCGCCACACTCCCTCCCCCCCCCCCCTGCTACTTGCACCTGTGTTTCATTCAGGGGCAGTCAGAGCAGCAGCACAAAGCTTGGGAAGAAAACAGTCATCCTGCAAGCAGATAGACTCTCTCTGCCCAGCTCCCAATGGGCACGTGGCCACGCACGCACCGTTGGCAGATGTAGCAGGGAGGCCACGGACAGAGGGGAGTGTGGGTGGGAGTTACCGTCTCACCACCTCCTTCAGGTCAGCCCTGGAGCACTTTATGGGAGCAATGGGGCCCTGCCTCGCAGTGTCTATAGCAGTGGCGGCCATTTAGTACTAGCCTGGGCAGGATTCAATCGGGTGATCCTCAGAAATGCAATGAGGCCCAGCGTTGCCAACTCATGCGCTTTTATTGCAAATCTTGTGCTATTGGGTGTTTTTCCTAAAGCCCCAGCTCCTGGGGTCATTTTATGGGAGAATTGCAACTTTCATTTTTAAAACCAAGGAAGTTTCTATCCCTCATTGTGGAGGCAGTGACCCTAAAGGCCCCAAGCCCCAAAAGGAAATTAAAAGGACCCAACCTTTACTATTTTTAAAATCTCATGAATTTTAAGCCAATCATGATTTTGGGGGAGCTGACCCTTATGAATGTTTGGGTTTGGCAATATTGTATTTCATATCCCATCACCAGGCTCTTGATCCACCCCAGAGCTGACTTCTCCTAAGCGGCAAAAGGAAAAGAATACCTTATACCTTGTCGTTTTAAACGTCCATCCATCCAGATGTATTTCCTAAGGGAAAACATTTTTCTCAGGATCTCATACTTCCTTGGTTGTGTTTGTAGACTGGCAGTCTTCCCTCTAAGGATGGAGCACCATCTAGTGGTGCTTTGTGTAATTCATGGAGATGTTACTATTCGTTACTAATGAAAAGTCTTCTAATGAAGAAAAACCTGTTTCCGGACCTTAGGCTAGGTCTACACTAGGGGGGGGGGGGGCGGCCTAAGATACGCAACTTCAGCTACGCGAATAGCATAGCTGAAGTCGGCGTATCTTAGGTCGATTTACCTGGCCGTGAGGACGGGGGCAAGTCGACCGCTGCTGCTCCCCCGTCAACTCTGCTTCCACCTCTCGCCGCGGTGGGAGTTCCGGAGTCGACGGCAGAGCGATCGGGGATCGATTTTGTCGCGTCTACACTAGACGCGATAAATGGATCCCCCATAGATCAATCACTACCTGCCGATCCGGCGAGTAGTGTAGACATGCCCTTAGAGTCTGTTACTGTGTCAATGTATATGAAAACGGTGATGGTGGTGTATGTGATAACTGATTGCATGCATACAATGTCTTCCATCGAGCATCTTAAAGTGTTTTTAAGAAAGGTGCATGAGTTATTACAAATGGGGATATTGAGACACAGAGAAGAGAAGTAACTTGCCCAAAGTTACACAGCGAGGCAACAGTATTCAGAAAAAGGACTCTGCTCTCCAGCTCCCTGATCCCATGCTATAACCAATAGGAATCAGCCTGAAAACCACCAATTCATCTTATATATTTGGCCAGAAGCATTCAGTGTCTGAAGGCTGTTTGGTGGAGTCATGGGGTGTATAGCCCCCATGCTGCCTTGGCACCTACAGGATTAATTGGAAAACTGCTTGCTCATCTGAGGCTGATTGGGGGCCTCAAAACAGCTGTAAAGATAAAAGGGCTTCAAGGCAGAAGGGCAGGGTGACCACCAGAGAGTGGAGCTCCCTTCAACAGATTGACAAGGAGTTGCTAGGGAAGTTGGCCTTCCAGAGTGGGAGCCCTAGAATGAGAATCTAGGGAAAACCTACAGAGGAGATAAGGTAGGGAGCAGCAAGGCATTGGTTCTAGCTGCTCAAACAGTGTCCCTGAGTTGGAAACCAGTGGAGTGGGAAAGTGGGGGTCCCCCATCACCTCCAACAGAAGGTGTAGTCAGAGACTACCCTGTGCTAAAGCCATGGGCCTTCTGATTCATTTACGGTGAAAGGGCCCTTGTTATAACCTCAGCTCTCTGTCTGGGTCCTCGTCAGGCCCAGCCAGAGAGGTGAGGTTATAACAAGGACTCTGTGTTTGTCACAAGGATCCGGAAGTCACGACCTTTCTGCGACCTATGTGGCGGCCAGTGTGGCTGACCTCAGGGCCGCCCAAGCAGCTGGCTCCAGGACAGCAGCTGCTCTGGCTTCCCCCAGGACTGCTGCGGGGGGGGGGGGGAACAGCCTCATCAGCCCCTGCTGGAGCAGCGCTGGGGCCAGCTGCCCCAGCCACTGCTCGGGCAGCCCCAGGCAGTTAGCCCCCAGGAATCGCCCAAGCAGCGGCCAGTGCAGCTGGCCCCTCGGGACCGCCCAAGCAGCAGTCCGGGGGGAGTCCAGAGCAGCGGCTGTCGGCAGACCCTGGCAGCGGTCCCAGAGCAGCCGGAGCAGCTGCTGCTCAGTGGTCCCCGGCAGCTGGAGCTGCTGGCCCCATGCCCCCCCAACAGCACCCCCCCAGCAGCGGCCCTGTTTATAGTAAAAGTCATGGACAGGTCATGGGCCATGAATTTTTTATTGCCCGTGACCTATCCATGACTTTTACTAAAAATTCCCATGACTAAATTGTAGTCTTGGTTATAGCAAGAAATTGATAGACACAGAACTAAATGACTGATGGTGTGAAGGGGAGAAATAGACTCAGAGTCAGTGTAGCACCCCACACAGCTCCGAGAGGGGGCGAGTGGGTGAAGGCTGTCTCGGACAGGTGGCCTAGCACTCTTAGATTTGAATTGATAGCCCAGAAGTAGAAAGGTCGGAATTTCCAGACTGGATCAGACCAGGGGTCCATCTATTTCAGTACCCTGTCTTCAACAGAGGCCAATGATGGTTGCCAGAAACCATGCAGTAATTTGTAATAGGATAATTTGTCCCCTGGGAAAGTTCCACCAGCTAAGTGTGTATGTGTGAAAAGGTAAACTTGCTCCCTTTCAGTTTCATGTAATGCCTCCTTGCTCTTGTACTCAGAGAGGGCATTGCTAGTCACCTTCTCTACATTATCCATTATTTTGTATACCTGTATCATGTCCCTGGTTGTTCATCTCCACTCTAGGTAAACCATTTCAATCCTTTCATCAAAGGCTCTCTATTCCCACTACTATTCCTCTGAGGCATCCAGTCCAATCTTCTGCTCCTTCCTACCCATCTGCTATAGCAATATCGCCCGTTGCAAAGATCAGCATCTCTGTAAATGCCGGTGGTTACAAATGAATGCATCCTTCAGAAACCTTTTATATCATTTTCCATGATGCACATTGTAAATGAGGAGTAACAGATCTTCAGCATTACCCAGGCAATGTTACTCTGCAAGCGATATAAAAGCTTTACAACACCCGAGTATGCACCATTGCCAAAACATTTTATTGTGAGCCAGATAATGTCGTTTGCATTGTACACGTTTTCGTATAATAATTCCAGGAAAACATTCTTTACAATTGTGTAAGAGCAAGTCACATGGTTCAGTGTAGTTTATTGTTACAAATGCTTAGTGATACATGGCACAGATGAATTCTCTTCCTTTTCTGGATCAAATAATCAATAGCGAAATAATCTCCCTGCAATTATGTTGCTCAGCAGTAAATGGTGAGAAAATAAATATGTATAAAATAAACTGGATATAGACAACAATCATACCGCTGTATAACATAACAACCTTGGAAATGGGTCCCTCCCCCCAATTCTAAGTATAACCAATGCAAGAAGCTATTCAAACCATGCCCAGCACTTAATCCTATTATTTTTGGCAAACTCCCCCAGCTGTAAATGATTCCTGTTCACCCTGAGCCCACTTTACATAACAAACCCAGTGGCAGGTCTTCCCCATCTGTAATGCCAGGCCCCAATCCGCAATGAACTGCCTACCCCAGGGAGTGTCTGGGCAAAGCTTGTGGCAAGATCAGGGCCCATGATTCCTCAAATGTCCATGTGGTTCATATGCTGTTGGTATTACACTCAGTAAATCAGTGAGCTGAGTGCAAATTAAATCAGCCTTGTTTAGTTTGCGCTGTCCCAACATGTTCATCTGCAGGTCAGGCAGGAGGCTAGAGGGTTGCTTGCTTGTGGAAAGCCGCATGCTTTATCACAGGATCTGCTAAAAGAACCTTGGAGGGGGGGTTCTGGGTCTGGGATCTCTGAAATGACACCTATGCTCAGGAAGCCATGCCATTTTCTATGCACTGTACACATTTCTGCTAACCCAGGGACGGGCACATTGGAGAGATCTGAACACTGGTATCTATCTATGTCGCAGCAGGCCACACAGGCAGATATGTTGTCTATTATAAATAAAACCAGATACAAAAAGTACAAAAATAAATATTTTAACAAGAATACTTTAAGTTAGAGTAACTACATGAGAACAGACTAACTATAACTATAGACATAGACTAACTGCTGGGGGACAAAGCATCATACTTTAACTAGTCCAGCTAATGAGCTATAAACATGAGCAGCAGGTGAACATGCCCTTGGGGGAGGCTAGCCCCTGGCCCCACCCCTCTGCCGGAGGCCCTGCCCCCTCTGCTCCCCCACCGGAGCCCAGAGCACACCGCCCCGCAGCCACTTGTCCCCCGCTCTGCCCCAGTGCTGGGCGGGCGGGCAGGTGGCGCTGCCGGAGTGCCCCCGGCCCTAGTGCAGGGCAGGCGGGCAGCCCAGCCGTAATAGCTCCAGTCCCAGGTGGGCAGGCAGGCGGTACAGCCAAAGCATCCTCAGCCCCAGCATGATCCCAGTGCCGGGAGGGCAGGCGGCATGGCGTGGCCCCAGCCTGGGGGGCTTGCGCACCGCAGCCCTCAGCCTGCCTGCCCCAGCCTCTCGGCCACAGAATGGAACAGCAGACAGGAGGGGGCCTGGTGGAGCATGGGCGGGGCCACACCAGGCTATTTGGGGAGGCACAGCCTCCCCCTGCCTATGATACCTGCCACTCATGGCTATAAAGATTATCTAATCTATAGGGGGTGGCATGTTATTAAGGGCCAACACTACTCTCATTACACATGTGCTGCTCTGTGGACTTTGCTGGGGTATTGTACAGTATTCGGTAACCAGGATCTGAATTTGGCTCAGTTTCTTGTATTCTCTCTCTCTCTTTCTCTCTCTCTCTCTCTCTCACACACACACACACACACACAGACCATTAGTGAGGCTGCCTGGGTAAACTTCATTTGCCCCCCTTGTGCATATGCATTATGATACAGTCTTTAATTACATGATCACATGCTCCGCCCCACACAGACGCAACCCCTGGCTCATTCTGTGCACAGGTTGGACTTGCTCTGGGGATGAGTCAGGGTGGTACAATGCAGGAGGTGTTGTCAGTAGGACCCCTGCTTCATTTGTTGCCGAGCTGGAAGGTGTGTAATCAAAGAGGCAGTGAACTGCAGGAAGAGCAAGATTAAGGCAGCTGAATGCCACCCTGGGGAACTGGATTTTGTCCCTGTCTATGCCACACAGTCCCTGTGCGATGCTGGGCAAGTCATTTCAACCAAACTTACTCCGTGATTGTGTGACTGAAAGACTATCTCATAAGACATACACACAAGGGGGCTGAATAAAGGCTGTACAGGCAATCTTAATTCTGGAATTTCCTAACTTTTGAGTGCTTGACTTTGCAACCTCAATAATCTTCTTTGAATGTAGTTAGTGACTTCCTAGATTTGAAAACAGAACACTGCAAAAACCAGCATTTCCATTCTGTAGCATCATCTTGATGCCCACATGGGTCAATCAGCAGGGTGGGGACCTTTAGATCCATTGCACAGCCCTGGGCCATTTCAGCTAGCAGAGTATCTGAGAGCAGGAATATGTTCCAACTCTCATTGTGGACCAGCTCTGGAGGGGGACATTCTGCCAGTGGGTATCACAGCTATTTGCTGACACCAGAGGAATGTAAGACTCAGGAATCTCTGGTTCCATTCCCGGTTCTGGAGGGGAGTGTGCTTTAGTAAGCACAAACTCTTCTGTTTATTCCCCCTGTGACCCCTTTTACCCATATCTTCCAACCTGCTCCCATCCCAGTCCTGTGTCTTCTCCTATCCTGGTTCCTTGTCCCAATCCCATTCTTCTCTCTTACCCAGGCCCAGTCTGTACTCCTCAGGCTTCTCATCCACCTCCCAAGTCTCCTTGCACAGACAATCGTAGTCTCTCCTCCTCTTCCAGTCCCCATCCCCTTGCCCAGAGCATACCAGTTCCCTCTTCCTTGTTCCTCCTCCAATCTCTTTCCTTCTGCACCTGGCCTCCAGTCACCCCACACCAATGTTCCCATCCCCGCTGGCTTCCAGTCCCAGGCTCCCTTCCTGGGCTCCTCATCCAATCAGTTCCCATCCTGGCTCCTTGCCCAGCCAGTCGAGGTCTCCCTCCGCAATTCCTAGTCCCAGATTTCCTCGACTTCCCAACCCCATCCCCTGTCCCCACTTATAATATAGAGGGCCAAATTCTGATCTCAAATCCACACACAATTCCCACTATTTAGACAAAGCAAGTGCATAATTAGACCTCACCTATGGGTATCTATGTCTTCAATAACAAATGCTCAGACTGCTCAATGCACACAAATTTTTCCACTAAATTGGAAAATAGTGACATTAATCCTTAGAATGCTGTTATTGCACCAAACAGTCCTTCACTGTCCTTTGCAATCTGTAACTGGAAAGAGTCCAGCGGAGGGCAACAAAAATGATTAGGGGTCTGGAGCGCATGACTTATGAGGAGAGGCTGAGGGAACTGGGATTGTTTAGTCTCCAGAAGAGAAGAATGAGGGGGGATTTGATAGCAGCCTTCAACTACCTGAAGGGGGGTTCCAAAGAGGATGGAACTCGGCTGTTCTCAATGGTGGCAGATGACAGAACAAGGAGCAATGGTCTCAAGTTGCAGTGGGGGAGGTCTAGGTTGGATATTAGGAAACACTATTTCACTAGGAGGGTGGTGAAGCACTGGAATGCGTTACCTAGGGAGGTGGTGGAGTCTCCTTCCTTGGAGGTTTTTAAGGCCCGGCTTGACGAAGCCCTGGCTGGGATGATTTAGTTGGGAATTGGTCCTGCTTTGAGTTGGACTAGATGACCTCCTGAGGTCCCTTCCAACCCTGATATTCTATGATTCTATGATACCCACCTTAATTATACAAACAATGATGTCTCAGCCCTAAACAACCAACAAGGGGGCAGATCATCAACTGGCATAATCAGCATAGGTCCATTGACTTCAATTTCCACCTGAGGATCTGGCCCTAAAGTTTAGACTTCAGCTTCCAAATTCATTGGTAGTTTTCAGTGATTCTTTTTACACTTGGCAGGAGGGAGGGACCTGGATTACATTTGCCTGAAGGGGTTGTGGAATTTGAATGTGTTTGCGTCTTCAGAGCATAAGCCATTTGGGGCAGGGATCGTCTCTTTTCTAGGTTTGTCCATCGCCCAGCATAGTGTGGGCCCAATCCTAACTGGAGCCTTTGGGCATTACCATAATATACATATCTATTACTAATTGTAATAGTGTCCAACTACAATCAACCTGAAAACTATGGGGAGCCTTACAGATTCAGGGCATCCAATAAGGGACTTTTCATGCTGGTAGCTTTGCTAGTTATAAGAACTACGTGTCACCCTGGTCTCTCAGTGAATCCACAACTCTGCAGTCCCATACTAACAGCTGATTCTCAGAGGAGTCTGAAATGATGTATTAAAAATAAAAGCCGATCTTCATTTCACTGCATCTCGGGTCTTTAGATCCAATCTGTTCATAAAAGTAGATCCTCATGGGATAAAATCTATCCATATGGAAAGAGCCTGATCCAGCAACCCCTATTCACTTCAGTTCTCCTAATGCACTTAAGCCACCCCATTGGCTGACCTGGGACTGCTCGCATGAGTAGGGATTGCAGGATTGGCCCAAAGTACCCAGCATGTATAACGAGTTGATAAGGAACAGCCTTCCATGTCCTGGGAGGGGCCAGTGTGTCTAAGTCCAACTCATTCCTCCTCCGCTGCTTTGCTTTAGGAATAGAGAGTCATCATCATCCACTGTAAAATAACGGGGAAAATGGGTTGAACTAGCACCTCCAACTGGACTTCAGTAACATTCACAATTGAGTAGGAGGTCTGTGGGGTCTCTGTCAGTGGCAACACAGTATGAGGACCTCACATATGGTCCAATCCTGCTCACATTAGAGTCAATGGGGGCTTTACCATTGACTACAGTGGGATCACAATTAGGCCCACAGAGCAGGAACTAAGATCTGTGCTCTTCAGATCCCATAACACATAACCCATCCCAAGGGTGCAAGAGAAGCAGCTCCATTACTATGAGGAACCTATAAACACTGGAGCATGTGTAGTATCGATTCCATCCAGCAGCAGACAGTGATGTGACCACATGCACACATCCAAGCCATTCGCTACATTTTATATCACCAATTAGCCCTCCAAGAAAGTATGATCTCTTGCATTTTATTGGTGGGCAGATGATCTTGTGGCTAATGCAAAGGTTTGGGACTCCGGAGTTCTCAGCATTAATTGCTGTGAGACTGTAGTCGCTCCGTGATTCAGTTTCCCCCATGTATAAAATGGGGATAACTAACACTTCCCTATCTCACATGGGTGTTGTGAGGCCTGGTTAATGATGGTAGCATTTTACAGTCAGTATGAACAGGTGCATGGCAGTGCTGATTCAGGCCCTGTTGCTCTAATAAGCCCTTTACTACAGCAGGCAAAGAGGTCTAAGGCATGGAGCTGTATTTCAGGGAATGGCCAAGTGCCTGGCCTTACCTCAGATTCCTGGAGATATATCCCTTTGCCATCTTTAGTTAAGTTCTGAAAGGCCTCTGTGAAGAAATAGAATGAGGAAAATTAATTTGATGGCCAATAGGGACAAAGACAACTCAGACTCGCCAGCCCAGGAGTGAACTGAAATGCAGAGCCTCTAGCAGTTCTAGGGGGACTCAACGCCATCCAGGATAGTTCGAAATGCCTGTGTTGGGCATATGGGACATTCGCCAGTGACAGGTGGGGTGGAGTATGAGCTGCCTCATGGTGCTGTGATCATTTGACCCCCGGGGAGATCAGAAGGTTTCCCTCTCTATGGCAGCTCTGGCTGGGACTCGTCACAGGTCCTCCTGCTTCCTGCATAATAGGAACATCTCTTATTCCCTTAACTCCTTGCACAAGCAAACACTGCAGTGCCAGATACAAGACCTGCTCTCTCCACAGAACCAAACATTTCCAGGTTGCCTGGCCTAGGAGTCTGGGAAAGAGGCTTAGGGCCTGATTCTCCTCTAATTCACCCCATGATTTCAGTGGGGTTACTCTTGCTCTACACTAGTTTATATGAGAAGAGAACCAGGCCCCATATCTTGGATCTTGCAGCCCCGGGGACTGAGCTGAATGGCTTTGCAAGGGGCCCCAGACTTGCTCTGGAGTCCAGCATCAGTGACATGCTGAGTAACGTCCATACCCTCCATGATCTCCACTCGCAGCATGAAGCAGACGAAGCTCTCAAAGCTGATTTTCAGGTCAGGGTTGCCGTATCTGATTGCCATTAGGTTACAGACTTCGTTGCTGAGCGAAATACCTACAGAAAAGAAGAAAGGGAACGATGAGGCACCTCGCAGCCATTCAGAGCATCACAGGATAATTGCAAAACTAACAGGACTTTACCCTTCTCCAGCATCTTTCATGTGAGGATCTCAAAGCGCTTGATAGACATTAACTATGCCTCAAACGAGGGATTGACCTAAACCAGGCCCTCAGATCCAAATGCGACCCCCAAACTTTGAGTGGTTCAAAATCTGGATCATCTCTACTCACAATATCCATGGGAGGTAAAGCAAGTAATATAACAGATCCCTCTACCCACCACTGCAATGCAGCCACTTCTGGGGTAAGACACAGAAATTGTTTAGCAGCAATATAACACAAGAGTTTAGGAAAAGAGGTGAAGAAGAATGTCCGGCTGAAACTAGTGGGGAAAATTATCCCCACACCATTTTCAGGGTCTGGATATCTCTCCAAGTCCAGGTGGTTGTTTTTTTGTCTCACAAATAAATGCAGGTCAATTCACCCCAAGTGTCTTTCAGTATTTGTGCCTGGAAAGCACAACCCTTATGATTTAATGTAAATAACGGCAATACCTGGATTTGGAGGTTATCTTTCACCTCTTTATTATATTATAGCTACAGTTTTGAATGTTACCAAGCAAAATGACTTTAATTAACCAGATGGAGGCAAACTGCCAATAAATCATGAGCATTTAAAAGCCCTGATCCTTAAAAGAACTGTGTGAGTGAATCCTTTCTCCCACTCAGAGCCTCACTGAAGTCAGTGTGGCTCTGCCCAGATCAGGGGGAAGGAAGGACCTGCTGCCGAATTGCCGCCAAAGAATGAAGCGGCGGTAGAGTTGCCGCCGAAGTGCTGCCGATCGCAGCTTATTTTTGTATTTATTTTTTTCCCACCGCTCGGGGCGGCAAAAACGCTGCAGCCGGTCCTGGCCCAGATGCAGGGGTCCATCTGTCTGGTTCTCCTGGCAGGATCGGGGCAAGGATCTTAAAGGAATAAAGTCTGACATTGCTACTGCTTGTGTGCTTGTCTAGCTGACATAGAGGGCCAGATCCTCAGCAGCTGTAAATCAGCAGTAGCACCACTGACTTTGATGGGGCTGTACTGATTTGTGCCAGCTCAGGATCTGGCCCACACACACACACACACCCCCAATCGGCTAAGGTGAAGTTAGTTACGACTCTGTGGGGATCCTATAGGTTTCAAAATAGGGCTTATAATGGAGAGTTAACTATGGAGTGGTTGCCTTCCTACCCCAGTAGAGAGCTGACAATGAGACGTGGATATACTGTACACAAAGCTAAAGTGAAACTTCACGCTGCAAATCACTTGCAGAAGCCAAGGTCTGGGGCCCTTGCGACACTGATAAAGTAGGCTTCACCTGACTGCTGGGAAAGTGGTTGGGGGGGAAGCTAGAGGGAGTAGCAGAAGTAGCTACGGTTAGGGGGGAGAGGGGGTTCTGTGCTGTTTGCCTCCCTTACTGGCATTTAGTACAGTCTTTTAGTTCTTTCCCAGTTGGGGGGATTTTGATGAGGATGTGGTTACTTGCCAAACGTCGGTGACCTGCTCACCTGTCTCCTGCACAGCTGCATGCAATTCCACTAAGTCCAGATTTCCTGATCTATCAACATCTTTCTTCTGGAAAACTTCCTGTTTTTTTAAAAGAAATCAAACAAGTGAAAGAAACAAAAATGAATCTGAACATCTTAGAAGGGGAGATCTGTGGGTCAGCAGCATTGACACGCAACCCCCACTTCGCTATGTGTGGGGCTCATCAACGTGGAGGTGTCAAAGCAATTCATTACTTATACTTAGTAGTAGTAATAATATAGGAAAGTAGTAGATTTTTCCAGGAATCTCTATTAACTTCCCCTGCAAAGCAGCCACAGAGTTGGGAGTTGTACATGGAAAAGTTACAGGCCAAAAGCCTGTCTTTATTTACAATCTGACTCCAGCGGGATTTCACAGGGGGTAAAGTCAGTGCAGAATTTGGTCCCAAGGAATCTGTTTGCAATGTGCGGATGAAGCACCTATTCAGGGATACGGTGTTCCTACATGCAAGAATACGCCCTGACTAAAGTTCGCAGGGTCCAGAGTTCTGATCCCAGATGAACCAGTGACTTCCCTAAATCAGTTGGGGCTAGATCCACGAAGGGACTTATGCATTGCAATGCCTAACTTCTAGTGCTCTGCTGCCAGGTGGAATTCACAGCCCTGAGTTAGACGCCCAGGCCCCCTATACCAATGAACAGAGAGAGTTAGGCGCCTAAGAATGGGATTCTCAGAAGCCAGCAAGCTGAGTGGAGAGTTGCCTAAACTAGCCAACACAAAATGCTGGGGAGAGGAGCGAGGCCTAAGCCCTGCCCCCAAGAGTAGTTTGGTGCATAACTCCAGGCCAGAGAGGTGCCTATATCTGCTCAGGATTCACAGCCATAAAGGCTCTCCTGGAGTTGGATGCCTCAGTCCCTTTGAAAAAAGAACAGGAGTACTTGTGGCACCTTAGAGACTAACAAATTTATTAGAGCATAAGCTTCGGATACATCCGAAGAAGTGGGTTGTAGCCCACGAAAGCTTATGCTCTAATAAATTTGTTAGTCTCTAAGGTGCCACAAGTACTCCTGTTCTTTTTGCGGATACAGACTAACACGGCTGCTACTCTGAAATCAGTCCCTTTGTGGATCCTAGCCCCTGACTTTCTTGTGCATCAGTCACAGACAGCAGGTCAATTGGGTTTTAAAATCAGGCACCTCAGTGAAAACAGATGCTGCACCAACATTGATCTTTCTTAGCTATACACCTCTTACAAAGGGGCATCTCCATTCTCGCTGGATCCTCCCTCACCTCCGGTGACTGCCCTGCTTAAGACTATGTATTTCCCTGTGTCTTGACAAGCAGGCAACTTTCCCATCCAGTTCACATCCTCATGAGTCTTCATAGCTACCCAGAGATCAGACTGGTTTCTTGGGATTTAACTGTTTCCTAGCCAACACCGATTGAGAAGTATACAGAGAGGCAAGTAACATGTTTTTTTACCAGATAGAAAAGCAGCCTCTTCCACAAGACCCTGAATTCCTGAATACTCAGTGTGCCAGTGGCATTAAGCTTAGTGGAGGAGTTAAGGTCGATGATGTCTTGGTAAAGGGGCAGAGACTCCAAAATTGAAAAAAAGTCAGTCCATATAATTTTATGATGGTAGTGATGCTGATTCTGGGAAGTTCCCCCTTCAGTATGGGCCGGCTCCTGCTCCCACTGAAATCAATGAGTGTTTTGTTACTGATTTCAAGGAGAGCACAATCTGGTGCTTTACAAAACAAACCCCGTTTCTTCCTGACTGAATTGTTGTTATTGGGAGTTAGGAAATAAGTGAGCAGGGCAATGCCCTGATGATGTAGAAATCACAGTGTAAGTCCCTCCCCCATGAAGAATAAAGCTCAGCTAAGGTATTAGGTGCGTCAAATAAATATACAGCCCGAGCTAAAGGATACGTCCAGCAGTGCCAGGATACCTTGGCAGGCATCCAGACTAAATCTCAGCCGAAAGCTCTGGAGATCTGGAAAAGAGAGGATTACTCCGGTGAATCACTCAACACTGCTCAGAAAAATAGACTCCCAGGGCCTGAGCCTGCTGCCCTCGAAACTCAGTGATGAAACTGCCATGCATTTCACTGGGGATAGGATTGGGCCCCCCAAACCTTTTGTGACACTGTTCCTCTCATTTACAAGTTACATCACTTGTGATTCAACCTGGGCAAGGGAAAAACGTGAGACAGTGGGGCCAGATTCCACTTTCAGCTGCATGGGTGTAATTCCCATGGAAGCCAATGGGAGCTCCCTGCGGCCATGTGATGAAGAACAGAATATGACCCATTACCTGTAGCTAATACAGGAAATAGCAGTTAAAGAGCACCACAAATATGATTTACTGGGTGACCTGGAGCAGTCACTTGATCTCCTTAGGCCTAGTTCATCTGTGGTGCAGCTTTACTAGCCACAATGAATTAAAACTCTTGTGCTTAGTATTTTTCTCTGTGTCTCTTACAGACAGGCAGCTTTTAAACTCACAAGCATAATTGAAAACCTAATTCTGAGCATTCCTGGGCCATACACGAGTTATGTGAAAAGAAACAGAAATAAACTAATCTTGTTGCAACTCATGATTATAGATTGCCTGTAGGCTTCCACGGAGCAGATGCCATAACTCACAGATCACTACTCTACAGAAAGCGAAGATGCTGTAATCTCATTATAGCTCTGTTTATTAAATATGCATCACGCACAGTAAAAGTTTTGAAACAAATGTCTTCAAACTGATTGCCCATGAAGAGTAAAGACACTCCACCTGGCTTGGTTAGTTTCCTTACAAATTTCACAACACCCAATGGGTCACTTTCGAAAGATACTGACATGAAGATAAAAAAGCAATCTTCATTCATCCTTGAGAAAACTAAAGGAACTTGCAACCCTTCAGATGTTTTATCTCCCCAGAGATAGGTGCAATGAAAGAGACTAGTGCTGATAACGCCCATTATTAGAACTGATCAGGAATTCTATTGTCTGCAAATGCCAATTTGTCAAACCAAAACTTTTCATGGGAAAGGGTCAGTTTTGACCATTTTTTTTACTTGAAAAAATTTAGGAAAAAAAGTTTTGAAATTGTCAAAACTTTTAATTTTGATATTTTCTAACAAAGAATTCTGTTTTTCTGGTTTGAAGCTGGATTGAAGCTGGATCACTTGATGATTATCAGTTCTGTTCATTCCCTCTGAAGCACCTGGCATTGGTCGCTGTCAGAAGACAGGATACTGGGCTGGATGGACCACTGATCTGACCCAGTATGGCCAATCTTATGTTCTTAGGCAACTTTTGTCTTTAATTTAAGCTAATTATAATAAAAAGTCAAAATTGAAAATAAATGTTTCAACTAACTGAATCCCGTTTTTTGTCAAACTTTCAGTTTGTGAAAATATTTGAGATTTCGACTTTTCATTCCCATTTTTGATGGGAAAATTTGTTGAAGTCTCAAAAGTTTGCGGCATGAGAAAGCCATTTCCCACCCAGTTCTATTCATTACCCTCCCATGCCTACATCAGCCCTTATCTGCATAAGTATAAAGGGACTCAGCCAACTTATTGCTCAAACGTTTCAGGCATTGTGTTTTTGGGCCATATCTGTACCAAATCCTGAGAACTGATCCTTGCCGGTTTGGAATCCAATTTGGAACCTAAATTATCAGAAAAGGTTCAAACCCGGGGTTTCAAACCATCTCCTCTACTCCCAGAACTCAGGGAGGGAGTTTGGGAGTTACAGGTCCACTTCAGGCTCTTCTCTAACTAGTACCTAATTAATGTTACTAAACTATTATCTCCTAGCACTTACGTGTCCAGATGACATTATTCAGGATCCTCTGGAGTTGGACAGCGTTTATTTCAGGATGCTAGGGGAGACAAATACTATTGTAATAAATTTCCCCTCCTCTGGATTTCCCAGCATGTCCTGTCTTCACTATCTGCCTTTTCAACCCCAGTCCAACTCCCACGGAAAGACACCTATTGACTCTGGGAGTGTTCAATTAGACCTTTAGATTGTTAAAAGCACATTCTCATCTGGTATAAAATGGTCGAAGCTCCACAGACATTCATGCATTTACAGTTATTTATACCAGCTAAAAATCTGGCCCATTATTTTCAAAAGACCCTCTTTCTCTTTTGTGTCATCTGTCACATCAAGCACATTGTCAGCAAAGATGGAAAAATTAAAAAATATTTCCATTTCAGTTTTCAAAACAGAATTTTGTTTGTTTTATCAATTTTTTCATGGTTTCCAAAAACTGAAATTGAATTTTCTGGAAACTTTTGATTGCTGAAAAACTTCAGTTGCTGAAACCAAAAACTGTCCAAACCACAGAGAGACCCCCTGTGAAAGACAGTCGGAATGAGTGTAGCAAGTATTTATGTGCACACTCATCCAACCAAGGAGTCAAGAAAACACCCCATGACAACAATCAAAAGTTACACACGAAATGAAAATAATGAAAAACCTGGGGGAAAAAATCTCTTTTTTTTTCCCATGAAAAATAAAGCCTCAAAAATTTTCAAAAATGTTTACAACCAAAACATGTTTTCAGCACCAAAAAATTTTTGTGGAAATTTTCATTTGTGAACATATGCTGTTTTTTATGTGCAAAAAAAATTATGTGCAAAATTATGCACAAAATTTTGACCAGCTCTAATTCTCAGAGTTAAACAGGGCCTGATCTTCAGAAGAACTGAACAGCTACAGCTGGTATCAATGGGAACTGCCAGCACTCAGCACCTCTGAAAATCAGGTCCATAAATAATAATAATTAATAAAATTTGTAAGAATAAATATTGTTTCTCTACGAGCGAGACTAGTAATCAACTAATAGATTCCGGGGTCTATTGTGGTCATCTAGTGTGACCTCCTATAGAACACAGGCCATAGAACTTCCCCAAAATAATTCCAAGAGCAGAGCTTTTAGAAGAACATCCCATCTTGACTTAAAAATTGTCAGTAATGGAGAATCCACCACGTTGCTAAATTGTTCCAGCGGTTAATTACTCTCATCATTAAAAAGTTACGCCTTATTTCCAGTCTGAATTTGTCTACCTTCAACGATTGTGTTATATCTTTCTCAGTTAGACTGAAGAGCCCACTATTAAATAATTGTTCCCCATACATACCAGATGATTGGAGCGGCTTTGCTAATGCCTATGTTAACTTTCTGAGCACACCCAGAGTAAATTAGTGGCTTTCAGAAGCCTAAGCAGACCCAACGTGAGCGGAGTGCTCGTGAATTTAATGAAGAGTGCTTTTCGCTAACTGGCATGTTTCTCGAATGCTTACGTATTCCACAACTCCTTGAGTGACGTTCACACTGTACCCTCACGCCGATCTCCTACATTCCCCACCAGTTTCCAGCACACTCCAGCTCCCAATTTCCCCAGTACATTCTGACTTTTTTTTTGCACAATTGCTCTGGCAGCGCAAGCAGCTGGCCTTGAAGCATTTCCTTTGGCAGTTAATGTGTACGCTTACTTGTTCAAAATGCTTATTGAAGAAATCCTCCCAAATCTTGCCTTCGTGTTTATCAATTATTTCCTTTAGGGAACAAAAAAGTCAACGTTAATTGAAGAAACAGAAGCAGGAGTAGCCAACATACGATCACATTCTTCCCAAATTTCACTGCATTCCCTGGCCTGCCATCACCACTGCAATTACTTGCCCAGCTCCCATTGTGCTTTCAACTTTGCTAGTACACAAAAGGAGAAGAGTGGAGAGGAACACAAGTAAATAAAAGGGAGGCAGATGGAAAAAAGAGTGAAAATGAATTGTGATGATCTCGCCAAAAAGAATGGTTTGCACAGCAGTGAAAAAGCATCTGTGTCTGCTGGTCTGTCTGTCTTGTTCTGGATATTTATACCATGTTCACCTTCATGGTACAAGAGATTCAATTTATAGAACAAGACATGGCCTCTCATTCTTAAAGTGCTGTAACACGAAGTCTCACATTCCAACTCAACCCCGACCCATCGCTGCCACAGAAGAGCACTGCCACAGGAGAAAAGCCAAAGTCCTGATCTGAAACACAGCTTCCGACAGTCCACCTCCCTCGTTCCAACTAACCTTGGAAAGGATGAAACTTGAATTCCCGCCCATTTCGCTGAAAATGGAAAACAATGGAAATGTTAGATGGTGTCTCCCTTATCACATGTGATTTTCCACCTGCCAAGCAGAATGCCTTCCTCTGCATCCCATGCAGGGACCCCAACCTGCCCACACACAGCTGCTGTGTCTACAATAGGGATCTTCTCCACCATTGCAACTCCATTAGTGGAAGCAGTAGTGTCAATATGGCTCCAGGCAGCTGCTGGCATTTTAAGCACTATATCAGCTAACCCTGCAAAGAACAGGTCTCCTGGATGTGATGGAAAGAAGGCCAGTGGCTGGTTGGGCCTAGTCTGCATTAGAGCTTTCACCGTTGCTACCAGCCATGGTGATGAACCAGTCGTAGCAATGGTGGAAAATGTAAGGGGAAATATCCTAGTGTAGACAAGGCCGTGTCCTGTGTCTCCCCATACAGTATGCACAGTGTCCCGAGTGCTCCTAGTTCTGTGCCCTTGCCCTGCTGCACTTCTCTGGAAAGACCAGGACTAATAGCATTGTTTAGGCTATGGAGCAGGTACTTATCCTGCCCCGTAGCAGACAGCACTGACCTATGACTCCACCACCCCGGTGGAAAGGCACAACTATCCAGGAGCACCAAGAAAACACTACAAGCTAGGGAATGGCATCATCTCACCGAAGGATGTGTTTCCTGGAGAAGATCCGCAGGATGAACTCGGACTCCTGCTGGGGTTCCGCGGTGGAGGGGACGATGACATAGACCCCAGGCTGCAGCCGGAAATCCTGAGTCACTTCCCGCTCATTCAGGAAGAGATGCCTTTGGTTGACGGAGGGGTTCCTGGCAAAGAACGCTGGTGCCAGCCTTTTGTTGCTTTTGTGGTACTGTCCAGGAAAGAAATAAAGGAAATTCCCATTGGTTTCAGGGGAAAGTCATGTGGGAGAACCCAGGGGGCATGCTTAAAGAAAACCTGCCAGAGCACATCCAGTTTCCATAATCCACAAGCAAAGGAGGCAGACATTAGAGGTCTAATCAGAGAGCCAAAAGATCATTCTCCTTGTCTGTCCTCCTGCCAGATTGTCCTTATGGTACATTCTCATTGTCCAGTTTTAAAAGTCACCAAGCAATGGGGCTTCCACCCAAGTCCCTCTGCAGCCTACTCAGATCTCACTAGGAACAGCGGCCCGGAACTTCAGGGGGGGACGGGGCAAGAGTGGCCTTAGGCCACCTTTGCACCCTTCTTATTCTGGGCCGCTGCAGGGGTCATTTCAGCCCCCAGTGAAAGTTATAACAGCCAGGAGCTGCCCTAAGCTCCAGCAGTCTTCTGAGCACTGCACTACCCAGAGCAGCTGGTAGAGCATGTGTGTGTATGTATCTCCGATACCCCAGGTCCTACTCAAGGATGCAGCACTCTTGGCTCTTACAAATGGTTTTTATTCTGCAGGCCAAAATACTGCAGCCTCCTTATATGGGCTGTGCCTCAAAACCGCTCAGACGTTTCACTCTCTTGCAGAATGATGGAGTTCCTATTCTTCTCCCTTTGTCCATACTTCTCTCATGCTAATGCGGCAATCTCTCATCTAGGGGGGGCGTGAGGCTGCCCCTTACCCTGCATCCTATATTACATTCATAGCTTTTATGCCTCTGTCAATACCGTGATTCACTGTAGTTCCAATTCCAAAAACGGTCTCGGTTTTACATCTCTCAGCATTAATCTCGGTGTTTGATACAAACCTGAAACTGAACTCCCCACCACCACCATCCCTGGTCTCCCCATTAGCATGGATGCAGCACAGACAGTGCTGCGGTGTTCTCCTAATCCGTGTCAGGCCCATGTGTGCTAGTGCTAGCAAATTTAATCTCACTTGTATTCCTAATGGTGCCCTAACATACCTAGTTCAGAAAGAGCCCATAT
Source organism: Emys orbicularis (assembly GCF_028017835.1). Classification (NCBI taxonomy): domain Eukaryota; kingdom Metazoa; phylum Chordata; order Testudines; family Emydidae; genus Emys; species Emys orbicularis. Next base: position 161,823,058 of record NC_088685.1, on the reverse strand, counting down.
CTGAGGCTACTGTTTCTAACACAAGGTAATTAACATTGCAAACATGCTGGGGTGACTGTTCACTAAAGTTAGTTCTTTACCAATCCATGTTCCTGGGGACACTGATTTTGGAAGTGAGTTAAGTGGTTAGCAGGGCAGTAGGTGCAGGATTCCTAGATACAAGATCAGAGCTAGATCCTGCCCTGGCTTATACCTGGTATAGCCCCTTTCAGATCAAGGGGTGTAAGTCAGGGCAAACTCACTCCTCAGTTTTTAACTCCCAGGAGCCCACCTTAGGTTCCAAAGTTCCATGAGGAGGTGAAAGGGTTAAGAACATCCTGTAAATGTTGGCAAAGCCCAAGTGGCAGAAGACACCTGCAGCCTTTTCTCCGGGAGATCCCCAACAATGAGCTGGTGGGAGGGTGAATTACCTTGAGTCTCCTCTAACTAATTCTGGGCACCTTCCCAGACCTTGGCTGATCCCAAGAGTAGGAGGGTGGTATGCCACTTTTTCCTCCCCCTTCCCCCATTGCTGCTCAGAGCACAGCTCAGATGCAGCCCAGGAGCAGGACCTTAATGCTGAATTGAGGTACGCTCCTCTCGACACAGGCCGAGTCATAGCTCTGTATTAACGGTGTTTTCTTGTAATGCCTTCTAAAGCTTGTATTAAGGCATTTTGAACTGTGGGTCAAGAAACAAAGGCACTCGCAGCTCCACAGGTGGTGACATAGAGTCTGAATGGCCCCCATGTGATGCCAACGGAAGGTAGAGAGGGACTTACCTCTGGGCCCACCTAAAGGGGAAGAAAGAGAGAGCATCCATCAGTCAAGGAGTTCAGAGCCCTTTGGCTCACAGCTAACAGCAGATGTAGTTTAACAACTGGAGGAGATTCAGTGGGGCTCCTTAGCTTAAAAAGCCCGAATTCCTCCCTTCGAAAACCTTTCCCAGGCCATCCACAGCCCATTCACCAGGGTGGGTCAGTAAGGCTGGGGTCGCTGAAACACGTGGTGGCAACAGGACCCTCAGCACTTTCAACAGTCAGGAAGGAGGCTCCCTATGGAAGGTGGTCCCTTGCTAATGTGGCCCACAGGACTTTGGTGCTGCGGCTGGAGGAGCACAATGCCCCAGCAGGAAATGGGGGAGGCTTTGTACCTGACTAAGGCACAGTGGCCCTAGTTTTCAGAACGGCTGAGCACCCACAACTCCAGCTGAAGTCTGCGGGAGCTGGGGCTGCACATTCCCCCAGAACTGCTGGGAGCACAGAGGAATTGACGCTATGGGCCACACCCCTTCCAAATGTGATGGTTGCCACATCAGGGATTGAACCGGGGATCTCCAGAGCTAAAAGCAGGATCTGCGACATCTTGAGCTAAACCTCACCAGCAGGAGCTGTCACTGACTAAAATCCTCTATGGCTGGGGCATAGAGGGGGAACTTATAGCACTCATTCACCAGTGTGTTACACATGGCTGCAATATCATACCCAGGGCCAGCTCCCTGCCCCTCCCCACCCTCTGTGGGGTGATTTTGCCATTATGGATGGTAGCCTGAGAAGGACTCCGTATCCAGCCTCTGCTCAGGAGGCTCCTATCCCTTCCCTCAGCCCTGGTGCACACATGCATGTGTGCGCACACAGACAAACACATACACAGCTGGGCACGGTGAAGCCCAGTACACACTGGGGTAGCAGGAGCTCCTTTACCTCCCAGCAGTCTGACAAAGACTATGCAAACACAGATCACGTCCTGAGCTTGATGAAAAGCTCAAGGAAAGACGTGTCTGAAGGGGCCCAACCCCGCCGATTCAAGAGGAGATTCTTGGATGAATGGGAGCCACATGCAGACAGGGAGGTGAAAACACAGAGCCCGTTGGGCTTTGCAGGATATGTAACTCTGAGGATCTGCAAAGCTCTCACTTGGTTCGGAGGTAGGAAGTTTCTCCCGCTGGGCAGAGCAACCCATTTATTCCACCATAGACCAGATTTCTACCCACCTTGAAGATGGAAAACCCTATGGAGAGGTGAGGTGCCCGGTTTCGGTGTTTGCTGCTGGGTTTCTGGATCAGGGACACCAGCACACTGCAGGAATGCAGGGACCTTTTGCTGCCGTCACCCTGCAAAACTTCCAGCCAGTACTGGGGATTCATCCAAAATGTGTCTGAGAAGCAAAACATAATAACCTTCTGGCCACGTTTTCCATCACACATTTTGTCGCTGTGTTTCCACGTGATACCTGGCTTCAGGCTGAGTGGGGGAAGCAGCTCATTTATAATCCCCAAAGGCCCCAATCAAGGTCAGAGCCCTACTGGGCTAGGTAAAACACAAACATATAGTAAGAGAGAGGCCCTGCCATGGAAGATCTCACAATCTAAGCAGACAAGACAAAGGGTGGGAGGAAGGAAGAATTATTTCCCCTCATTTTAGTGGGAACTGAATCACTGGGGCACCAATTGCCAGTGGTGCTGAGCACCTGTGGTTCTCATGGACTTCAACTGGACTAGTGGATGCTCTGCATCCCTGAAAAAAATCAAATCTTAAGCGGCTTGCCCAAGTCACAGAGTCAGGAATTGAAACCACTTCTTCTAAGTGCCACAATAGGCCCATAACCACAAGACCATCCTAAGGAAACAACCGGATTTCAGTGGTAATGGAGAATAAGCTGGCTCCCTTGCCTGTTCATTGCCAGGCTTTCTAACCTTTTTTAAAAGGTGTCGAATTTTGGTTATGATGGGGTAACATTAGGCTTTGGGTCTTGAGCCAAACTTTGCTTTGCTTGAACAAATTCCTTTCTTTACTATTTACACAGAAAAGTCTAAATCCGGATCCCCTAAAGTGCCACCCAAGTACCGTTCACCTTTGTAGGGCCTCAGCCTGCCGCCTGCCGTGCTTCCTTTGACCCATCTCCCAATCTGCAGAGAATACATCCACTTTTTCCCATCTTCCTGGCTCATCAGGTCGGGAGTTAATTTACAGATCATCAGATCTACAAAGTGGGTCTTAAAATCTTGCAGAGACATCCTGTGAAAAGACCGCCACAAGATGCTTAGTCAGCAGCCAATCCGTGTGGTTAAAAAGTAGAGGCTGGCTATCCCCAGCACTGCCCCATTCTGTGTTACATATGGTAATCCTTACATATTATTAGCTAGTAAAGAAGTTAATGTTTGCTCCAACAGCAACATGCAGCAGTGGTGAATGCATAACTAAAGGCCCAACAAAGGACAGCAGCAGAGAGATTATTATGAGAATACAAGCAAAAGAACAAGTATAATGAAACCGGCTGAAACATTGCCACCTAGTGGCAAAAATATATGGGACCGGGAAGCAGTTGAACAAACACTATCTGCCTGACCAAAGCTTTGCTTGGGTTTGTGTTGAAAATATAATGACAAAAATAGACTTTAAGGTCAGAAGGGACTGGACAAAGATTCTTCCTCTACTCTTGAAAGCGCTCTTGACTTCACATAGAAGAGCGCTTGTATCATACAGGCTGTTTCTCACGTCCCTTTACCACCAGATGGCAATGTAGCAGCCCCATGTAATTTCTCCCTTTGTTTAGTTAAAAAACAAAAAGTGATCCAATTGCTATAAAGCATCATGCACATATCTCATCTTAGAGCGCAGCAGAGAGACAGCTTCAGCATTAGCTATGGCCTTGGCGCTGGGTGAAGGAGGAGCGGAGCTCAGATATTCACAGTTCCATTACCAGAATTCTCCATCATCTTGGTTTCTCCGCAGCAAAATCTTCTCCTTCGGGCTGAGCAGCTCCCAGTTCCCAGAGCTAGGGACAGAAACAAGGCAGCTGATTTTGAAGCAATAATTAAATAAATGCTCCAAATCTATCTTCAAGTTCAAGAAGCTCAATACAGACATCTGCCATGAGATCAGTTCCCGCTGTAACAAATCTCTGGCCCCAAGCAGTTCACCGTTCGCACTAGACGCTGCACTGTGGACACTCAGAATGGCATGGCAGAAGCAGGGATAGAACCTAATTCCCCCTATACCTAAAGCATAGGCTTGAGCTAAAGGCAAATCTCCATTAGTTGCTAGCCATAGAGGTCCTATGTAAAACAGCTGAGCAGTTCTGATTTTCTTCTGTAGAGAGCACTAATGTTGGATAGCACACTGGCCAGCAGAGCTAGGGGTTGTCCCATTCCGTGAGAATTTTTGAGATTGTGAATTTTTTTCCCGTCTTGAAAGAATGAAAAGTCAAAATCTGGAAAAAAAATTATATACATTTTTTACTATAAATTCACTTATATTTCTAAAGAAAGTCATTTTGACCTGAAAAATTGAACTTTTTCATTTTGAAAATATCAAAATGGAACATTTCAACAATTTAGAAACTTTTTTTCTCATTTTTTTTTAAATGGGAAGTTCATCAAAACAGGCCCTCTCCTGAAAACAGTTTTGGTTTCAACTAATCAGCATTTTCCAGAGAAAAAACATGTTGGAAAATTCCCACCCAGCTCTACTGGTCAGTTCATTAGATTATACATGCTGCTTCCAAATGTTTAAAATATAGACCTTGGGTTCTATTTTGTTTGTCAGTTCTGTGTCAAAGGACACGTAATCGGAGAATATTCTGCATCAAGTACCAGAGGCAGCTGGAAGTGATTTACAAGTCAGGCCTACGGTATGCTCTTCATTCTTTCTTCAGCATGGCCAGCTTTCATGTTATCACGTGACAGATGCAGATCAGAGGAAAGTTACTCTCTCTTCATACGAGGCAAAATCCAGACATGTTCCCAACACCCCCTCATAAAACCTGAGCAAAGAGGATTTGTGCAGGGAACTAACTGGAGCTGCCAAAGAAGGAATCCGCCCCAACCTAAAATGAGAGTAGGTTGCAGAGCTACAGCACAGTCCTTTTGCAGCTGTCACTCCAGCCTCTGAGCTGGAATAGCAGCCAGCGTCCCTCTGTGACTGAGGGGCAGTGGCTACTATACTTACTATGCCCTCTGCAGGGGGAAAGGAAGTTCCCAGCTGCTGCATCCATGTAAACACAGATTCGGGGCCCTTCCACCACTTCCCTTGCCATCTCTACTTGTGCCTTCCCACTTTGTCATATTCAGAGCCAGCCTGATGCCTACTTCCCTGAAGAGCAGGTAGTTCAGGCCCTGCCCCACTCTAATCTCAGAATCCCAGAAGTTGCAGTATATAGAAGATCTTGCATGATCTGCAGACAAAGGGGTGAATGTTCTGATATAGGATATCAGATCACCTTACTATTCTAGCTGTCCTGGGAGCAGCCTCGCTGGTAATCAGAAAACACCTGTGTCTGATGCTAGATCCCACCGTGTTCATCATTTTGCATTATGAAGAACCCCCTTTACGTTATGTTTCTTTTGACAATAAAAAAGCAGAACCAACGTTCTGTGTTTTAAATACTCGGAAGCAGCATGTGTGAAATAACTAAGTTAGTTGAACTGAATTAGCACTGGCTGATCTAGCAAAATACCTCCATGAACTCATTGCCTTGAAACCAAAGGGTATCTAAAAGCAGCCCCACCTGTTCCATTAATGCAGATGTCATCAGCACTAATTTATGCCTGCAGGTGGCAGCATCATTTCATCCACCCAAACCTCTCCTCAGCACTAGCCCTTCCCTGTTTCACTCACCTATCGCTCCAGTCTCCTTTCCATTCAGTTTTCCCCCATGGATTTCTCAGTCTCACTAAATTTTCCGGTCCATATTTGCAAGTCACCTGCACAAAACAAATAACACTGAGTTTACCGGGGTCTTTGTCTGGTTTATATTTGCATAATATGCCATGGTGACTCCTCTCCTTTTACTGATGTCAACACGTGTGATGATAACGGTGCTCGCGCTATTCTTTTCAATTACTCTGCTCAACGCAGAACTCTGAACTGAGACCCGGAGTGATTAAGTGTCTTGCCCACAGTCACGCAGAAAGCCTGTGGCTGAGCCAGGAATAGAGCCCAAAGCTCCAGACTCCTAGTCCAGGGTCTTAACAATAAAACCATCCTCACACTACAATATCTGTGTAACTCTCTAGCAATCAACCTGGAGTACTGCCTGCATAGCAGAGGGCAGGACTGGGCCATGAAGACTAATTCTATCAGTAGGATGAATAATCCAAGGCAGCCTAGAACGTTGCTACAAGAATCTTAATTTTAGCACTTCCTGAAGTTGACTGTAACTGGGGGAATGGAGGGGAGGGGCATTGTGCCTGACCTAGGGGGCAGAGAGAGGGTGAAAGGAGTTTCCTCTCTCCACACTCGCCTTCTTGTGTTTTTGCACAGGTTCTAGGCACAGTAGCTGCGCTTGTGCTCTCCTGCATGGAAAGAATGTTTCAAGGCAAGTGCTGCTGCTGGTAGCCCTCCCAGACGCGACAGGGCTGTGGTCCCCGGGCACTAGGCACCTTGTGAATGGGATTCTGACTGAGCCTTTTCACCTCTTGTTCTGAAGGCACCTCATGTCAGCAATGACCTAACGCTGTTATAACAGACGGCTGTTTGGTGGCCTGTGTGAACTGAGTCTCAGTCCATTTCCGAACAGTGATCACACGAACCACCACCAGAACTGGCTCCCATCTCAGCAAAGACACCAAGGAATAAATGGGGGCCAGGGAGGTTAACTCTTCTTTACCAGCAGAGGTTGAACCTTTGGGTCAGGGATGAGCCCAATGAGCAGAGTGAGGAGTGAGGACACTTGCCCCCCTGCTTGTGCCCCTGCTAACGAATAAATAGGATGCTGATCACTGAGATCATCTTTCACTCAGCGTTTGCCTCATGGCCCAGGATCTGGGAGACCTGAGGTGGGCAGTGGCTTGCCAAGCCATCTGTTTGGTGGCCTTTTCTGCCCCGGTAACAGCAACAAGAGCTCTTCCCACCCATGCTCCATCCCATCCAGTTGGCTTCGGATCCGATGCTCTATCTACTGCCTATCTCTTCCACTAATCCCTCCCCCCGATGAACTGAACCGATCCGATCTGGAGGCCAGGCTGTCTGATCAGTTGCAGGCTTGGACAGGGCTTCTTCGGTGCCTTTCCCTTAACCTTTGTATCCTGCTGTGACACTAAATGGTGGGACATTCTACCACTCAGTGAAGGTGAGCAACCCCGGTGGGCCAGCCTTTGCTCCACAGTGGTCCCATAGCCAACCAGAGATGTTAACTGGAGGCTCCTTCATGGAGCTGTGAGCATGAGCCCATGGCTGGTGCCATCCACAAACACCCCTAATGCCTGCCCCTTCTGCGGCACACCCTGGCACAGATCTACCCAGAGTGCATCAGGCTGCAGCACCTCTTGCTGGGATTATGGCTGCACTTTTCCACACATCTGTCCCTTTATTCACTCCATGCCTGTGGCCCACAAAGTCACAGAGCCTCCTTGGCAGTCTTCTCCTGGTGCTGGCCAAGATGGCCAGCCATCAGTCCAGAAGGATGCCAAGTGCTGCGGGTCTCAAACCCCAGTCCACAGGGCTCTTAGGAGCCTGTATGTTCCAACCCACCACTCAGTGACCTGTTAACAATCACCGGCACTCGAAGCTCAAGTCTGACAGAGCCCTGGGATCTGAATGGTGGAACACCAGGGATCCTGACTGGTTCCCTGCTTCTATTTAAACAAAGCAGAGAAACAAGAAGTCAACTGTGCAAGTGGATTTTCCCCGCTGAGGACTGCCTCCCCTGTGCTACCTGCTCCTATTGCCTGACTCAGATCTCCTGGTAATCTGACCCTGCCTGTTTCCTGACGCCTGACTCTTGGTCTGCCCTCTGGGCTGTCTTGGCCTCTGATATCCTGGCATCCTGACCCGGCCTGCCTCCTGGCTTCTGACTCCTCTTCTGACCACCAGGCCTGACTCCTACTCCAACCACTAGGTCCAACCACCCATGTCCTAGTCATGACCGAGGAGGAAGCTTGAGGGGAAGGTGCTCTGCGATTGTGGGGCCTATTCCCGTAACTTGCTCACAACATGTATCTGGGCAGAGTTCCTCTGGGCAATATCCACCATCTCTTCGAACTCCTTAGTGGAACAGTGGGCGCCATCTGGGGTTCGGTGCTTTGTGTCCCCATCCAGTTTCTTCATTTTAAACCTATGCCCCCACATGCCTATTCCTGGTTTTCATTTTCCGTCCCATGCATTCAGATGGCTTCTGGGCTCTGTGGCCCCTCACTTGGTTGCATGGGGGTCCTAGGTAGGCTTAGGCCCACCTGCCCAGAATTCAAATAGGCCAGCCCCTTTCAGTTTAAGATAAAGGGAATTTAGACAGCTCGGCTTAGCATGCTCTTGTAGGTTATACCGTCAGCAGAGCCCATGAGTCAATTACAGCCTGAGATTTACACTGAGGTCGAGCCAGTGTCCCCTATGTTTTATTCCTGCTGGTAAAAAGAATGCAGTTTTGAAAGGAAACCTGTCTGAAGCACTCCTCATTTTCAAGCCACCCTGACATCACTTAAAAGGGAGTGGATGGCACATGAGGCTCCCCAACACAGCACACAGCCTGCTCATGGTCTGACCAAAGGCTGCAACAGGGAATGCTGCTGGCATTAGAGACAAGTTTGGAGCTAGAGAACCAGCGTTGTCCTTACCTTTCTGATACCAGTGACTGTGTAGGCATGGCCAGCCACCAGCCCATTCTCTAGGACCCTTGCTGTCTGCATATAGGGAAGAAAAAGAAAAAAAACGGCAATAAATGTATTAATAAAGCAACAGCTGAGCCCAAGGCTGCCCTCAGTTCTGAGGGTGCGGTTCCCAGTGGAGTCAATGGGAGCTATACTTGTGTACATGAAGATAGAATTTGGCCCTGTGTAACTACAGACTGGCTTCAGCTGCAAAATTCTGATCTGGGCTCCCAATGCCGCCTCGTCTGCAGGGCATTTAGAATGGGGGTTTTAGCTGAGCCCATTACAAAGACAGGGGCCATTTGCAAATCTCAGACATAGGTTTGCAGTTCAACTCCACTCCCTACCCCAAAGCCCAGACCCATCTCTGATTGTAAGAAATGTGGAACACCAAGGGCAGTTTAGAAAAAACATGCAAAACTTAAAAAGAAATCTGTGATTTTTAAATAAAGAATGTGAAACAGGCTAATGTGCATCATCTTAGATACCACAGGGATGGCAGCTATAGAAAAATGAGAGAGAGATCAGTATAATAAACTGCTGCTCAGCTTGGTGGAGGGAAATATTCCCAGGAAAGATGGTGCTGGTGGTAGCCTATCCATCCATTTGACATCAGACTGGGCCCTCACCCCTAAATGCGTCTGGCAACCCATAAGAGATCTGCTGTAGGTTGCTCTTGTCAGTATATCCCATAGATCAGGAGGAGCCTCTGCCAGTTTTATTGTCATATTAACTCCGCCTGTAAAATCCACCAGCGCTTCCGACACTTGTCCAATCTGCAGATCTTCATAGGAGCCATAGAGCCTAGAAAGAGAGATATCAGTTTATCGGCTATTAATTTGTGGTACAAACATAGCTAATAGGGATGCAGTGATACTAGAGAGGGGCAAACCCCAGGATGGGCTTGCAAAACCAAAGTGAAGGTTGAAATCTATGATTCATTTTATATGAATCCTCAATATTCAGGAGGAGGGGAATATAGATAATTGATTTCAGGTTTGGAAGGGACTTCTGGTTTCCTCTATTTCTAGTCTAAGCCCCTTCACTAAGAAGTATTGAAAGGATCTCCTACACTATTCCTTTCATAATCATATCTTAGCTAGTTTCTTCTGAATATCTACTGCATCTTAAGACTTTAGTCCACTGTCTGATTTTCCTCACCATTAACATATTATTTCAAAATAGCAAAGCAAAATGGAATCTTCTCAAATTTAGCTAGTCTCTCATTGACAGAAGGCTAGTGTCCAGTGAAATTAATTAATTTTCCCTCTTTCATATTGTCTCCCTTCTAATATTTATTTAGAATTCTCTCCCATTCTTGGGATCGTTTTTCAGACCAAATACGTTAAGCTCCTTCAGTGTCTCCTTGTAAGATTATGAAGGTCATGTATCATCTAATTTGCTCTTCTCAGTGCTGTCTCTTTCTTAGTGTTGATGAATGGAGCTGGATTAACAGCCCTGGAGGAGTGGGACTGGAGTGTTCAAACGTGACTTTGTGGAGTGGTTCAAAGTGAGTCCTTCAATTTTTGGGTGCCCAACTGGAGTCATCTTAAAAGGGCCTGATATTTAGAGGGTGGCTGCTCAGCCCTGTCTGAAAATGAGGCCCCTCTATGGTGTCTCAACTTGGATAGCCAAAAAATGGAGGCACCCCAAATCACCAGTCATTTTTGCAAATCTTGGCCTAAAGAACTATATGAGTCACAGAATAAGTACAGGTTTCAGAGTAGCAGCTGTGTTAGTCTGTATCCGCAAAAAGAACAGGAGTACTTGTGGCACCTTAGAGACTAACAAATTTATTTGAGCATAAGCTTTCGTGGGCTACAGCCTACTTCATCGGATGCATGTAGTGGAAAATACAGTAGGAAGATATATATATATACACACACAGAGAACATGAAACAATGGGTGTTACTATACACACTATAAGAAGAGTGATAATTAAGGTGAGCTTTTATCAGCAGGAGAGAAAAAAAACTGTTTGTAGTGGTAATGAAAATGGCCCATTTCCAGCAATTGACAAGGAGATATAAGGAACTGTAGGGGGCTGGGGGGAAATAAGCATGGGGAAATAGTTTTACTTTGTGTAATGGCCCATCCACTCCCAGTCTTTGTTCAAGCCTAATTTAATGGTGTCCAATTTGCAAATTAATTCCAATTCAGCAGTCTCTCCTTGGAGTCTGTTTTTGAAGTTTTTTTGTTGTAATATTGCGACTTTTAGGTCTGCAATCGAGTGGCCAGGGAAGTTGAAGTGTTCTCCAACTGGTTTTTGAATGTTATAATTCTTGACGTCTGATTTGTGTCCATTTATTCTTTTACGTAGAGACTGCCCGGTTTGGCCAATGTACATAGCAGAGGGACATTGCTGGCACATGATGGCATATATCACATTGGTAGATGTGCAGGTGAACGAGCCTCTGATAGTGTGGCTGATGTGATTAGGTCCTATGATGCTATCCCCTGAATAGATAAGTACAAATAAGTACAGTGTTTGCAGTGGCAATGTAAACTTCCCCACCCCACCAACCGTTTCAAGCCTACCCTAGAAGAACCTTCTCCCAGGGTGAGAGTGTGTTTCTGTCTCCATGACCATTGCTTCTTAGGCTCCTATACAAGGGTTCTAAACTGGGGCTAATTATCATGGTGGTAGCTTTTAATTTGTAAAATATAGAGATCAGAACCACACACAATATTCCAGATATTGCAAATTTTACAATACCTATTTGTTAGAGAGAAATAACTGCATATGCAGGAGGCAACAAATTGTAGACAGAGATTATCTGCATAAAGCACGACAATTCACTTACTTGGCATACGCCTTCTCCAAAAGGGCTCCCCAGAAGAGATTCTTACAAACGGAGGAGAGAAAAACCAGCTGACCAGCCTCGTTGACTGGCAGTCGGTCATCGACCACCACATCAACCCATTCACCAAAGTGCCAAAACTGCAAGGGGACAGGAACGAGCAAATATTTCACTGGGAAGTAACCTGCTCTTCAGCAATAGAAAAGGACCCATCTATTAGCTATGGGCTGTAACAGGCTGTCAGAGTAACGTGTAACCTGTTAGAGGGTGATGATTCTATTGTGGTCAGTGGGTTCTGCTGCCTCACAGGTGCAGCTAGTTTTTATACATGGGTGGGGTAAAGAGAGATGGGAGTAGCTCTCAGGCTAAAAGAGAGACCAAGTGTGTAAAGATTTGGAACAGATGGGTCCTGAGGGCAGCCATATTGGGGGGATGCAGGAGTGGCGAAGACTTAGGCTGGAGTAAGGTAACCATAGGGGGCAGCCAAAGCTGGATAGAAGGATTGAGCATAAGCTTTTTATATTCACGAAGAGGAGTGACTTTATTTTGACTCTCTGAGTGTGTCACTTCATTTAAAGAGGGATTGGGATGACACCCACTTCCTGACTTGAGTTACCTATTCACAGCGCTCACTGAGGGCAACGGGAATTGCACATGGACTATCTGAGAACACGATTTTAGTCACGGCCCCGTCAAGTATAAGGAATAATTTTTGACGACCTCCAGTGTTAGGGGGACGAACACTCACCCGGAAATGGAAAATGCCAGCGTACTTCCTATCAAAACTTTGGTTTTGCGGCATGACCACAGCCAAGATGTCTTGGTGGAACGTCAGCGCTTCCAACGCGGCCAGGAACCAGCAGTTTTCTGTACCAAAAGAATGAGCAATTACACTGGGGTGGAATCAAGACCGAATTATTGCTGTCATTGACAAATACTTTTGCAGGAGGCAGCGTGTTGGATGCTTTTAAGTTATAACTACATCAAAAAAATTGGGATGAGCTAGATTTGTGTTTTATTAAGTCAAAACAGGTTTAGTGCTTTAACTGTCCTCTCATAGCCTTTTCATTTGGAATGGAGTACAAATGAATTTGGAATTTCACAAAAAAAGTTTTCAGTTAAAATATTTAAGTTTTCATTTAAAAAAAACCAAACCTTTTTTTTCCCTATTTCAACAACCAGAATTGCCAAAAACCCCAAACTGTTGGGGGTTTTCTACGAAAACTTGAATTTTTTCACAGGGAAAAAATCATTTCCTGACCAGCTCTAACAGTAATGATCTGCGTTTATTATACCTTGTGTCTGAGGATCTCAAAGCACTTTACAAATGTAATGAAGCCTAAGAACATCTGTTACCCTTTTAACCTGGGTAAACTGAAGCACAAATATGACTTGTCCAACCAGTAAGTCAGTGGTGGAGTTGAGAATAGAACTTGGCAGTTCTGCTCTAACCACTAGACCACACTCCCGTTTAGAAGAGGACAAGTCTTCACACACCTTCACTAACTTACCCACCCTTCCTCTTCTCACTTCATACCAGATGCAAGTCAAGGTTGACACAAAGCCTGCTTTGTGCCCACATACACGTATTGCAGTAGTCACAGGCCCTTCTGCTGCCTATGTGATATGAAATACATTACATGCTCTAATGACAAGGCACAGTGAAGAAGCTTCTATTGTTATCATTTACGTAGGATGCATGGCACTTTATAGACAAGTATGACGACAAGGTCCATTCATGTTCCAGCACCAACATTAATAAAAGTCATGTTTATGGCATACAGTAGAGCTTTCAACTAGTTGGGACACTTCTCACCTCGTTGGATCACATCTTAGCCTAGAACATTAGCTTGTTTGTTGAGCATATTACATAATTACCTAATCCATTTTATGCAGCACTGGAATGATATTGAAATCAACACCCTTTATATGCAGTCTTACACAGTTCAAATTAAGCTCAAATTGCTCTGTGTATAGCTATATATACAAAAGAGAAAGCAGCCATACCAACCAATCCTTGGCAGAGATCAAGCCGTCTTGTGTTTGCAGTATAAAATATTGGAGTTTTATGCAGCTCCTGGAAGGTACAAGACCAAAAAAGAGAGAAAGAGAGAATGTCAAATCATTGCAGTGGTCCTGCAAAACCTTGAGGACTGAATGGCTTCTTCCGAAGCCACTTCACCACTAATGGAATGAGTTTCTGAGGAGTCAAAGGTCTCTCTGACATTCAACCGCATTGCTTCTGGAGGTCTTTATCATGTGTCTAGAAGAGGGTGTAGGGAAGTCACCTCACTCCTTTCTGACTAGACCTGGACGAATCAGGGATTTTTTGCTTTGCTGGCAATTTCAAAAAGTCAGAAAAAAAAAATCATTCTGGGTTGATCAAAACGGTCTCACTTTGAACAATTGGTAAATGTTTCGTGATTTTTTTTTAATAATATGAGTGGAAACTGCGAAACCGAAAAACCAAAACGTTTCATTTTGAAAATATTACAGTGAAATAATGTTTGAAATGAACAATTTGGTGAAACTGACACAAATTTGCAAAACAACAGTATTGCCGAATTGGCATTTATCACCAAAAAAAAAGAGATGGGGCTGAAAAATTTTACCCAGTTCTATTCCTAACAGGGCTACTCCTGCGGCTGAGCAGGTCAGGTATCAGATCCTGTACTGATGCCATGAAATAACTATATGATTATCACCGAGACATTGTTTGTGGTTCCAGAGTAAACTGATTTTTAAAGATACCTTAGGGATTTTTTCTCCCTTTGTTCCTCCCATAGTATAAATACGCAGCAGAGTTGAGATTGTTTCAGTGCCATAACTATGCATTTATTACCTTAACATGTTTGGATTTCTTTTAGGTGTAGCCTTAACTTTGAATTTCCTGAGTTTGAAATGCCTGATTTGGAGATAATTAAAACAATCCCTATAAGGTTTTTCACTCTTGAGTTACTAACACATAGATTCAAACTTAACTTTAACATAGTTTCTTGTCTTGGAATTCTATAATGCTGCTCATTCTTTTACTCTTAGTACTGAGATTCCAATGATGTAGTTCACAACAGAGGCTACCTCCTGTCATGTCTTCAACAGCTATGACTAATAACTGGGCTAGACAATGAAGAAAAAAAACTAACTGATAGCTGCTGAAGAACTTTCTGTGACCGTAAAAACTCTGTGAGTAATAGTTCAGAAAGAAGACATATTATTACTCTCCAATGCCTCTCTGGGCAAATTCATAAAATAAATGCCAAACTTCTCTTTCACTATTATGATCCACAAATTGCTCAATTTAATTTTCACACTGTCGTCTTCCCCATCAGGGGTGGCAGAGAAATGCCAAGCACTCAAAAGACACTTAGAGTAATTAAATACTAACCCTTACCCCAGATGAAACTGCTCAGCCTGTACTTAGGCGAACAGTCCCAGAGTATGTCTGCAATGCAATTAAAAACCCGCGGCTGTCAGCAGCATGGGGATTTCAGAGCAAAAGGCCTCAAACCTGTGGAGGTACTTCCAGATTATACAGGTAGAAATACAAAATTTGGAGGCTTTTCCAGAGCACTGGGCCCACATTGCCCCATCCATTCAATCCTGCCACTATGTTACTTGATTACTGTGCCTATGGTGATGTGATAAGCAGAAAGGTTCTATTAGACAGATGGATCGACTGTGGTATATTTTTCTCAATGCACAGACATTCTCTGCATATGTCACTCCCCATCGAATCAAGATGATATTTTACTCAGGGATGTCTGAACATTACAAATGCTCCATAGTGTCATGGGCCACAAAAATGTCAAATAAATCTAGCAAGTAGTTCTGGGGCATGAGAGTATGGGGAAATTCTTTTCTACCATAAATCAGCTCTTTATTAAAAGAAAGGAGAACCATAGTCTGTATTTTGGAGTAATGTCTTACAAAATCTAGTCTGAAAAAAGAACGGGTCAACACCTTGTCCTTTGATACATGAGCACGCATCTCTCAGTGACATTTGAGGGCATCTCTGATTAAAGGGGAAAAGTAGACCCAAATCCAAATAGACCCAAATACCAACCAAAGTTTGTTAATCAATTAAAACAAACTGCTCTAGGTCTGTCTGCAGAACATGTGTTAACCCAAGGTGAATGTTAATAGCTGAGTTACATATGAATCCTTGAAAATGGGGCTGTTACATCTGCCATTTATGGCCTGATTTTCAAAGATATATCTACAGCTCCTATTGATTGCAGTGGGAGGTGTGGGAGCTCAGCTCTTCCGAAAAACAGACCAAACCCTATGGCTAGAGTATAACTTAACCAATGAATGGAGCCCTCCATTAAATGGCAGGATTTGCGTGCAGACAGGACAGCGTGATGGCTTGAGAAGGAATCTCCCCTGCCCCTGACTGCCCCCTGCCGCCCCATCCAAACCCCCCTCCTTCCTGACTGCCCCCTGGGGCCCCACCCCCATTCAACCCCCTGTTTCCCCCCTGATCACCATCCACACTCCTGCCCCCTGACCACCACCCTGAACTTCCCTGCCCTCTATCCAATCCCCCCTGCTCCCTGCCCCCTTACCGCGCTGCCTGGAGCACCGGGGGCTGGCAGCGCTACAGCTGCGCCGCCCGGCTGGAGAAGGGCCACGCCGCCGCTGCCACCACGCAGCACAGAGACCGGGTCAGGCTGGGCTCTGCAGCTGTGCTGCCCCAGGAGCTCACAGCCCCGCCGCCCAGAGCATTGCGCCGGTGGCGGAGTGAACAAGCTGAGGCTGCGGGGGAGGGGGGACAGCAGGGGAGGGGCCTGGGGCGAGCCTCCTGGGCTAGGAGATCGGGGGCCGGGCAGGATGGTCCCGCAGGCCGGATGTGGCCCGCGGGCCGTAGTTTGCCCACCCCTGCTTTAAGGCATAATTAAATGAAGACTGTAGATGAGTGGCCACCTCACAACACCCTTGGTGGCCCAAGAGCAGCCCTGCAGGCAGCCTCTCACCTCATTTTCCCTTCTTGGGTCCCCAAATAAATTCCGCATAGGGTTTTTCCAGTCAAATCACACCAGCTCTGCTGATTTATTAACTTGAAGTTCAAAACTAGACACAACAGTGTTCCCTCCAGCCTTCAGCTGGGTACAGCCGAAACTCCCCTGGTCTGGTCAAAGTCCTTCCCGCCTTAGCCCTCCCGAGCTGAAGCAATTCCCCTGACCTCAGGGTCTTTCCTGCAGGAGGTTCTTGCTCTCTCTGCAGTCTCACTACAGCCTCCTGAGCTTCCCCCTTACTGTAGCCACTTTCTCCTCTTTATAGGAAATTGCCTGATTCCCCTCAGATGGGACTCATTCTGTAACCAGGGTTAACTTGCCCTAGGATCTTCAGCCCAAGGGCAAGCCACCCTGTTTCAAAGACCTATTAGTAGGTTGTTCCATGCTAACATGGAACATTAATGGCTATCCAGCGTAAACAATCCCTCACATAAGAGCCATTCACTGAACATGACTTACATGTGGCCTCTTCCACTGTAGGTTTGGTGGCAGTTTCTGCAGCAATGATCCCATTCCAATGGAACGAAGGTCAGCTGGGAAGTTCTCATCCTTGAAGAGGCATTTATTCTTCAAGCATGTCTCCAGCAAGGTCTCGTAGTTCTGATGAAGAAGTTTGTTGGGTTTTTGAAAGGCTCCCCTGCATGAAGGCACCCGTGGCTTTGATTTCCCTCGTCTCAGGAACGAGAGCAAGGCCATGGTAGTGGTAGGAGAAATTCCCAGCTAGTGATACTTTAGGGGTCTTGTCACTACACAATGCCAGAGGCCTCTCTCGACCTTCCCTGTGCGGAAAAGTGTCTCCTTCAGTAGAGTTCCTGGCTGTTAAAGTAATTGTAATAAGCAAGTTTAGTCATAACTGGTTTGTGCATTTTTCAAGAATAACCAGCAGGGAGTGATGCATCTCAAAAGCAGAGTGGGCATCTTACCATCTGTCTAGCATAGGTTCTATCATTGCACCCAACACTGTGGTATCTGAGGCTTCAACTTTGTAGACCTGATCCAATGCACACTGAAGTCAAAGGAAGGACTCTCATTGACTTCAATGGACATTGAATTGGGCCTTAAATGCAAGACCTTGATAACTCATTTTAAGCAACACACAAGGATATTCTGAGTCTCTCCCTATATTACCTCCCCGGCGCAGTAGACTATTCTAAATCCCTTCTAAGACCTTTTCCTATCATGCCACAATCTTAGTAACACCTTTATTCCAGTCACCTGGAGTCACGCAGACATTACTAACAAAATGCCCATCTCTGGTGGCATAACTAAATGAAGACCTAGGAGTAGGTTGTTCCATGCCAACATATAACATTGCTAGCTATCGATCTTAAAAATCCCTTTATACAAGAACCATTCACAGTACGACAACAAATCAAAGAATAACACCAGCTAGAGAAAACAGAAAGCCATTACTCATAATCTGCTTTTGGATTTCCTCTGCTGAGTTTTCTTCCCCTTTCTAACTGTGTTTTGATGGATGGTAAATCCTCCTATTCTAATAGCCATTCCACCCTGCTGAATGCAACACACCCACTATAGAAATCACACCGAGGTTTCTTTTCCGTTTACATTCAAGTCAAGACAAGCATTTCTCCTCTCCTCTTATGTGCTGTAACCCAAAGTGTTAACAATGATCTTGCACATATTTTTTATGCCACATGCCTGTTGGATTTCCTTTAGCAGCCATGCTAAAAGCTAACAGAACAACATCCTTTAGCTCAAGTGGCAGAGTCCCCTGTGCATGGAGCAAGAGAATCCAAGTTCTATTCCTGCTGTAACTGGGAATTTCCACACAGCCCAGGTGCACATCTTAGTGATAACCAGGAAGTTCTTAAGGGACCCTGGTTATGCTACTACAGTATAGACTGAAAAAATGAATTAGTCTTGAAAGAAAAGTAGCTCCCAGGCAGTAATGAGAGGGTGAACATTTGGGAGGTTTTTCTGCAGCAGATACTCCGCAAAATTAAATTTCATTGCGTCACAGTAACCTTAGAAATTGTACTCACTTGGAATCAGACATTCCAGGCTCAAATGTGGCTCTCATCAAGGAACTCAAGTTGAGCTGCTTTCCCCATTGATAGCTCCTCAAGATTCAGAAGCCAGCCAAAGTGCTATATTCTACCTTCATTCCACATACAGAGTTCCCACTGGCACAGACAGGAGTTTTAACACAAAGAATGGGGGGAGAAGGTGACCCAGAGGCTGCAGTTTGTGTGGCTGGTGCCAAAGGGCATGAGGTGAAAAGAGAGGCCTCTCCTATTTTAACTGTTATGGGGTTTTTCCTGTGTCGTGATTACCGGCCATTGACTTCAGTGGAGCTATGCTGAGTTACACCCGCCGAGGAGCTGACACGTGGGGTCTGATTTTTCAGATGTCCAGAGCCCCCACAATGCCAGATTAAATCATTTGCAGCCCTACCCTTCTCCGTGCCTCAGTTTACCAATTCATTACATTTGTAAAATACCCACACTTTACAGGCATGTTTTGAAGCTTATTAATTATAAAAGCTAAGACATTCAAAAAGGGGTGCCTAAAATTAGACTCCTAGATCCACATTTAGGTGCCTAAATAAATGGCCTAAATTTTCAAACGTACTGATCCAGCAACTCCTAGTGACTCCAGTAGGACCCACTGAAAGTCAATGACATTTGTGTTCCTAAAAACCTTGGGTACCTTTGAAAATTTCCCCCTAGGAATCTAATTGTAGGCACCTAATTTTGAACATCTTTGCCAAATTGCTTTGAGATCTTTGGCTGACAGATGCCATGTAAGTTAAAAGTAATGCAACACCTAATTACTTTACGTCATGGGCAATTGTTACTCAGAGGGCTACAGGATCCTTTCCCCACTTATTTTAATCTTCTTCTTTCCCAGCAGTCTCAGAGCCTTGGGTGGAAGGGGCTGAAGATGTGCAAAGTACCGTATATACAAACGCCTGCGTGTATGTCCATCAGTAATGTTACTGAATGTGGCTCTGAGCATATACTATTTATTCCACCTCCTGTACTGGGGGCGGAGTATGATATGTGTCTTCCTTTTCAGTAAGTGCAGTTTCTAAGGACAAGCTGCTGTGGGTAACAGACAGAGGATAAGTGCTTTAACTGAAAGCTGTGAATGAGAAGGCTGGCTAGATCTGGCCCTGTTCTCTTTTCGCACCTCCCTCTGGTATGTTTACTACTGAAAGCAGTGTGTCATCTGACTTATACCTCTGCACTATAGATTAGCAGTATGTGACCTTGCCTGACCTTTCTCACACTGTTAGATGCTCTGAAGCTGCCAGGCGCTGGGAATGAGCGTCTCAACAATCCACAGTCAAAGCTTTTGCATGTAGTAATAGCAGTAAGCGTATAAAGTAACTCTCTGAAAGCCTCTCACTTCCTCTTTGCCGTGTGAGTGCACTTATGCCAGCAAATCCTGAAGCAGGTTGTTTTCAGGGGCCAGATCCCCAGCTGACGTAAACCAGCCTAGCTCCATTGAAGTCTTTACACTGGCTAATGATCTGCCCCTAAGTCTGTAGCTGTTAGGGGTATAACAAACGTCTCTGTGCTGAAAGGTGAATGTAATGGACAATGAAATAGTCCTATCTTTTATAGCTGGTCATTCGTCATAGCAGAATGTTAGGTATCAAAACAAAACACCAGTAGTCAATCTGGAAACCTCACAACAAAGCTGAGTTTCCTAGGTTTTGGTAAAACTTGCTAGCACACAATAATACATTCTGAAGACAGCACGGCAGGCACAACATCCAATCTTTGATTAACAAGCGCATGGGTATTTTGGTACCAAAACTCTAATCCTGGTTTCCATTATTTTAAATACATTTTAGCAAATAAAGTTATTCTGAAAAGAATCACTGCCTTTTGTTTGTTTAAGTGAATTAAAGCACTTCAAGGTTAAAGACCTTCCTCCAAATCCTCAGTGCTTAAACCATTGCCCTAAAGGGTTAAGAGTAACATCTGTCAATGTTGAGATTTTCAAAGCAGTGCCAGGGATTTGGCCATAGACTTCTATTGATCTTCATAAAAGATGCCTGGCTGAATTGCCTGCACGGTTCTGAAAATCTCAGCCTATCAGTCTACATGCTGAGATTCACATCGCAGCTTTTAAGCACCTTGGCTGAAATTTTCAAATTACCATTCAGATCATCAGATGCCACCTGAGCCCCACGGAAACCCATGAAAATAAGCCATTTACACCTGCAGAAGATCTGGCCTGTAGTGCTCGTAGTTAAGCACCTGAATCCATATTTAGGCACCTTAATAACTGTCGTGATTATCAGAGGTGCCGAGCACATATAACTCCAATGTAGTCAATGGCCCCTTCCAATCTCTGCAGCGTGGATTATGGCCAAATGTAGCCTAAACTGTATCCCCAAAATGCATAGCTCTTGATCTTGAAATGAAAGTGTGCACAAGGTGTAGATTTATTACCCCCTTATCCCCCCATTCCCAGGAATTTGGTGGGCATGAGCCTTTGATGTGTGGAACCCAGATCATTTGATCGAGTTGGTCTAGTTGTTAATCTAACATTGATTGCACCTGTTCTCCTGTTTGAACTGATCCGATATGAAAATACCCCGACTTCTCTTTCTTTCCCATCTCCCGTTAAAGAGCAAAGAACAGCAGCAACTTCTCTGTTCTGTACAGCTAGTCGCAACATGTTGCAAATATGCCCATTTGAGCTGCTAAAAGAACTTCATCCAAGCATGATAAAAGAAAAGTAACTACAGCAGCACCAGCTGCACACCTCTCCTCCACTTGGAAAATCCTAATCCTCATAAGCGCATGCAGGCACCAGACATCCTCTGAACTTCAGCACCAAATCACTCCAACTATCACTTACAGTTTACATGTCCTACCTTCTTCCAGGTGGCTTTGCTTCCTCACAAGAAACAGTAACGTTCCACTGTCAACAACACTCCAGTGGCACCTGTTTTTATATATACACTGTATACATATGCACGTGACATATCCTGTCTATGCAAATCTGACACGTAGTTTCCACCTATCAAGCATAAGAGAGGGGAAAGAAAATAGGTTTCGTGGTATTGAGCAATAATAGGCATTTTCTGGAGACCTGCCCAGGAGGCAATGTCCTGGTCCCACTGGTGGACTTGAAAGAACACGTCAGTCCATCGCCTTTACCAGAAACTTACACATCCACTGTTTAAATGGAAGGCAGTTTCCTTGTTTGTATAGTTGTTTTTCTACCCAATCTCAAAGATGAAACAGGTGACACTGTTCACACCCTGCTGATAATGCATGATGAGTGGATTTATTTGACTCCATCCACATGCATTTACACTGGATATCTGTTTTCAGGAAGGGAATCCAGCTCAGAGCGGAATGAACCTGTACAGTGTTTAGAATTGTGTCACGTCGATGATTAAGACATCGAGTGCGGTTTCTGAAAAAATGGCAATTCCAGGGATATGATCTTCTGCTACCACCATACAAATCATCAGAATTATTCAATAGCTATGGTCAAACCCTGGCAGCTCTCTAGACAGAAAAGATGGTCTTGTGGCTAAAAGAGGGTCTGTCTTGCGGCATGGAGCTCAGGCAATTTGACTCTTCTGCAAACTCACTGTGAGAGACCTTTGGCAAGTAACTCAATGTCACTGTGCCTCTGTCACCCCTGTGTAAAACGGGGTTAATAATACATAACGTTCTCTATTCAGATTGTAAGCTCTTGGGGCAGGGGCTCTCTCACACTTGTGTATGTACAGTGTCTAGCACAATGGGGTCTTCAGGCCCCATCATAATATAAATGATGCTAAGATATTGACAAGCAGGAAAAAGCCATCTGGCTTTGTTTGCCAACTACACATCCTTGACTTTACCAGTTAAGAGAGTTATTTATCCATATGCTGCAGTGCGAGTATCCAGCATATTATGGTAGCCAACGTTCATACTGGTAATCTAGACAGCTGCTCCAATAGAAGTCTCCTGCAAACCAAGCCAGTAGAAGCTGGGCTGAGATTATCACAGCTACAAGTTGTCTCTTTCCAAGTATTAAACCATCTTATCTTACCAGTCTTTTTATTGCTCTGTTTTTAAAAAATGAATTATAATTCAATTATCTATCATATGACTATACCATTGAATGCAATATTAAGTCCTAGCCAGACAGGACAATCTTTGCAAGAGAAAATAGGCTCCTCAGGCTTTCCTTGATGCTTTAGAAATGTGTTGGCTTGACAGGTAGGAAGAAGTAGGTGCAGCACAAACAGCAGCAGTGCAGCTTTCTCCACACTGCCCCACCCACCAATGTACTGCAATGCAGGCCACCTCCAAGACCAAAGGGGAATTCAGATTCCATGGCTCCTTGAGACCTTGACCTCCCTGCCTGTTAGTGCTCCTTTGACTCTTCCACTCCTTGGCCAGGCCCAGGCCCACCTGCTTATACATCCTGCCACCAGCACAGAGAAGGGCCCATAGTCTGGGGAAGGGGGCTGCTGGGACTGTCTAAAAACCTCCTCCACTGAAGCAAAGAGGATGCAGGAACATATGGAACAATGGAGTGAGACAGTGGAAGGGCAGAGCAGTGGAGAGAGAAAGGGTAGAGGGACATTTACTATGTGGGATCTAGATACCTGTAGCGGGGTGGTTACCCCGCTCCTACCTGGAAGGGCTTAAGACAGCCTTGGGAGAGGGCTGTTGCAGGGGGGAAGTAGCTAGTAGGCTGTTTGGGGAAGCAGCCACAGCTGGGCCACACCCCAATCAGGCCTCAGCTGGCCCTATATAGGAGGCTGGGAGCCAGGAGCTCAGCAGTCTCTCTCTAGCTGTAGAGGGAGATGGACCTGGCTGCAGGGACCTGAGCAGAGTATCTGAGTGGAGTAGGGCTGGGGAAAGGCAGAGGAGCTGGGGAAGCTCCAGCCTGGAAAGCCCCAAGCTGCGGCCTAGCAAAAGGCCAACGGGTACTGGGGGTTGCAGAGGGCAGCCAATGGGTAGGCAGAGGCAGCAGGTCCGAACCCCTTTGCCTGTGATGAGTGGCTGATACTGCAGTGTGCCCCAGTGAATGGGAGACTGGGCAGTAGCCAAGACTGAGGCAAAGTGGGGATAGTGGGTGGGGGTTCCCCTGGGAGGGGGAGACCCAGAACTGTGGGAGTACTGCCAGGGGGCAGCACCCAGAGAAAGGGGCACTGGGGTCCTGGGAGGGACATGGGGCCAGTGGCAAGGTGGATCACTGGCCTTGCATCTGAAGAAGTGAGGTTCTTACCCACGAACGCTTATGCTCCCAATACTTCTGTTAGTCTTAAAGGTGCCACAGGACCCTCTGTGGCCTGCAGAGGGCGCTCCAAGGCTGGCAGAGCTAATTCCTGGAGATGACCAGCAGGAGGTGCCGCAGGGGTGAGTCTCGCACTCCTACAATACCCTAAAAGGAAATTGTCCCCACTTACACACACTTCTTCTGTCTCTCCATTGCAGCTCAAAAATCTCCCTCCCTTCCATCTATCGCCCTCATCGCCTCTTCTCTTCCATTCCACCTCAGATACTTTGTTTCTCCCTCCATTACTCCCAATACTGAGAGGCTTGGTCCATCAGTAAAAATGCAGCAAGGGAAACTCTCCTTTCCATATCTATTAAATTAATGACTGGTTTAACACTGGGGAACCCTATTACCCCTCACCTACCACCAAGCCCCATAAGTGCTGGAAGTAGGGGTGCTGGGGGAGCTGACCCACCACCTGGCTTGAAGTGACACTCCATTATATCCAGGGTTTACAGTTTTGTTCAATGGCTCTCAGCACCCCCACTATGCAAATTGTTCCAGCACCCCTGCCTAGCCCCTGCTCATTCTGCACCCATTGCTACCTGAACTCTTTGACACTTTTCATTAGGTATTAATGCTTAGTAATGAACAGGCCTCAATGCCTCTGTGACTG
Source organism: Emys orbicularis (assembly GCF_028017835.1). Taxonomy (NCBI): domain Eukaryota; kingdom Metazoa; phylum Chordata; order Testudines; family Emydidae; genus Emys; species Emys orbicularis. The sequence goes on along the minus strand of NC_088685.1, from coordinate 161,798,792 downwards.
TCCTGATAGGAAGTGGGTTTTTTTCTGAATACATTCCTTCCTCAAACCTCCTGGAAAAGAGACAAAAAGCCATGAGTTTATGGGACTGACTGAATCACCATTTGTTTTCAAAGCGAGGTGCCCTGCTCACCTTACCTCAACCTCAGATGGATTCAATGGAAGACACACCTTCCAATACAACAGGGAAGTGGACAAAAACAAAATCCCAAAACACTGTGTCATCGACACTGTGCATCGACGTGACCCTAAGTGAAACTAGCTGAATCTCAACAATGTTGTGTTTAAACCCAAAGACTCACCTCCTATTTTACAGGAATGTGGGTGTTATAAGATTAAAAAAAAACTAAGGGCCTGATTCCACCACCCTTCTTCATACAAACAAGTACCTTATCTAGCAAACCTAGACAGCTGCCCCATTTATGTGATGGTCACCATCTTGATAGAAGAGATTGAACCAGGGACCTACAGAGCTAAAAGCGTCAGCTGCTACAGCTTCATCTGAAAAACCAACCTCAGCAGCTGGGCGCTGTAACAGACTGACATCCCCTCTGTATCTGGGACACACAACATGGACTGACTAGTGGGTTACTAGGGGAGTATATAAATTGTAACCTTTCCACTAGTACTGATCAAACCATTTTATTGAAAACTGCCCTGTTCTCAACACTGACATTTTTCATGAAAACTCATTGTTTTTTGGAAACTTGTATCGATTTTAAAATCTTTTTTAAAATAAGGCATTCTCAAAAATTATTTTTACACAGTTTTGATATAATTTTTCTCACCATATGACTAACCTGAGCAACCTAATCACATCTGAAAATGTCCTGTTTCAAAAGATTAACAACAACAAACAATAAAAACTGGATTAAACTTTTCAATGAATAGGTGGGAAAATGAAACCAATTATTCTGACATTTTTCTCACTTTTTTTCTGCCTTATTTTTCAACCCGCTCTATTTTCCACAAGGTGAGGAGACTTTGAGAGACCATCAAAACAGACTGTCTCCCTCCTGGAAGGAGTTAGCAAGTAAGCCATTTTTTTTAACCTTTGTAAAGATTGGGGGGTAGACACCTCTGAAAAAATTGTGAGGCTGTGGGCTCATTTTGCTGAAATAAAAACCCCAAACTGGGGAACTTTCTGTTCATAAAAGTTGAGGATGTGCATTTCGCTTCTTATTGTTTGGCCTGTGATATCCGTGATTAGCTTAGTGGTTAATATAAAGCTCCTTTTGTAAGTGTCTGACTACTTCTCAGCTATAGTGGTTAGTTAGCTTAACTTTCACAACAAAAGTCTGAGACCCCTGTCCTGCAATTCATGGCTCACAGACACTGACAGTTGCAAGATTGTGCGAAAGTGAAATGAATTATATTAAAGAAATAGAATGAATTAAAGAATGCTGTATGTACCTTTAAGTAGAAATGAGAAACGCTGCAATCCATGTGGCAGGAAAGCAGACATTAACTGCTTAATAAATTGCCTCACCTAAGGGCAATTGGTGAAGCATTAGCCTTAGATCGATAAAAGTTAATAAGGAAGCAGGATATGCATATTGTGCCCCATGCAAATTTTACAATTTTGCTCTCTCTGTCCCTTTGTTTAGTTCGCACCCTTTTATCTGTATAAATAAGACTGTTTGAATCTTGCATGGGGCTCACATTATCTGAATATATATATGTTTCACTCTATATGCATCCGAAGAAGTGGGTTGTAGCCCACGAAAGCTTATGCTCTAATAAATTTGTTAGTCTCTAAGGTGCCACAAGTACTCCTGTTCTTTTTGCGGATACAGACTAACACGGCTGCTACTCTGAAACCTGTCATTATCTGAATGTATTAGCAGAGCGCTGTGCTAATAAAACAGAGTGGTCCGACAAACTATGAGTCCTGAGTCTAACTTTGACAATTTGGAGGTCCCACCGAGATGGCAACCGTCTTCACTGGGACCGTGTGATTCCTGACCATTATTGTAGGATGACCGTGGCAGCCGGCACCTGGGCATTTGGCCCGAGCGGTCTCCTACTGAATGGAAGGGCGCACAACCACAGTGAGGTCTACGCCATCGAACCTGTTGGTTCCCACTCTGTTCTGGTAGGGATCCCGGGATCTGACATCAGGAATCTGGTCAGGTAATTATTTCTGTGTTTTGTCCGGACTGAGGACTGTCCTGTCTCTGTGTCTATCCGTCCTCCTGTGGAGTGTTTGAGTCTGGGTGCCATCTCCGTCCGGGGATCGGCCGACCAAGGGGTTCCTGTCCCTGCGGTCTGAGTGAGTGAAATCTGCACAATCACAGCCGCACCGCACCTTGGGTAAAACCCTTGGTGTGAAAGCAAGGGCGATTGAGTCAGTAGCCTGTGGGCTCCTTTTGTTTGTTGCACCGGGCATCGCTCTGACAAACCCGAATTTCCTTCTTGTGTGATTGGTGTGTGTAAAGTCCTCCTGTATTGGTAACCAGACGTCTAAGTCGGGACAGTTCCCTAAAGGAACGCCGGCTCTGTATTTTCTGTATTTTAGAAAGGGTCTGGACTCCTGTACATTTCTGGAAAAATGGTCTAGGCTAACTCAGGGGAATCCCAAAACTCAGTGGCCACTGTTCAAATCTTGGAACAAAGACCGAGTGGACGTCTTAAAAAACAAACTCGACCAACCTAAAACTAAATTGGCTAAAGGAGAGGTTAATTGTTTCATGCAGTGGTGGGAAGAGGCAAATCGTAGGTGGACAAAATCAAAACTCGCCTCTCTCAAATATTCAAATAATAAGTTAAAAGCTTTATTAAAAGCCTCCTCTCCCACCACCAGACCGAGCGCTCCTCTTTACCCCGTTCTCCGAAAAAAACAAAACAAAAAAACAACAACCCTGGATCGATCCCAACTCCCTTCATACTCCCCTCTCATTGTAAAAAGGATAAAATGCCCCTTGTTCTGTTCCCCTTCATTGTCTGCCTCAGAAACTGATTCTTTAGTGTTCCACTACCAATTCAGCAAGGAGGATGGGCTCCTCAACTAGCCCCCACCCTTCCTGGTCCCTTTCCTTAAGCCTTTCTTTCAAAATTGTGAAATGACCACAATATCACTCACAAAAACGGTCCATTGGAAAAAGCAGGATCGGGCCCAGACAAGCAGGCAAGCAACAGATAAAGAAACTAAAAAAAACAGGTTGGAAGCCCTAAGGGCATAGTGTCAGGAGTAAGTGCAAGTATGAACCCCTGGAACAATACTTAAAATGGTGAAATCTGAGTTAATAAAGGTGTCATTTTGGGAAATAAACAAGTGATTTAAGGAAAGAGAGTGAAAAGTTAACTCTACAGAGGCTGGAGAGAATTAAACAGTTAAACTTTGTGAAAATGTTAAAAAGGATCTTGTTAAAAGAATTCTTGGTTTCTTTGCAGCCATTCTAAAGGAAAAATGGGCCCTTTTCCAGAGGAATGTCTGTAAATAATCCAGGTAAAGAGACTATCTAATTAAAATCATTTGACTATGGACAATTGAGTCAAATTTGCTAAAAGAACATAAGGGGGGGGGGGGGGGGGTTTCTATTGGAACTTAACTGCCCCAAATGTATAAAGGTAATGTAATCTATGTACAGCTATGTAAAAACAAAGCAGTGTAAGAGGGATGTTAAGGAAGAGAAAATGTGTATGTATCTGTCTGTCTGTGGGAATATGTGAGGTTTGTAAAACTCCTGTTTTGTAAGTTTAAGATAAATTGGTTTTGTTTTGTTTATAATGCCACTAAAAATCCATTTGACTCTTTAATTCAAAGTTGCAAAACTGACAGACCTTTTTGCCAGACACAGGTAATCAGTGTTGGTTGACTTTGAGATTTGGTATTTAACCCTTAAGGGGTAACTTGATTCTTTACAAAATTTAAATGTTTTCAAATAAAGACCAAGTCATGACTGCAGCAGGGCAGTCAAAATCAGAAGAATAGGGAGAGATTCTGGATTCTGTTTGTTTGTTTGTTTTTGTAACAAAATAGCAAATGAAAGCTGTAGGAAAAGAATAAAGACAGTGGCCCTCTGAAGCAACAGCAGGGGTGAGGTGCACAAAACAAAAAGAAGCAATGTTAGAAACACTGAGCCTTGGGATGACTCTGTGTAATCAGACTGTCACTTTGATAAGGGTACATAAAACTCTGTAAGAACAAAAGAAACAGTTACACCTTATGTAAAAATTAATATGGCGAATGTTTTAAAAGTTAAAGTATAGAAGGAATGTGCAGACATGTGCAGTGTATATTATAGAGGGGGTAAAAGAAATGCAAATGAAACATGCTACTTAATTAAAATCCTATTAGGGCTCCAAAGGAGCCACAATAGACTGTGTTTTCTTTTTCAGATCTGTGTGTGTTTTGGAAGCAAGAGTTAAAAGTAATCAAAACTCTGGTAAAAGTTAATTGTGTTCCTTTTAAGACAGAGTCTCTGAGCTCTGCTAATGGTTTTGAATCCAAAAGCCAAGCCTGTGTTGATGCAAATTACCTAACTGATAAAGGAAGTGAGAGAACTGCCAGCACAAAGAAGTTGCAGATAAAGAACATACCTGGTCAGCAAACAAATTGTCTAAATAAAAGGCACGGTATAACAAGATACCTTTAATTAAAATAAATTTAATGTTAATAAGTACCCCTGTAACAATGTATAGTGTGTATGATTTTTGGGGGGGAAATCCTTTATGGTAATGATGCTTTTCAGCTATTACCTGTGAACAAACTTAAAGCTTAACACAGCAGGAAAGACATTGTAAACTTGGTCTGCTGTAAAGGAAAAACTGAGGTACACCACCTCATGGATTTAATGATTGAACAGTGGGATGATTTCCCCATAACTCTTAAAAGATAGAAGCCATTAAAACCTGGCCTGCCTATAGAACAAAAAAACACAGGAAAATATGGAGGTAATTCCTCTTGTTTTGCCTGCAATCAGCAAGGGTATTTGTGAAAGAAAGTAATATTTTAAGTAATAATGAATGCCACCCCAAAAGGGGTAGAAAAATGTTATTTTTGTCTTTCAGAAAAAGCTGATACCAGCTACAGGACAACCTAATACAGAAACAAATAAAAGTGGGTATGATTATCCATGCCTGTTGCTCCAAAGCCCTGTAGTAAAAACATCTCACTAGGATCCTATATGTGGGATAAAATGAATAATGAGACCAAAGTACTGTATAATGGGCTATGTGTATATGTTAATTCTTGGGGGAAAAGTGTTTTAAAAGAATGGAAGTGTTAGCAACCTTCCAATAGACAAATGTAAATGTAATGTAAGTAATGTGTTTACAAAAGGTAAAAAGGTAACATAGTTCCTAAAACAAACAAAAAGGCAATGTGGGAAACCGAACCATTCATATTATACATGCAAATGGCAACATGTTAAGAATTGCCACTGCAGAAAGACATAACAGCTTACCATTGGTATAACATATTTTCTGAATGGTCTCCCACAACTAATGGCATACTAATGTTACTATCCCTAATTGTTTTTGGTTTTAAATTGTATGTGGGTTTAATTGGAATGTTTGCAATGTGCTGTTGGATTAAACAAATGTATGCAAAGCTAGAGCCACAGGCCCAAATCACCTCCCAGTATTTTCTATTACGTGGACTAAATAAGAAGTGACACTGGCGATTAATAATCTTAGTGTCAAAAGGGGGATATGTAGGAGTAGGATTTTATAATGTCCCATAAGAATTAATGTATTATTTGATTTCATCCTGTCAGCCACCCTTTTTGAATAGCAGAAAGGAATGACAAACCAGAACAATCCTTATGACTGATTATGATCACCCTTTTGTTTTAGAATAAGTTATAATGTCTACTATGGTTTCCTATATGTATTACAAAGTAGGCACTCTAGTTAAATATACATTTCTTTGTTTTAAGGTTTAGTAAGTAAGAAACAGGATTCTCTATTGTGTCTATGTTAAGTAGATTAGAGGAACATTAAAGGCCTGGGTCTCAATGTAAATTGTTTTGGTTATTGATTGTAAAACTTAGCAAGGTTTAATTTGCAATGCCTTTTTGCTCGATATAAAATACTACTGTTTGTATTCTCAATCTGTTTGTGTGAATGAGGAATGTATGCATCAGAAAAAGATAAGGTGTGAAGGCCATTGTTATAGCCAGAGTCAAGGAAAAAGAAGTAAAGAAACTTAAAGGACATCAAAGAATCATCAGGTACTGCTTACTATCCAGGCGGCTGTTAAACTGTCTGGCATCACAGCATGGATACATGCTTCACAGTGTAAGAAGCCACCCCCAGCAAACCAATCATCACCTCAGGATCACGCAGAGTCAATTTTGACTCCAGAAGAAGACGTAGAGGAACAGCCTGCAATACCTTACCATCTACGCTCTTGTAAGGGTTGCCAGAAGCAGACGACGACCTAAAGCAAGGCCCAAAAAGAAGCAGTAGTGAGCCTAGCGCCTGCTGCCTCGTGGATGTAAAACCGTGACTGCGGTTCCCTCAGTTGAGGTTGTCAGAACCAGAAGGGCCTTGCCTCCAACATGCGCCTCTGGTGGCGCCTGGTCCTCGGCTACTGGTGTCTTAAGGTCTGGGGAGTCCACAATGACAATTCTTTTATCCAGCAGCAAGTGTGGATAGCTCAGACCCTTAATATTTCTAATTGCTGGGTCTGCAGCCACATCCCAGCCCACTCTCAAGCTGGTGTTCCTGCCCTGGCAACCGCACTCAATTCCCCAGACCTCACTGGAGGACCTCCTCCGTTTAACAAAACATGGAACAATAATGACACTTGGGAAGCAGTGGGAATAAATGTATCTAAATGGATAAGTGTGATGGAGGGAAAAGGTCATTGGTGTTGGGTGTGTAATGGGACAGGGCTGGATCTGGGAAAAAGCCGTTGCCTTCAGCATATTGTGGCCAATGGTGTATGGGATTATTCGAACAAAACTAAAAAGTGGCGGGCTGGGTATGGGGATATGAAATTTTTTCTTGACCTGAGGATCAAACAGAAAAATCAATTTCATGTTCCCCCTACAGCAGGCCTGCACAACATACGGCCCGCGGCCTGCATGCGGCCCGCGGGGGCTCACTGTGCGGCCCGCGGGGGCTCACTCTCAAACCTGGGAGGGAGGGGGAGATCCCGAGCGGCCGCGGCGCGCGAAACCGGCCCCGCTGCCCCAAGCGGGACACGGGCAGGGAACCCTCGCGCGCCGCCGCGCCTCCCCCCCCCCCCCAAGCGGGACACGGGAATGGAGCCCTCGCGCACTGCCGTGCCTCCACCCCCCGCCCCAAGCGGGACACGGAACCCGCGCGCGCCGCTGCCCCTCCCCACTGCCCCAAGCGGGACACGGGCACGGAGCCCTCGCCCCCCCCCCCAGCAGGGACACGGGGCTCAGCCACCGCCCCCGTCCTGAGCGCTTTTTGCCCCCCCCCCGGGACTCCTGCCCCATCCAACCCCCCCGTTCCTTGATGCCCCCCCCGGGACCCCTGCCCCATCCACCCCCTTCCCTGTCCCCTGACTGCCCTCCGCCGCCCCATCCAACTCCTCTCCTGATTCCCTATCCAACCACCCCTTCTCCCTGTCCCCTGACCACCCTTGGAACCCCTGCCCCTGACTGCCTCCCACCACCCCATCCAACCCCTGCTCCTTCCTGACTGCCCCCCGGGACCCTTGCCCCCATTCAATCCCCCTGTTCCCTGCCATCTGACCGCCCCGACCCCTATCCACCCCCCCACCACCCTCCTGAACTCCCCTGCCCTCTATCCAACACCCCCTCCCTGCTCCCTTACCGCGCTGCCTGGAGGTGGCTGGCGGCGCTACAGCCACGCCACTCGGCTGGAGCTGGGGCACGCCGCCACCGTGCAGTGCCTGGAGCACCGGGTCAGGCTGAGCTTGCAGCCCTCCCGCTTCCCGCGAATCAGCTGTTCGCGCAGGAAGCCTGGGAGGGCTGAGAAGCAAGCGGCGGCTTCGCGCTCAGGCCCAGGGAGGCGGAGCAGAGGCGAGCTGGGGCGGGGAACGGTTCCCCTCCGCACCCCTCCCCCCGGGTTACCTGCTGTGGCGCGGGCGGCTTCCCCCCACCCCAGCTCACCTCCGCTCCGTCTCCGCCTCCCTGGGCTTGAGCGCGAAGCCACCGCTTGCTTCTCTGCCCTCCCAGGCTTCCCACGCGAACAGCTGATTCGCGGGAAGTGGGGGGGGGGAGAAGTGGGGCAGAGTGTTCAGAGGCGGAGCGGAGGTGAGCTGGGGCCGGGGAGCGGGGCGGAGAGCTGGAGCACCCATGGGGTCGGCTCCTAAGGCGCCACTTTTGGATAATGTGCTCAGGGGGAGCAGCCGCTCCCTCTGCTCCCCCCCAGCTATGGTCCTGGTCACTTCAACTTACCGGTTGTTAAATTTAGAAGCCCTTTTAGAACCGGTTGTCCTGCGCAGGACAACTGGTTCTAAAAGGGCTTCTAAATTTAACAACTGGTTCCCGCGAACCGGTGCGAACCGGCTCCCGCTCACCACTGGAGACTCCCCTTGCCGCTCTCACCCTAGGAGCCAGAGACCTCCCAGCAGGGCTGGTGATTACGGCCAGGGAAGGGGGAAGGGTGTGGTGGAGTGAGTGTCTGGGAGATGTGCGGGGGGTGCTGGGCTGTGAGGGTGTGGAGGGCGCTGGGCAGTGGGGGAGGTTTGTGTGTTTTGGGGTGCTAGGCAGTGGGGGCCTGTTGGGGGGTGCTGGGCAGTGAGGGAGATCTGTGTGTGTCAGGGCACTGGGGGTCTGTGTGGGGCATTGTTTAGTTGTGGTGGTGGGGCTGTGGGGAAGGGCACTGGGAGGGAGGGAGGAGAAAGCTGTGTGTATTGGGAAACTAGCGAGTGGGGGGTTCTATGTGGGGTGCTGATGTGTATTAAGAGTTACCAGCTGGATTGAGGACTGATAGATCTGGACAGAGTTTATATTGAATGGGCAAATGAAAAAGATCGCAGGGAAAAACAGTAAGGTTAGTTTAGCCGTCTTTGACATTTCGACCAATAAGGAAATTAAAATGCATTTGTAATTACATATCTTATTCTTGGCTGATAATCATTTATTGATATTTTTTAGGAAAATTTCATTTTAAAACGCACACTTTTGTTTTTCTTTTTTTACTTATGATGTCTATCTGAAAACCCATATAAATTGACACAAATTGCAAATTAAAACTTTTTAAATGTATAAGCATTTTACTCACTTGGGCGCATTTGCCTCATGGCACACAAATTTGAACTCTGCTTCAAAAATTTGCACAGAAGAAATTTTTCTTTTACCTTAATTATACTATCTTAGGAGCCCGCTATAACATAGTACCAAGGTTCAATACAAAGTCATATAAAAGTTATACAAAAATGCATAATGCAGAGATTTATCTACAACTGCATTGATTGACTGCTGTGTGCAGTAATATAGTGACCCCTGGACCTTCAGGATTCCACACACCGTCAGTGCATTGCTAGTGTGCCATGCGCCGTGAGATATCTCTTCTCTTTGTGTGTGACTGTGAGTGTTTCCCTTGTGTGTGAATTTATTCAACAAAATCTTGAGCTTCATAATGGATACCATGATTGAAAAGAAAAAGAGAAAAATAGAATCAGAGCACAGAGTTTTCAACACTGAATGGACGAATAAATACTTATATACTATTTCCAAAGACAAAATACTGTGCCTCGTGTGTCGCGAAACGTTAGCCGTTCCGAAAGAATACAACCTTCGGTGGCACTTTGAAACTAAGCATCCCAATCTCGCCAAATTGAGCCCAAATGAAAAAATAATTAAAGCAGCCAGTTTAGCGGAAAACCTTAGTAGAGAACAGCAAATTTTCAAGAAAGTGAGCACTGAGAATGATACAGTTACTAAAGTAAGCTTTAAAATTTCTAAGGAAATTGCTGCTGCTGGGAAATGCTTGACAGAAGGCGAGTTATTAAAAAAGTGTATGTTGATTGCTGTATCTGAGTTATGTCCAGAAAAGAGGGGAATATTTGAGAATGTCAGTCTATCACGCATGACTGTACGGAGAAGAATAGCTGACATTTCTACCAATTTAAGTGATCAGTTAAAGCAGAGAGTCAGTGAATTCTGCTTTTACTCCCTAGCTATGGATGAAAGCACCGATTTAAAAGACACCGCCCAACTTCTTATTTTTATTAGAGGTATTGATAAAAACTTTGAAATTACTGAAGAACTTGCTGGCATGTGCTCCATGACGGGTCGCACAACCGGAAAAGAAATCTCCAGTGAAGTGATAAAGTGCATGAATGATAAGTCGGGATTAGATTTCACAAACTTGGTGGCCATTTGTACTGATGGTGCTCCAGCTATGTGCCAAAAAAATGTTGGAGCAGTTACTCTTCTTGAAGAATTTATCGGGAGAGAAATAACCAAACATCACTGCATTATGCATCAGCAGGTTTTGTGTAGCAAAGTCTTAAAATTTGAGCATGTAATGTCAGTGGTAGTTTCCATTGTAAACTACATCCGTTCTAGAGGACTAAAACATAGGACATTTTGAGCCTTTCTTGAAGGGGTAGACACCGAGTGCAATGACTTAATCTACCATACAGAAGTGAGGTGGTTGAGTCGAGGAAGAGTGCTCCAGCGTTTTGTTGCTTTGAAAGAGGAGGTAGCAAAATTCCTAGAAAATGGGCCAATAAAATTCCCAGAGCTTGAAAATGAGTCCTGGAATCAAGATCTCTTTTTCTTTTGTGATATTACAGCACACCTGAATGATCTCAACATTCAACTTCAGGTTAAAAATCAACTTATATTTCAAATGTGTGCAGCAGTGAAAGCTTTCAAAATGAAATTGAAACTTTTCAGAAGTCAGCTGTCAAAAGGTGAAATGTGTCACTTTCCCACTTGTGCACAGCGTATCCCTCAGCACAAACACGCCGAGTTAGGAGAAAAATACGCAAAGCACATCATTCTTTTGATTGAAGAATTTGACAGAAGACTGACTTTGTCTAAAGAAGAAGACGTCCAGTTGAAGCTGATTGAAGATCCCTTTTCTGTGGATCCAGAGGAAGTGCCACTAGATTTGCAGTTGGAGGTTATTGAACTTCAGTGTTCAGCAGTTTACCGAAATAAGCACAGAGAAAGCAGCTTGCGGGACTTCTACAAAAGTCTGGACAATGAAGTTGCACTGAAAACGTTCAGCATTTTTGGACGCACTTACATATGTGAACAAACATTTTCCATCATGAACATGAATAAAAACAAGCAACGTTCTTCTCTGACTGACGACCATTTGGAAGACATTATGAAAATATCCACTTCAAATATGACCCCCAAATGCGACAAGCTTGTTGCCGAAAAGAGATGTAATATTTCTCATTAAATTTGCAAGGTAATTATGAAAAGTACAAATGTTTTCTTTCAATGGAACAGATGTTTTTAATTTTTCCATGATTAATAAAAAAAATTAAAATAATTTAAAAAATTGTTTGATTTAATTGAAAAATTATTAATAAAGTATCACACACCCTCCCCCCCAAACCTTAGCTGTTTCGGCGGGGCGGTGCTGGGGGGGGGCGGTGTTTCCGCGGGGCCGGGGGGTTTCGGCCCTCAGCTGTTTTCTTTGGAGTAATATGGCCCTCGCCGCTTTACGAGTTGTGCAGGCCTGCCCTACAGTAACCTTAGTGAAAACAATAAAATCTTTCAACACCATGCAAAAAGGCTCCTAAGGTTACAAGCAGTAGTTGAAATAATGGCAAATGAAACTGGAGAGAGTTTAAAAAAAAACCCTGGCCAAAGAAACGGGCGATCTGACAGATGGCCCTCCAAAACCATCAGGCATTGGACATAGTGCTGGCGGCCAAAGGAGGGACCTGTGCTATCATTGGAAAAAGAAAAAATATTGTGTGTATATACCTGACAACACCAATAAGGTAATAGATCGCGCTAATCACTTAGAACAAATCGCATATCTTCCCCATGAAGAGCCAAGTTCTTTATGGAAGTGGCTAAGTAACCTGTTAAATTTCTCTGGCATAGGAAACTGGTTGTTTCAGGGAGCCCTGACTATCCTGTTTGAAATCCTAATGATTTTTGTATGCTTTCAGCTAATCTCCTGTTGTATCCAGAATTGTGTAAGGTATGCCACCCAAGTGACTGCCCCAAAACAGAGTGCTAATATGATGATTTTAAAATATCACTGATTAACGAAGAGATAAAGAACGATTAATATATGGAACCCAGTAATTGTTGGTCTTTGCGTAAGCTTGACCAAAAGGAGGGATTGTGAAAGTGAAATGAATTATATTAAAGAAATAGAATGAATTAAAGAATGCTGTATGTACCTTTAAGTAGAAATGAGAATGCTGCAATCCATGTGGCAGGAAAGCAGACATTAACTGCTTAATGAATTGCCCCACTTAAGGGGCAATTGGTGAAGCATTAGCCTTAGATCGATAAAAGTTAATAAGGAAGCAGGATATGCATATTGTGCCCCATGCAAATTTTACAATTTTGCTCTCTCTGTCCCTTTGTTTAGTTCGCACCCTTTTATCTGTATAAATAAGACTGTTTGAATCTTGCATGGGGCTCACATTATCTGAATGTATTAGCAGAGCGCTGTGCTAATAAAACAGAGTGGTCCGACAAACTATGAGTCCTGAGTCTAACTTTGACAATTGGAAACTTAGTTCAGTATCCGATACGCACAATTCAACCAAATTTTCTACCTTGACTTTCCTAATAATACTAGCAGATGACATGTTCACATTCTTCCCATTTGGAAGACTGTCAGATCTTTTTAGCTATACTAAACATGAACTGCAAAATGCATATTTCATGTCTTGACTACGGTTCAAGATACTAGTGAAGTAGGTCAAACCTCTGACCAGCACTAGGCAGGTAATGTTATCATCTTGAGGTTCTGCTGTCATCTTGAGGTTCTGCAAATATGTACATAATATGTTATACCTGGATGACACGTCTCTTAATAGATCACTTTAATTTGTTTGGCATGCATTTTTAACTAGACTCTCTCTTGTGGTTAGTTAGGACTGGGCAGAAAAACAAAAACAAAACTTATGAAGTTGTTTTTGTTTTTTAAATATTTAGATGGAATTGTTCTGACCAGCTATAGTAATGGTTAAAAGTTAGCACCAATCCAATAAGTAAAAACACCCAAAATAAATGCTGTGAGCCCGATTCTGCTCTGATACATCAGAGTAAAGCCAGTGTAATTCTGTTACAGACTGCTGACTTCAATGTATTTATGTGGATTTACACCTGGGTAACAGAGCAAAATCTGGCTCCATTGTATTGATCAATTTATACTAATAATCTCTGTAAATACTCTGCAATAACTCTCTTGCGCTCTCCTACTATTTATTGAAGTTCCCTTAACAGTATCGCTTTCATCAACATCAAAGCTATTGGGGACAATGTACATTTTAAAAGAGCATATTGTTCATTAGAGGCAGCTTGTATTGCACGGTGCAGAATAACAAAGCTTGGAGGTAGAGCTGATTGAAAACTTTTCTATGGATTGTTTTTCCATTGGAAAATGCTGTATTGTTGAAACTGAATTTATTCATGGGAATGTGTCAATTTCAATGAAATTTCACTTTGGAAAAAAATGAAAAAAAGCATTTTGATAACATCTTAATGTTTTCATTTGACATTTTTAGAATGGAACATTTTGATTTTTTTGTTTCAAAAAAAACTTTTGGTTTTGAATGACCCAAAATATTTTCTGAAAAAAATTTCATTGTGGGAATCTTCCAAATTACTTCTGGTTGTCCCAATTCAGAACAAAAATAAATGTTGAAATCACCGAATATCCTGAAAAAGTGGAAATTCCAGTTCCTGTCCAGCTCTATTTTGGAGCCACTTAGCCATACTAACCCTGTTAACAACAGTTTTAACATTTTTTTGCCATTGTATAGTTTAACTTTAGTTTCAGACACTGCCTAATCACTTTAATGTGGCAAGCTGTCACAGAAGCCTGATAGTGCAGCATTTTTAAGGACATATCCCTATTAAAATAACATGACTGTACAATGCGAAATTCACTAGGTATATGAAGAGAGGTATCAATAACAGTTATAGATAACTCACAAAGGTTCATGTCACCATTGATCATATGACTTGTTTTATACGGCAGCTATATTTATCTGTCAGTTTTCGAGCAGGCTAAACCAGATTCCTTGGACAAGCAGTATTTCTGCAAGCTGCTCCACTGCCCAGAAAGTAGGAAAGAGAACAGGCTTTTATATTGACACCACTTCCAGGAAGGTGAGGTAGTGTTTGTGTAGAACTGTTTGAGCAAAATATTGTAATTACTATTACAAATTGTATTATGTAAAGCACCTACGGGGCCATTAGAAATCAGGGACTCACTGTGCTTGGTGCGGTACAAACGCAGAGAAACAGAGTCCCTGACCTAATGGATTTACAATCTAAACACACACAAACTTGGAGGGGAAACCAAGGCACAGAGCGATAAAGTGAATTGCCCAAGATCACACAAGCAAGTCAGTGGCAGAGCCAGAAATAGAACATGTCTCCTGTCTCCTAGTCTCAAACTCTATCCACCAGACCAGGGGTGGGCAAACTTTTTGGCCTAAGGGCCACATCGGGGTATGGAAATTGTATGGTGGGCCATGAATGCTCATGAAATTGGGGTGCAGGAGGGGATGAGGGCTCTGGGGTGGGGCCAGAAATGAGGAGTTCAGGGTGTGGGAGGGGGCTCTGGGTTGGGGTGCTGGGGGTGAGGGCTCTGGGGTGGGGCTGGGGATGAGGGGTTTGGGGTGCAGTAGTGGGCTCCAGGCTGGGACCAAGGGGTTCACAGGGTGGGAGGGGGAATCAGGGCTGGGGCAGGGGGTTGGGGTATGGGAGAGGGGTGTGAGGGCTCCAACTGGGGGTGTGGGCTCTGTGGTGGGGCTGGGGATGAGGGGTTGGGGTGCAGGAGGGTTCTGCGGGCTGGGACCAATGGGTTCAGAGGGTGGGAGGGGGTTCAGGGATGGGGCAGGCTGTTGGGACACGGGGGGTGAGGGCTCTGGCTGGGGGTGCGGACTCTGGGGTGGGGCTGGGGATGAGGTGCTTGGGGTACAAGAGGGGACTCTGGGCTGGGATTGAGGGGTTCGGAGGCCAGGAGGGGGATCAGGACTGTGGCAGGAGATTGGGGCACTGGGAGGCTCAGGGGTGCAGGCTCTGGGCGGCACCTCCGCAAGCAGCTCCCAGAAGCATGTCCCCTCTCCAGCTCTGAGGTGCGGCCAATGGGAGCTGCGCGGTGCACCTGCGGATTGGGCACAGGGCCGCCTGGCGATGCCTCCGTGTACTACGTAGGAGCCAGAGGGGGGTCGAGCTGTGGGGGGTGTCATGCCGGCTGCTTCCTGGGAGCTGCGTGCAGCAGGGCAAACCTCCGACCCCGCTCCCTGGTGGGAGCTGAGGGTCAGATTAAATGGTCTGACGGGCCAGATGTGGCCCCCGGGCCATAGTTTGCCCACCCCTGCACCAGACCATGCTGCCTCCCCAAGTAGTACCCACTTAGTTCTTGGATCTACACATATTGCACCTAGCATTTGTTCTCCTTAATTCAGCAAACATTTGTAGCTGCCTTCATGAAAAGCAGCACAGTATGCTGATAACTGTGAAGTGTTATCCCTGTTTTATAGATGGGAAAACTAAGACACGGAGGTTAGATGGCTTGCATGAGGCGTCACAAGAAATTCCATGGCAGGTTCAGGGACAGAATGCCAAACGCTTGATTTCCAGTGTGCTTTATCTCCTGAGGTATGATATGTCCACCTACCTGAAAAATGTAATGACACAGAAAGTTTGTGGCCATTATTTAATGTCTATATTTTTAAGATAGAAATAGAGACAATCATATTGGCTGTTAGACCCAAAGAATTAGTATTTTCCTAGCATTTTTCATCCAACGATCTCATGGATATTAGATGTATGTCCCTGTGGGATAGACAAAGGCTACATACAAATAATGATCACTTCACCCAGCACTAAAATATATCCACCCTGGAGTGGAGTCTTGTAGCTGTTTAACATCAACACAAGGAACAGGTTTAAACAGGAAACAAAGAAAACAGTATCCATTTGAAACTGCAAGGGGAATTTAGGTTGGTAAAATGTAATAATACCAGAAGCAGAATTTAAGAGACATGGATAGGGTTACCATATTTTGAGTGTCCAAAAAGAGGACACTCCACGGGGCCCCGGCCCTGCCCCCAGCCCCGCCCACACCCCCTCCCCAACTCCACCCCTTCCCCAAAGTCCCCGCCCCAACTCCGCCCCCTCCCCTGCTTCCCGTGAACATTTGATTCGCGGGAAGCCTGAAGCAGGCAGCAGGTAAGCTGGGGGTGGGGTGGGGGGAGGAGGCGCGGCCCAGTCTGACCCCCTCCGGCGGCTGGCCCCGGCCCCGGCCCCAGCGTCTCCAGCCTGGCTCGGCTCAGGCCCTGGGGTGCCGGCCCCGGGCCAGCCCCCGGCCGAGCACCCCCGGGCCAGCACCCCCGGCCCAGCACTGCCGGCCCCCGGCCCGGCCCCAGCCCGCGGCCCAGCGCGGCCCCAGCCCAGCACCCCCGGCCCAGCACTGCCGGCCCTGGCCCCCGGCCCAGCACTGCGGCCCCCGGCCTGGCCCCCGGCCCAGCGCACCCCCGGCCCCGGCCCCCGGCCCAGCACTGCCAGCCCCTGGCCTCCGGCCCAGCACCGCCGGCCCCCGGCCCCCGGCCCAGCGCCCCGGCCCCCGGCCCGGCCCCGGGCCCAGCGCCCCCGGGCCCAGCCCGGCCCAGCACTGCTGGGCCCGGCCCGGCCCCCGGCCCAGCACCGCCGGGCCAGCCCCCGGCCCAGCACCGCCGGCCCCGGCCCGGCCCCCGGCCCAGCACCCAGCGGCGCCGGATTTTCCCGGACATGTCTGGCTTTTTGGGACTCAAATCCCCGTCCGGGGGGAAATCCCAAAAAGCCGGACATGTCCGGGAAAATCCGGACGTATGGTAACCCTAGACATGGAGGTTAACATCTCTCTCTTACGAGCAGTACAATGGGCTCTCTTATGTTACTAGTGGTCAGGACCTTCATTTTACATCTCACTAGAAAGACAGTACCTCTAAAGCACCGGTGGTCACCTAGCACAATCATCATGGGGCATAGATTCAGTGCTTCTGAATCACCAACACCACTTTCTACAGCATCTAGCTTCTTGAAAAGATTAAGGGGTGATTTGATCACCATTTATATATCTGTAAATAGGGAACCAAAAATTGATAATAGGCTCTTCGATCTAGCAGACAAAGGTGTGAAAAGATCCAATGGCTGGAAGAAGAAGCTAGACAAATTCAGACTGGAAATAAGACATAAATTAACCATTGAAACAATTTACCTGGGGTTGGGGTTCATTCTCCATCACTGGCAATTTTGAAATAAAGATTGAATATTTTTCTGAAATATATGTTCAAGTTCAAACAAGAATTCAGGGAAGTCCTGTGGCCTGTGCTAGGCAGGAGGTCAGACTAAATGATACAGTGGTCCCTTTCTGCTTTATAATCTCTGAATCTAGGTTTTCATTGGTTGTCTCCCATCCAAGGCCTGACCTGGGTAAACTTGGCTTAGTTTGTGACAAGTAAGGCAATCACAAACAGACTGTAAAGCAGAAGAGTCCAGCCACTCAAAAATAGCTGGGTAGATACTAGAATGCTCTTGCAGGTGTACCATTCTTGAATGGTAGAGACAACTAGGAGATGAAATTGGCCATTTTTAACAAAACAGAAACATTTTGCAAAGCCATGTTGATTTCTTCAGAATTATCCATTTAAAAAAAATAAAAAATAAAAAATGCACATTCAGTTGAGATGCAAATGCTTTAAAGTTGTTTGTTTGTTTTAATTTTACTTTTGCATCATCTCTAATAACTAATGAAGAATCTGAGGTAAGAACCTTGACCTTCTGCAGAAAATGCAACAATATAATTTTCTGCCACAATGGATATACTTGCAGAGCAGATAAATCACCACTTGGATTCAGAACTATCCAACTTCCATGCTAGATTGGGAGACCAGCTGGAAGAACTACTTGTACAAATAAGTCAGATTATAGAATGGAAGCAACCAGAAATGACAAAATGCTTAACCAACAGGAAAAAAACCACAAATTTATTATCAAATATTTAGTAGCCAAGAGATGATGGAACCGGCCCTCGGGGCAGATGTAGATCTTTTATATTCTTCACAAAAGATAGATACAACAGAAACAAGTGAATAATATAGGTGTAATCTTGGCCCATTGACTTCACTGGGGCAGAATTTCACCCCGATCTTTAAAATGCTCCCACTTTCACAAGAAGTTACCTCTATGGAATCTCTTAGTTTGTGTGGTTGGAGTAAACACTACCACTGGTGGTCAGACTCTACTTTTGGCATTCAAGAGTGCCTCTTCACTGGAGATTCCTAGGAAAGGAAAACCACATTTAAGAGCCTGAAGATCATATTATCCCTAACTTGTTCATTCTTATTCAAATGCAAGGATTGTTTGTTGTCATATTGTATGGCAGACACAGAGGGCCAAATTCAGCCCTAGCTTCAGCAGATATATGCCAATTGTCTTTCATGCAGAGTTGGAGTTGTTTATGTAAAACACATTTGGTTGAGGGATTCTTGAATTTAGCTGGAATTTGGCCTAGGGACTCTTTTCACTATGAAGAGTGTGTTATATGAACCACCCACCACCTGCTGGGAAGGTGTCAGAGCTTCTGACACTTTTCCAAAAACGTCTCCTGACAGCTGGGAGCTTTTCCAAAAATGCCTCCTGACAGCGTTCTTGGCAAAGGACTCAGGGTTTGTCTTCACTACCGCGCTACATTGGCGCCGGTAGCTGACATAGCATGGTGTGGACACCGCTTTAAGTCGATGTAACTTACGTCGCTCAGGAGTGGTTTTTTCACACCCGGGATGATGTAAGTTACATCGACTTAATGGTAGTGTAGACCAGCCCTCAGTGGAAGCATAGGCACAGGAACTAGGGGTGCAGGGGGTGCTGTAGCACGCCCAGGTTTTATGCTGGGTCCTGACTAGGGTTGCCAGGCATCCGGTTTTCGACCGGAATGCCTAGTCAAAAAGGGACCCTGGCGGCTCCGGATGGCACTGCTGACCGGGCCATTAAAAGTCTGGTCGGTGGTGCAGCGGGGGCCCGGGGCTAAGGCAGGTTCCCTGCCTGCCCTAGCTCTGCACGGCTCCCGGAAGTGGCTGCCAGGTCCCTGTGGACCCTAGCTGCATGGGCGGCCAGGGAGGCTCTGCATGCTGTCTGCACCCTGAGTGCCAGCTCCGCATCTCCCATTGGCTGGTTTTATTGAGGGCTGTTTTGCATTAAAAACACTTAAAGGAGAAAAGTTACTCGGATTATGGGCCAACCAAATTAAGTGTCCTGTTAAATAATCTTTAGTTATTACTGTAAGACTATAGGGTAAAATATTCAAAGTTGGGCACCTCACTCTAAATTTAGGCATCTAAATAAAAGGGGCCTGCTTTACAGGAGGGGCCAGAGGACCTGTAATGCTTCAAAGGGACTTCACTGGGAGAAGGCTGCTTGGCTCCTCTGGAAATCAGCCCTCTTTTATTTAGGTGGCTAAATGTGGAGCTAGATACCTACCTCTAGGCATCCTAGTTTGAAAATATTTGCCATGGTTTTCTTGTACCATGCCAGCCACATATATGGTATATGGTAGACAGGCTGGATTAATATAGCTCATATTTTAATTGCGTGGTTATATACCCTACTGTAATGTAACACAATTAAAGAAAAAGAATACGTTTGCTAACAGAAGAGCTAAAATGCCAATGAACTATACTACTCAGCTGGAAGGTGTGGTGCCAATGCAAACATAAGACAGATCCGGGAGAGCCACACTAGTGGCTGCTGACACACATAAAAATGAAATCCACCACAATACAAGCTTCCTTGCTGGCAGGTTCTGCGAAGACCTCAAAGCCCAAACAGGCCTTGGAATCTGAACTACCCTCTTGACCCCGGAGGTCATTCCTATGGGTCAGAATTGAGGTACATTTTGGGGGCAGTATGAGAGATCATAAGGCTTCTCTCACACACGCACAAATAGAGAGATATAGTTAAAGAGCTCTGTCATTCTAGATTCTTTGGGATGACAAGCACCATAATACACATACATTACGGTCCAGTTTCTAACCTGGCCTGCCTCATCACATCACCATTGCAGTCAGTGGAGCTATGCCAATGTATGCCAGATTAAAAATGAAAAACGAAGTATTTTACATCAACAAACTGTGTCTGTGTGTAATCTTCTAATCGAGATCCTTGCGTCTCCCTCTAGAGGGCGCTGTGCCCTGATCCTCTCCCACCCCAGAGATGACTTTGTCCTTGATCGCAGCTTGCAATCTGACCATGCCCAGCCACTGCAGCAAATCCTGAGCAGGAGCAAAGCCAGCTCCTCCTCCAAACATGGTGCTTCCCTGCTCAGCCTCACCCTGCCCGCGAGAACGGCCAGACCTTGCCAGGAGCTGATGACTTCCGTCGCTCGTCAATTTCCTGAAATGCTGGCATTTAAACACCAGCTGCGGCACCAGGGGAGGATGCTGTTGTGATTCAGCCACCTCTTCTCCAGAGCTGCAGCATGCACCCGCCGGGAGCAAATCAGCGCCTCAGTCCCACCTCTACGATCTGAAAGGAAAGAGTGAATGAAGTTTAGCATTTAATTGCCTCGCAAACCGGGCTGGGGGGGAGGCATTTTCATTTTGCATTATAATTGCAATTCAAGATGAGTTTTGATGCAAATGCTTAAAAAAGCCTACCTATTGCAGATTTAAACCCACAAAACAATCAAAGCTCCAGTAGTGGATAACAAGAGATCCTGGAGGAAATCAAGGGCAGTCATCTCATCTTCCATTGATGCAAGAAAAAGGACGTTGTTTTGCAGCCACTACGGGTATTTCATCCCCCCTCTCCACTGCATCCTGCCCTAGTGTCTTGCTTTGCATTACAGAGAATGCTCTTTCCTAGAGGATAACCAGCAACCTCTGGAGATAAACAGAAATTTGCTGCTTTAACATAAACAAATATACAGTGACTAAATTTAGGAATTGCTGCCTGGAACCCTCCCCAGAAAGACCACCGGTTGAGCTATATACCTCTTCTGCTCTGTGCTTTGAAGACCAAGCTTCACTGAAAAGGAGAGAGCACTGAAAGGCAATCACCTCTCCGGCCATTCCATCATGTTCAGCTGGTTGGGTACCGATGACAGGAGGAGGAAAGACCCTGAAGTGTTCCAGACTGTGAGCGAGGGACTCAAGAAGCTCTACAAAACCAAGCTGCTCCCTTTGGAAGACTACTACAAATTCCACGAGTTTCATTCGCCAGCCCTGGAAGATGCTGACTTTGATAATAAGCCAATGGTGCTGCTGGTGGGGCAGTATTCCACTGGGAAGACCACCTTTATCAGGTAATAACTTGGCCTATTTATTTGAGGGGTGGAAAGTTTTGCTGGGGTGGAAGAAGCCAATTTTGCTGTCTGATACACACATACAATTGCCATCACTGTCAATGGGGGTTGTACGTGTCTTTTCCAGGGCAGGTTTTGGCCTATTGTATTCTTTTGCTTATGTTTGAGGGCGAGGGCAGGCCTGGTTCTCTTCCATTCATCTCCTGTGGTGCCAGCCACCAATGACTTACAAAAAGGCTGCTTCATAGGAAATTCTCAGAGCTGTTTCTTTAAAATAATGGGTAAGTCAAATTCTAACAGAAATGTACAGTACTCAGATCAGGACCAAATGACCCACAGCAAAAGTGCTGGAGAGTTAGGGCATCACCCACAAGAAATAAGTCGCATTGACACCTTTTTATTAGGTATGCCAAACATTTACACTTCGGTGCTCCTGCAGTTGCATGGTAAGCATGACCCCTAATATGGGCTTACTATCGAATATCCCCCTGGCTTTTGGAAGGTGGTAGAACAGTGTGGCCCCTGGACATTTTTCTCTCAAGGAATTCATTGATTTCCCAACTGACAAGTCCTGGATAAAACTTATTGTGGGTTCTCTGGTATTTATATTTTTTAAGTTATTTTAGGATTGTTTTTTCTTTGTATAGTGCCCTGAGGTGCCCTTATGAAGAAGGGTGGGAGGGTGAGGGGGTGGGTGTGAAAAAGGACGGTCAAACTTCAAGGCGCTAAAAGCAGCCCCTCCTACCTGTTTCAGATCCATCTAGCACCTATGTACTGACTGTGCTGCTGCAGGTGTCAGGTACATCCTAAAGGTGAACTGATTTCAGTGGAAGGTTAATGGCAGATAGCAGGTCTGGTGGAAGACTAGCAGAGGGAGGGTTAAACATATTCACAATCTCAGGATGAGCTGGTCTTGATTGCAGGTCAATTCAGATGCACCACTTATATACCTCAGCAGTGATACTAACCCCAGATCAGCTCC
This sequence comes from Emys orbicularis, assembly GCF_028017835.1. Classification (NCBI taxonomy): domain Eukaryota; kingdom Metazoa; phylum Chordata; order Testudines; family Emydidae; genus Emys; species Emys orbicularis. The sequence goes on along the minus strand of NC_088685.1, from coordinate 161,776,414 downwards.
CAGTATCCTCTCTCCTCAGATCATACTTGGGCTGCACCTTCTCCATTTTCTCTCTGGATTCACAAGATGAATATCTTGGGTCAGATTCACCACTGAGTGTGTCTAGTGTGATGCTGGGGTAACTGCATTGAAATCAAAGGAGTAACACCGGCATAAAACTGCAGTAAGCCAGAGGTGAGGCCAGCCCTTTGTCTACCTGGGAGGAAGCTTTATTTTGTACCAACATTTGAAAGGGAGTGTGGGGAGAATAGGAGAGGGCCAGTGAAACTGGCTGTGCCTGAACGTCCTTGTGGAATGCAGGAGTTTTTACCTGTTCTAATATTCCTGCAACCTAATGCTGTAACCAAGAGCTAGACACAGAATGAATTTGCAATGCCCAGCCAGCCACCTGGCTGGCGCATGAACCCTGTGTGCTAGAAAGCAGACAGTGCAGGGGTCTTGCTTGGTCTCGTGAAGTTATTTTTAAAGATGGGTTGGGTGCGGGGAGGGAATTGCCCTGCATAAAGTGAAGCCGGGCTGGCAGAGCTAACCCTGCCCTCCTCTCCTCCACACACCTGACCTGAATCTTTGTTCTTAAACTCTGCTTCAGACTTCTTGGAAGATCTGAAAGGTGTGGTGGGGTCACATGTTGGATCCCTCCTCATTTTCATCCTCAGCCGCACTTCAGAGCGGAGCTGACTCCAGTTTTGGGGAGGTCATTAATTCTTCCCCTCTAAGCTCGCTGCCTGCACATCCACTCCCTCTCTTTGCCTCTCAGCCCCCATATATACCCAGTGCTTCCTCCCTGGTCTCTGCAGCCTCCACTGGCTTCCCCCCCACACTCTCCCCTACTTCCATCACTAACCCCAGCAGCACGAGACTCACCACCACCTACCCGCCTTCCCTCCTAGATCCCCTCCCCCACTCAATCCCTCTCTTCTCTCCAGGCCTGAGAGCTGGGCTGCTCACTAGGTGAGTACGCCCAGGTGACACAAGTGAGATTCCACAACCGCTATGGGGTAATTAGTGGCCGGGGGGGGGGGGTAGCATCCCCTCACCTCTTGGATTGATGCACTTGTTTGGTAAGTCAGCTGTCTCTCCTGAAGCAGCAAGTTCTCATTAGTTACCCCATGCCTGGCTGCTCTGCTTTCCGCTCCTGCTGTGGACACAGATGTGAGGAACACACGTGGGAGCCCTGGGCAGAGCAGAAGAGGCCAGCCTGTTTCTTCCCAGGAGCAGCTCCACCAGGATGGATGAGTGGGCCTTTCGAAGTGTGTCTGTCCCTCTGCATGTGCCAGTGGGTGGTGGGTGTAATTCGGGGGATGTAGGGGTGCTGGGACTGGATACAAAAGCATTAAAATAACATAAGAGGCTGGTCTCCAGGTAGTTCCAGCCTGTTGGAAGCAGGAAATGCCAGGAAGCCCGAGCTCGCAGATCCCGTGGGTCCAGGTAGTCTGGATAAAAGCATCAGAAGCTAACCACAACAACAGAGAAGTAAGAAACTCCTCCTCTGCCTCAGCATTAGGATGAAGTTAGCAATGGCTCTGACCCATCCTGGGGACATTCCCCTCCAGATTTTTGACCACGACTCTGGAACAATGAAAGGACAGGCTGCCCTCAGAGAATCCATCTTATCTTTACATTGAGCTCTGTGTGCTTCAGGGCAGGACTTGGAGAGATTACTCAGTCCTGTTGTGCAGTGCAGATATGATCAATAAAACTCATTCAGATACCTGACCATTGAGTCTCAGAGCACTGATTTAAGGAGCTCCCAGCGACAAACAGGACCTTAGCCACACAATTTGGGTTTGGACCCCAAGCCTCCTCCCTGAAAGTTGAAGGGGGGCATCTATAGCCAAGGTTTAGATCCAGATGAAATGTTACGGGGTCTCTCTCTCTCAAGGGCTAAGCGGCAGCATCTTGTGATCAGGCTCCTGCTGTATCTGGAGGTGGGGGTGGAAACAAGACAATCAAGGTCATCAGTGAAAGATTTCTAGCGGCCCGGCAGGGGGGAGGCTTGCTGTGTGTTTGGAAGTCGGTGAAGCGAGACTGAAATGCTCCCTTTGGTTTAGGTGGAACCAGCCTGTTCTCTTGTCTGCCTTCGGAGACGCAGGGGACTGAGCCTTATTTTGCTAGGTGAAAGATGTATTGTCCTGAATTTCAGCTTGTACATTTCAACCCTCCCATCACTCACTCCTCCCATTCCCTCCCAAGGTTGTCTTGGCAGAGTTTCCAGATCCGCAGAAAGGGCATACGTGCCCGAAGAGACGCAGTGAGCTGGCACTTTTACCTGGGAAGTTAAAAATGCTTCCTTTAACCACTAGCAGCCCAGTCTGATGTTAGCAGCGGCAGGATCCCATCAGAGTCTGGCTCTGCAGCATTATTACCTTTTATGTTTCCTGCTTGGGGAGGGGACGGCAGGACAGGATGTTACTATTTTAATTAATTAGTGGGCTGTAGTCTCTGCTAAAAATAGCTCTGGCCTGGGTCCAGCCTCCCTGTTAATAAAATAAACAAGGGGCTAGAGCCCTGCTGTCCGTCAGCACAGGTTGCTTTTGGTGCAGGCATCTCCTCACTCCAAACATTCTCATGCTCTGCTCCCCAGGCCAGTTCCAAGCTGCTCCTCCAGCCACTGCTCCCCGCCTCCCCTCTACAATCACTACATCATCTCTGCCTCTCCACAGCATCCTGCCTGACTCATCGCTAAAGCAACCCTCCCCTCCCCACACACAGCCTGCAGCATCCTTGCATGAAGATCATCACTTCTGTCCTTTCTAGCAGGAGGCAGCAGTGTCTTGGGGTTAGAACGGAGGAGCCTGCAAGCGTGCCCTGGAGAGGCTGCCAAGACAGTCTGGACCTGATAGACCACGGGGGCAGTGGAGATTTGTCTTCCCTTTTATCCCTAGCAGGGGGTCTCACAGCTGAGGGTTAAGGCACAGTGGCTGCTGGGGGAAGCTTGCACTGTAGCTGCCCAGTCTCAAGGGGTAGAGAACACTGGTGCTGTCACCCAGCACCTTTTACAAGCCAGTATTCACTGTGCCTGTGTATTTATAGGATTCCCCCGCCCCCCCCCCCCCAGCGTGCTTTGGTTTTCTTCTTTCAGCGCAGGCTCCTTGCTTCACTGACCATCAGCCCAGCAGACGAGTGTACACAGCACTTCAATAGATCACCTTGTGTTTGCCCACAGCATAGCAGAACCCTTGTTCGGTAGTTGCCCTGCTGTACAATGCGCCCAAATGTCCCGGAGGGTTCTCCCTGGGCAGTGTAAATTCTCAAGTATCTTAGAATCTACTTCATCGGTTTGATTTCATACCACTTGTTACACATCAATTAGCTTTAACTTGTAACTTCTTTTGTATCTGTTTGAGTGCTTGGGGTTTTTTAAGGTGTTTTATATAATAAACAAAAACAGTTGGGGGGGGTTACTAGATGAGCAGGGATGTGATAAAATTAATCCATTCCAGGTGACTAGAAGAGGATCATTATTTGCTTCTTCTTTCTTAGAGGTCTTGTCTATAACAAAGGTGAAACCACAGGCTTTTTTTTTAAGTCTGTATTCACAGACTAGTTGCATGTTGTCATGGTGCTTGTGCATCACAGAAAGGAGTGTAAAAATGATTTTATTACAAAGTTAAAGGTCAGGGTGGAGGCCTTCAAAAGGCGCCTAACTCCTCTTTGTGCCTTTATCTCCTCAGAGTATAATATCTATTTTCCTATCGCATTTTAAAGTAGGAATTCTAAAATATCTAACTCGGTGGATTCAATCTAGGTCTGTGCGGGGAGAGCTTTTGTGTATATTGGCTCAGATAAAAAAACTTTGCAAAAAGATCAGAGGAAAGCCAATAGAAATGAAAGTATCTTAGGGCTATGCTATTGGTCTAGGGCAGGGGTCGGCAACCTTTCAGAAGCGGTGTGCCGAGTCTTCATTTATTCACTCTAATTTAAGGTTTCGCGTGCCAGTAATACATTTTAATGTTTTTAGAAGGTCTCTTTCTATAAGTCTAGAATATATAACTAAACTATTGTTGTATGTAAAGTAAATAAGATTTTTTTAAATGTTTAAGAAGCTTCATTTAAAATTAAATTAAAATGCAGAGCCCCCTAGACCGGCGGCCAGGACCCGGGCAGTGTGAGTGCCACTGAAAATCAGCTTATGTGCCGCCTTTGGCACACGTGCCATAGGTTGCCTACATCTGGCCTAGGGGCTAGAGTTCTGCACTGCCACACAGGAAGTCTATGTTCAGTTTCTAGAATCCATCAGTACAGCTTCCGAACTGGCTAACAGGGATGCTAAAATGAGCTTTCCAGGAAGTGAGCTAGCCCTTCCTAACGCAGAAAGATAGGCCCAAGGAATTGAATCCAGCTCCATGAAGCACTTGGTGGTAGAAAGTTGGCTGGTCATCTAGTGCTGCTAAATCCCAGTAGAGATAGTAAAACATACATCCATATTTTCCTAATATTCTTGTACGTAAAGAGCTGCTGTAACTGCCACAGAGAACCTATGTGATCATGATCAGGAAGGGAGGTGGCTCATACGATCATGAATGAGAGGGGAGCTGAGCCCATGAGATAATCTCTCTGTTAAGATATGGCCCATCTACAGTAGAACCTCAGAGTTATGAACTGACCGGTCAACCACACATCTTGTTTGGAACTGGAAATATGCAATCAGGCAGCAGCAGAGACCAAAAAAAAAAAAAAAAATGGGCAAGTACAGTACAGCACTGTGTTAAATGTAAATTGCTAAAAAATAAAGGGAAAGTCATTTTTTTTGACAAGGTAAGGAAACTTTCTCTGCTTTTTTCATTTAAATTAAGATGGTTAAAAGCAGCATTTTTCTTCTGCGTAGTAAAGTTTCAAAGCTGTATTAAGGCAATGTTCAGTTGTAAACTTTTGAAAGAGCAACCCTAACATTTTGTTCAGTTTCGAACAACCTCCATTCCTGAGGTGTTCATAACTCTGAGGTTCTACTGTTCTGGAGAAGTTTGAGAACCTCTACAATAGTCAACTGCTCAGGAATTTCAGGTAGCCTAGTCTAGGAGCTATTGGGCTGTTGTATTTTCTTCTCTTCCTGTCCTAAATTATTGAGTGTTGCTGTGAACTGTTAAGCAGTTTCCACATTTCACCCCAAAGCTCCTTATATTTCAGTGGTATATTATAGTCTGTACAGAGCTTCGAAAGCATTGGGATGAAAGGCATGCAAGATAAAATGATTGTGACAGGAGAAGCAGGGCAAGACCAGCTCCTACTGGAGACTCACCGGTAGAGTTAATGCTGCTGTAGCTGCACTGTTTGCTAATTAATCCCTTACAGGATCAATAGCCATCAATCTTGTGTGCTTCCTTGCCACATGGCCTTTCAATTGGCTTTTAAATCTTATACTTGTCTGTAGTGAGTTCCTCCTTGCTCAGCGGGAGTGGAAAATGCAGCTCCAGCACAGGTCCCTGAGTACAGTGTACCCGGATGAGCATAAAGGTTGCCATTCCTTATGTCTATATGGTTTTGCTGGATGAGATGACATTCATTTAGGTGATGAGAATTCACCCAAACGATTGACCCATAGACCCTCACATGGAGGATGGATTATGGGTGGCATGCCCAGTATCACCCTCCTTCGTAAAACTCATCTCATATTAAAACAACACTGGCTGTGAAAAGCTATAACCTCCCCCTCCTCGTCTCTCCACTAGCTGTTAAAGACGGTAATCTCAAAATGCAGCCTATTTTTTCCCTGTATTGACTTGCAGAGTCCATACAATATGTATTTTCCCCCACCTCATGACAAGGTTCAATGGTGTGCTTTAAGCAACAGGAAAAAACAAAGTGCCAGCTACCCGGCTTTGATGATCAATACAATATTAAACTAATGTGCACAGTCCAGCACTCTATCATCTGTAGAAATCCAGTACTCACAAACTAGGCAATGCCAAGTCAGTATGTGCAGCCCTGTATTCACAAGCAGCCTTATAATCAATGCCCCATATACTGTGATAAACTTGCCCTAATTTTTGCAGCGTTCCAACTTTGTCTACGTTAAAAAATACCTGAGGGTTTTATTAATTGAGAGATGTTCTGTAGCACAGAATTGGTAAGTAAACGGACTTACCTCCCCTCTATCCTTTTAAAGTTCAGTGTGCTATTGTAACAAGAACTGCATTGTAGAAGCTGTCATGGAGGAAGGGAAGAGAGATTTTGACAGTGGAGTATGGGATAGTTGTGGCTTTCAGCATCTGCAAAGTAGTTCTGGATTGTGGGCTGAGCCCATCAGCTGAACGCTTCTGCTAAAATGATCAGCAGTGAAGTAATGTTAATATTGAATGTTGTTAGGTTTCAGAGTTAACAGCCCCACTTGCAATGAATGGGGGCAGTTTGCACTTTTCTTGGATAAAGAAATGGATCAGTTCTAAACTTCTAGGGGGTCGTGACACAGACTTACAGAATGACTAATGATGAGAATCTCTTCACAGCATCTGACATTCTCTCCGTTTCTTCATCTGATTATGCTGAGGCATCCGTAGCTTTGAGATCCCAAATGAAAACCTACCATTGCATTTGCAGATTTCCAGTGCTAAAAATAGTCTCAAGGGGCTGCACCGTGCACCTCAGCAGCAGCTCTGATAGGAATTCAACAGCTCAGATCTCATGCATCATCATGCCCTGTTTTCTCTCTCAAGGTACCTGCTGGAACAGGATTTCCCAGGGATGAGAATTGGACCAGAGCCTACGACTGACTCCTTCATCGCAGTGATGCAGGGGGACGTGGAGGGGATCATTCCTGGTAATGCACTGGTGGTGGATCCGAAAAAACCCTTCAGGAAACTCAATGCTTTTGGCAATGCTTTTTTGAACAGGTGAGTGTATTGCGCTTGTACACCAAGGTAGAGCTGCTCTTCAGTGTCATAATGAGTCCCTGGCAAACACTACAATGAGTGTCATGGGGGCAAGACATCACCCAAGCTTCTCCCCACATTGCATCGGTGCAAAGCCACCCCAGTCACACTGGGCAGCACTCCTGCCCTACCATTCCTTGTCATGGGCCAGACCACCAGGCATAATGGCCTGGGCTGAGCTGTTTTGTAACACGGACAAGCATTCACTAGAGAGAGCTGAGAACACCAAACTTGCCTTGTGTCATATACTCCCTTGAAACTAACAGGGTTGAAGGATCACTGCATACCACTCTGCTCTCCCCTGATTTGATATTCCTAGATTTCTCTACTATGCAATCACTTCAGTTCCTTGGCCAAATTAGTCTTTGGTGTAACTCCACTGAAGCCAGCGGAAAAATATTAGAAGTGAAAGACGATAAAGTCATTGCGAAGAAACTAAATGAATTCTTTGCTTCAGTCTTCATGGCTGAGGATGTTAGGGAGATTCCCAAACCTTAGCCGGCTTTTGTAGGTGACAAATCTGAGGAATTGTCACAGTTTGAGGTGTCACTAGAGGACGTTTTGGAATTAATTGATAAACTTAACAGTAACAAGTCACTGGGACCAGATGGCATTCATCCAAGAGTTCTGAAAGAACTCAAATGTGAAATTGCGGAACTACTAACTATGGTTTGTAACCTGTCCTTTAAATCAGCTTTTGTACCCAATGCCTGGAAGATAGCTATTGTAACACCGATATTTTAAAAGGGCTCTAGAGATGATCCCAGCAATTACAGACAGGTAAGTCCAACATCAGTACCGGGCAAATTAGTTGAAACAATCATAAAGAATAAAATTATCAGACACATAGAAGAAAACTTGTTGGGCAAAAGTCAACATGGTTTCTGTAAAGGGAAATCATGTCTTATTAATCTATTAAAGTTCTTTGAAGGGGTCAAACATGTGGACACGGGGGATCCGGTGGACATAGTGTACTTAGATTTCCAGAAAGCCTTTGACAAGGTCCCTCACCAAAGGCTGTTAGGTAAATTAAATTGTCATGGGATAAGAGGGAAGATCCTTTCATGGATTGAGAACTGGTTAAAAGACAGGAAACAAAGGGTAGGAATAAATGGCAAATTTTCAGAATGGAGAGGGGTAACTAGTGGTGTTCCCCAAGGGTCAGTCCTAGGACCAATCCTATTCAACTTATTCATAAATGATCTGGAGAAAGAGGTTTAAAAAAAAAAAAAAAAAAAAAAAAAAAGTGAGGTGGCAAAGTTTGCAGATTATACTAAACTGCTCAAGATAGTTAAGACCAAAGCAGACTGTGAAGAACTTCAAAAAGATCTCACAAAACTAAGTGATTGGGCAACAAAATGGCAAATGAAATTTAATGTGGATAAATGTAAAGTAATGCACATTGGGGAAAAATAAACCCAACTATACATACAACACGATGGGGCTAATTTAGCTACAACGAATCAGGAAAAAGAGTCATCGTGGATAGTTCTCTGAAGACATCCACACAGTGTGCAGCGGCAGTCAAAAAAGCAAACAGGATGTTAGGAATCATTAAAAAGGGGATAGAGAATAAGACGGAGAATATCTTATTGCCCTTATATAAATCCATGGTACGCCCACATCTTGAATACTGCGTACAGATGTGGTCTCCTCATCTCAAAAAAGATATACGGGCATTAGAAAAGGTTCAGAGAAGGGCAACTAAAATGATTAGGGGTTTGGAATGGGTCCCATATGAGGAGAGATTAAAGAGGCAGCTTGGAAAAGAGGAGACTAAGGGGGGATATGATAGAGGTATATAAAATCATGAGTGATGTGGAGAAAGTGAATAAGGAAAAGTTATTTACTTATTCCCATAATATAAGAACAATGTGCCACCAAATGAAATTAATGGGCAGCAGGTTTAAAACAAATAAAAGGAAGTTCTTCTTCGCACAGCGCACAGTCAACTTGTGGAACTCCTTGCCTGAGGAGGTTGTGAAGGCTAGGACTGTAACAGGGTTTAAAAGAGAACTGGATAAATTCATGGAAATCAAGTCCATTAATGGCTATTAGCCAGGATGGGTAAGGAATGGTGTCCCTAGCCTCTGTTTGTCAGAGGGTGGTGATGGACGGTAGGAGAGAGATCTCTTGATCATTACCTCATAGACTCATAGACTCATAGACTTTAAGGTCAGAAGGGACCAATATGGTCATCTAGTCTGACCTCCCGCATGATGCAGGCCACAAAAGCTGACTCACCCACAACAGAATCTTCCAGCCTGCGACCCCTGCCCTATGCTGCGGAGGAAGGCGAAAAACCTCCAGGGCCTCTGCCAATCTACCCTGGAGGAAAATTCCTTCCCGACCCCAAATATGGCGATCAGCAGAACCCCGAGCATACAGGCAAGATTCTACAGCCGGACTCTCATTTTACCCGCGATGGCCCGTTAATGCCTATTTGACTAAAATCACATTATCCCATCAAACCATTCCCTCCATAAACTTATCAAGCCTAATCTTGAAGCCAGAGAGGTCCTTTGCCCCCACCGTTTCCCTCGGAAGGCTGTTCCAAAATTTTACCCCTCTGACGGTCAGAAACCTTCGTCTAATTTCAAGCCTAAACTTCCCCACGGCCAGTTTATATCCATTCGTTCTCGTATCCACATTACTACTAAGCTGAAATAATTCCTCTCCCTCCTTGGTATTAATCCCTTTGATATATTTAAAGAGAGCAATCATATCCCCCCTCAGCCTTCTTTTGGTTAGGCTAAACAAACCGAGCTCCTCGAGTCTCCTTTCATAGGAAAGGTTTTCCATTCCTCGGATCATCCTAGTGGCCCTTCTCTGTACCCGTTCCAGTTTGAGTTCATCCTTTTTAAACATAGGAGACCAGAACTGCACACAGTACTCCAAATGAGGTCTCACCAGCGCCTTGTATAACGGAAGCAGCACCTCCCTGTCCCTACTAGAAATACCTCGCCTAACGCATCCCAAGATCGCATTAGCTTTTTTCACAGCCACGTCACATTGCCGACTCATAGTCATCTTGCGATCAACCAGGACTCCGAGGTCCTTCTCCTCCTCCGTCACTTCCAACCTATGCGTCCCTAACTTATAACTAAAATTCTTGTTAGTCATCCCTAAATGCATCACCTTACACTTCCCACTATTGAATCTCATCCTATTATTGTTACTCCAATTTACAAGGTCATCCAAGTCTCCCTGCAAAATATCCCGATCCTTCTCCGAATTGGCAATACCTCCCAACTTTGTGTCATCCGCAAACTTTATCAGCCCACTCCTACATTCGGTTCCGAGGTCAGTAACGAATAGATTAAATAAAATCGGACCCAAAACCGAACCTTGAGGAACCCCACTGGTGACCTCCCTCCAACCCGACAGTTCCCCTTTCAGTACTACCCGCTGCAGTCTCCCCTTTAACCAGTTCTTTATCCACCTCTGGATTTTCATATCGATCCCCATCTTTTCTAATTTAACCAGTAATTCCTCGTGCGGCACAGTATCAAACGCTTTACTAAAATCTAGGTAAATTAGATCCACCGCATTTCCTTTATCTAGAAGGTCTGTTACTTTCTCAAAGAAGGAGATCAGGTTGGTTTGGCACGATCTGCCTTTCGTAAACCCATGTTGTAATTTGTCCCAATTGCCATTCACCTCAAGGTCCTTAACTACTTTCTCCTTCAAAATTTTTTCCAAGACCTTGCATACTACAGATGTTAAACTAACAGGCCTGTAGTTACCCGGGTCACTTTTTTTCCCCTTCTTGAAAATAGGAACCACATTAGCTATTTTCCAGTCCAACGGTACCACCCCCGAGTTTACAGATTCATTAAAAATTATCGTTAAGGGGCTTGCAATTTCTTGTGCCAGTTCCTTCAATATTCTAGGATGAAGATCATCCGGTCCACCCGATTTAGTCCCATTTAGCTGGTCAAGTTTGGCTTCCACCTCTGATACTTTAATGTCAATCCCCCCTCCTTTATTCCCCTCTGTCCCGCTCCCTCTATTCCTAAGCCCTTCATTAGCCATATTAAACACCGATGCAAAATATTCATTTAGATATTGTGCCATGCTTAGATTGTCCTTAATCTCCACTCCATCTGCAAGCTTCAGTGGCCCCACTTCCTCTTTCTTTGTTTTCTTCCTATTTATATGGCTATAAAACCTCTTACTATTGGATTTAATTCCCCTCGCGAGGTCCAACTCTACACGGCTTTTGGCCTTTCTCACCGCATCCCTACATGCTCTGACCTCAATAAGGTAGGTTTCTTTGCCGATCTCTCCTCTCTTCCATTCTTTGTACGCTTTCTGTTTTTTCTTAATCGCCCCTTTGAGACGCCCGCTCATCCAGCTGGGTCTAATTCCCCTGCCTACTGACCGTTTCCCCTTTCTCGGGATACAGGCCTCGGACAGCTCGTGCAACTTCAGCTTGAAATAATCCCAGGCCTCATCTGCCTTTAGCTCTCTAAGTATGTTAGCCCAATCCACTTCCCTAAGTAGTTGCCTTAATTTATTAAAGTTGGCCTTTTTGAAATCGTAAACCTTAGTCACAGTTTTTTTTCTGTTAACCCTTCCATTTAGTTTAAACCAAATTAGCTCATGGTCACTCGAGCCAAGGTTGTCCCCTACAACCATTTCCTCAACGAGGTCCTCACTACTCACCAGCACCAAATCTAAAATGGCATCCCCCCTCGTCGGTTCAGCTACTACTTGATGAAGGAATTCATCTGCTAGCACGTCTAGAAACATCTGAGCCCTATTATTGTTACTAGCATTTGTTCCCCAATCTATGTCTGGGAAGTTAAAGTCCCCCATGATCACACAGCTCTTATTAGTTTTTACTTCCTTAAAAACATTAAATAGTTCTCTGTCTGCATCCAGGCTAGATCCCGGCGGTCTATAGCACACCCCAAGCAGTATCTCAGGGGAGGCTCTAGTAGTTCTTTTACCCAGTGTAATTGTTGCCCAGACAGACTCCGTCTTATCCATTCCATCACTTATTATTTCTTTACATTTTAGCTCATTATTGACATACAATGCCACACCCCCACCTTTACCTTTTTTCCGGTCATTCCTAAACAGCACATACCCTTCCATACCTGTACTCCAGTCATGACTACCATTCCACCACGTTTCGGTTATTCCTACGATATCAGGTTTCATTTCTTGGACCAGGAGCTCCAATTCCTCCATTTTGTTACCTAGGCTTCTCGCATTGGTGTATAAACATCTTACCATATGCTGTCTATCCATTCTCCCATTAGTTATGCACTTTGGTACGGACCCCGTAGTGTCCATCTGCCCCCTCCTTCTTATGTCCAATTCCCTACCCCTACCTATATCTGTGCTTTTCTCCTCGCCCTCTTTTTCAGTGTTGGAATCTGGCGTGGAGATCAACTGGACATCTCCCAACCGTCTCCCCCAAGTTCCTAGTTTAAAGCCCTTTTGATGAGATGAGCCAGCCTCCCTCCCAGAAGTCTATTTCCTTCCCTACTCAGGTGAAGTCCATCCCGCGAGAACAGCTGTCTGTCCCCGAAAGCCTCCCAGTGGCCATACATCCCAAAGCCCTCCTTATAGCACCACTCCCTTAGCCAGCTATTTATCCTCACAATCCTGTCTGCCCTTTGCTGTCCTTCTCTAGGAACAGGCAGAATCCCACTGAAGATAATCTGAGCCTCGACTTCCTTAAGCGTCTTCCCCAGCCTGGCATAATCTCCCTTGATTCTCTCTAGCGAGAACCTAGCCGTGTCATTCGTTCCTACATGAAGGACGATCAAGGGGTTCTTACCCGCTCCTTTTAGGATCCTTTTCAACCGCAGGTCCACATCCCGTATCTTAGCGCCCGGCAGACAGCACACCCTTCTGTTTTCCGGGTCCGCCCTGGTCACAGGCCTGTCTAACCTCCTCAGTAAGGAGTCCCCAATCACATAAACCTGCCTTTGCCTGGGGGCAGCGCAATCTACCAATCTATCCCCTGTTCCCTGCGGCCGTAACTCCTGTCTGTCTCTATTTTCCCTTATAGTCCCCCTATTGCCATCCTGAATCCTCCCGGGGCCAAGTGTTGATGCTACTTCCATCAACTCTTCCCCCCTGTGTATTGGACTAGCTGCCCTTCTTTTCTTCCTCTGCCTCCCACCATCAGGTACCACCTGCTGCGTCCCCTCCTCGTTAGCCAAACACCCAAACCTGTTCCTGAGTTCTATTTCCCCCTCACTAGCCCTCCTTTTCCTTGGCCTGCTTCTCACGGTCACATGCTTCCACTGCTCTTGTTCTCCCCCCGACATTCCCCCCTCACAGACCATAGCCCCCGCTTCCATCTGCACTCCTGAGCATGCCCCTTCAGCCACCCCTTGCCTTTGCTCCATTAGCTGCTCAAACCCCCTTCTAAACTCTACCAGGGTCTCTACCTGCATCTCCAACCCCCGAACCTTTTCCTCTAACAGGGCAAGTAGGCGGCATTTCATACAGACATACCTCTGATCAGGTGCACCTGCTAGGACTATATACATACCGCAGCTGCTACATGCTTTCATCTGCATTGTGTCCCCTGCTGCCTGGCTCATGGCTGCTGTGGTCTCTGCCTGCAGCCTCTGAGGGAACAAAGCACACCTGCCTCCCCTTCCGCCTCCCCCTGTAAACTCCCACTTAAACTCCCACTTAAACTCCCCTGTTAGCAGCCCTGTTGGCCGGCTCCTGGGGGCCGCTGCTCGCTGCTAGGGCCGCTGCTCGGCTGGGAGGCCTCTTTTATAGGCCCCCTAATCAGCCAACCTGTTAGGTTCACTCCCTCTGGGGCACCTGGCATTGGCCACTGTCGGTAGACAGGATACTGGGCTGGATGGACCTTTGGTCTTACCCAGTACCGCCATTCTTATGTTCTTATGAAACTGACTCAATGTGTTCATGTTTCATCTCTGGATTTCAGCATTGCTTGAGCATGACTTGAAACAGTATATGGGTCTCTCCATTCTGTTGCACTGGTTTCAAATACAAACTGACTAGGGCTCCAACTTCCCCCAGGACAATCTCTGCAAGGAGGGATGTATGCTGTGTCACAGCTAGACGTGGGCCCGTTCAGATCTTAACTTCTCCAAAATTCAAGGTCCTTGGTTTGGGCTCATTTCTCCAGGCCCAAGACAGCCAGTGTGAGCATTAGGTCTAGGCAGCCACACAGACCTTTCCCACTCCAGAGACCCAGCAACACACAAACCCTAATGCAGACAGGGCACGAGTCCCAGCCTTTCCTGTGGCCTTGTCTGACTCCAGTGCTAGCACTGGCAACAGAAACTGAGTTTTCTAACTGCCCTTCCTCACTTTCCCTGATGGTTCCTGGTACACAGCAAAGGGGGGCATGCAGACACTCTGCCACATGTTCTGCAGCGTTGCACTTTGGCTCCACTCTTGGCTTCCAGGCCATGAAGGTGGTAATCAAAAAGCAGCAGTGCTGCCATTAGGAGAGAAACGTGGGGGTATTGCTGCAGCCGGGCAGGAGATGGTGTGGGCATACAGGGCGGGTGGGGAGAGTTGTCCTGTGACACAGAGAGCTAGATGGATTCCTGTAGGTGTCAGTTTGCAAAGAGCCTCGCTGTGCCTTTGGTTGACTCTGAAAGTGACATTTGATCACAGCACTCTGACAATGCCAATGTGATGTGGCACTAGTTCCAGAGAGATTTCCAGCTGTTTTCAGTGTCCCACAGGGCCCAGAACATCTGCATCCAGCCAATGACCAGGACTTGTGCCAACCCACTCTGCCGTCCGGGATAGGGGGTGGTTTGCACTGTGGAAATAACAGATCCCCTGCTTAGGGCACAGAGGCATTGGATCAAAAAAGCACCATTAAGAGCAGCTCGGAAAGGAGTTGCAGAAGCTTCCTCACCACAGAAAGACAATGCAGGAGAGCCCTTGCTGCCAGAAACGTTCAGGGTAGGGGACAGGAGCAGTAATAAGGAGGCTACACAAAGTGTAAAATACAAATGCACCTTACTTTGGCTGCCTGACTTCTGCTGGTGACCTAGTACAAACCATGAATCTTCATATTGTTGCTAAGCTTCCAGTGGACTAGCTCATCTCATCACACTGTGCTCTGTTATCCTATCATCCTTCTGTGCTGAAGGAGCTGGATATGTGCATGTAGGGTGCGTGGGGGGCATTTGTCTGCACCAGTGATTCAGTGGCAGGAGCAGCAGCACAGGTCCTGCTGTTAATTCAGGGAGTAGCCAAGAAATCTGATTAACCCCCTCTTTGCCAACACCATGCAGTAAATAGAAAGGGGCAGTGTTTTCTGAACTGCCGGCTGTAGAGACTTCAAAGGGGGAAAGTCTGGTACAGTGCACATGGCAGAGTTGGAGGTGCATTTTGCATAGTGCATACAACTATATAAAGCAACAGCCAACTGCTTCAGAAGATAAGTAAGTCCCAAAAGAATGGTCCTGCTGCTTTATCCCCAAGAGGTCATGGGCCAGATCCTCAGTGAAGTGAACAAAGTTATACCAGTATATACCAGCTGAGGATCTGGCCCACTGGCCAGAGGGAGGCAGGGTTCCCAAAAGAAGTAGGAAGCTTATTTTCCAAGTGCGGCAAGTGCTACAGTTGGGGAATATCCTGCTCTTGGTACGTATCTCTCTGCCAGTGAACACTTGCAGGATCTGCATATGCAGGGGAGATGGGGCTGTCATCACCCAGGGAGGCATTGGCTGCTCCATCCCTTTGCATTGTGTTCCATGGGTCATTCCAGAGAATGAATGTGCTGCTCAATTCATTAGCCTTTTGGGATTTCAGTAAACCCACTTCTGGAAAGAACGTATCTTAAATTCTGACAATCAGGCCATTAAGAGTTAAAGCCAGGGAACAGAGAGCCAAATACCACCCTGCTTGGCTAATTCTGCCAACCTAGTAACACCAAGGTGAATTTGGCTCAGTATGTTCAATCTAAGGAGAATGGTATGTGGATACAGAGCCTCTTGGAGTTCAAATCCAACCCAGGCTAGCAGTGGCTACCACCGGATGGTTGTGATTGTTTAGCCATTATATTGCAGCAGCACCCAAAAGTCCCAGTCAAGACTGGGAAAGATTATATTCTGTCCTGTATGTATTTCTATTGATGAACCAAATTTCATAGTGCATCCCTGGCAATCCCCTGTATTTGTAGTGAACTGCGGCTGGTTATTTTAAGCCATCACTCTGGCACATATGATCAGTTGCCTATAGAACTCTTGCCCAGTGATACCATTGGGTGGGGGAAGGGGGAAGTAACATTCCCTAAGCAAATTAAGAGACTCAACCCATGTCTGAAGTGGGTGGAATTTCTAACTGAGACGAGAATTTCACCAGCCTGTTAAAGGAGGTAGCAAATATAACTTGGTATAGTGAATGAGTCATCTGAGTAGTCAATCATAATGGTCAGCCAGTCACCCTGAAGATCAGACTACCTGTCCTTCGCCCTTGCATTTCAGGGCTGTAGCTGTGTAATGTGCTTGGAATTTTTCCTGGATGAAGATCCTGCACCTTATAGTGCAGTTCTACTCTGAAAAGTGGTATCAGCATGACATCATAGGGCAGAGGTCCCCAAACTGTGGGGTGCACAGAGAAATGCTTGGGGGGGCACAGCTAGGGTCAAGGCCAGTCCCCACAAGGGGCAGGGAGGGAGCCCCACAGGTCCCTGCCTGCCAGCTTCAGCCCCCTTACCACATCCCCTTTCCCCCTCACCCCAAGCCAGAGCCATGACAGGGGTAAGGCGGTACATGAGGTAAAAAGTTTGGGGACCACTATCATAGGGGTTCATTTTTGTTGTTGTATTGGGCCAGGTTTTCTGCTGCATTCAGCTCCCACAGCAGAGATGGGGTAAGCAGGTAACAACTGTTGCTCTCAGTTTCTACAGAGCACCAGCTGCAGGACCCTCCACCAGCTGGGGATTGCTGAGGCAACATCATGCTCTGGCCCCTCCTTGACCATGCCATGCCATGGGGACTGAAGTGAGGGAGACACACACGCACTTTGTATCAGCTGGGGCTCCCAGACTCTTGGAAGTATCCCCAGCAGAGAAGGTATAGGCAGTGCCCACATCTAGGGCAACTTGAATGGCACAAAGTGCATGGAGCAGGACCAAAAATCTGGCCCATCACTTTCACATCAAGTTTGCACCATTGGCCAAACTGGGTCTCCTTGTTTCTGTATTGTCAACAGTAAGAGATACTCTGGAAGCTAGTCTGCCCCCCACGTATGATACAATTATGCAATCCCTACTGTCTTCACCTGGGTTTGGCCCTGCAGCTGAAATTGAGCTAACAATGCCTGGGCCAGAACAGAATCCAGCCCTCCCTTTCTTCCTCCACCATCAGAGGAGTGTTCTTACTCTCTGGATAGAGAGGGTGTGGAGGATGGAGTTGCAGTCACACCTCCTTGAAGGCAGATCAAAACCCAGCAGAGAAACAGCAAGGAACCAAAAGAAACATTGTAGACTCAGTCCTGAGAAAACAGCCCAGCCCAGCCCAGGCATGGTTCCCCCTAACCTTAGGTCCCAAGGCATGAACCAATTACAGGGCAGCTGCTTTCCACCTCACCGCTGTGTCCAAACAAAACAGAAATAGTCTTGCCATGATAATATGATCCTCTTGGGTCCTAGCAGGCCTTAACTTCCACAGTTACTCTCCCCTCAGCCTAGGACTATGACAGCCACTGCCTGAGGAGAAATTCCTCTCTCCTCCTCATACCCCACTGCTTCCCTTTTATAGGCTGCTTCACGCCCACCCTAGCACAGCTGTCAGTTGCTCCTCTCAGTCTCAAAGTCTGACAAAAGCAACAGAGGGTCCTGTGGCACCTTTAAGACTAACAGAAGTATTGGGAGCATAAGCTTTCGTGGGTAAGAACCTCACTTCTTCCTTCTTACCCACGAAAGCTTTCGTTCTTACCCACGAAAGCTTATGCTCCCAATACTTCTGTTAGTCTTAAAGGTGCCACAGGACCCTCTGTTGCTTTTTACAGATTCAGACTAACACGGCTACCCCTCTGATACTTAAAGTCTGACAAGCCACACCTGCCAGCCCTTTCCACCAGATCTAGCAGCCCTGCTTTCCCATAGAAAGTGTTTAACCCCATCCTGGTTTCCACAGCAATGGGTATTAGATTGTATGCTCTAGGGGGCTGGGGCTATGTCTCATTAAGCACGTGAAGTGCTAAGCACAACTAATCAAGCATTATCTGTGGAGAAAGAAGGTGTCACTTGTATGTGGTTCCTTTCCCTGGTATAACCACATTTTAAACTCTGGTTTCATTGATCACTTTAGCAGTGGAATCATAGCAACTACACTGTGGAAAATACATTGTGGCTGCCTCCAAGTGATGCAGAGAACCCTTAATATTTAATAGACAGGCCTGCTTTTTGCCCTTTTTATTTTTCGGAGAAAGTGGTACCTGAGGTGAGTGTGCTAGTAAATAAAATGGTTTCAGCTCAACCCCTCCCTCCCAGCTACGTAACTACTGAGACACAACCATCTCTGCGGTGGAACATCTATTGCTGGCACAGAACAGCTGCCCGCACAACGTTTTAGTGAGGCATAACTTATCCCACTGGAAACAACGGCAGGATTTCAAGAGCAGCCAGGATGCAATTACTTGTACTGGCATTCTATTAAATCCCCGTCTTCTGGCCTCAGAACTGATCTCCTCTGTGGAATAGCTTCCCCAAGGAAAGTGCTGAAAGTCCCATTGCATGGGTCATTTAAAACTAGCCCTGACAGAGTACTCAGGCATATACTGCAGGGAACAATCCTGTCTTGGTAGAGGATGGGCTACATGTCCTAATGGGTCTTTCTAGCGCTGACTGTACTGTTGATACGTAAGCTATGCAGTGAGAAAGCCACGCCAGAAATGCTGCTGAATACTCCGGTTTTGTTAGCTAACAATCATGCAGTGAGAAATGCCCACTTGCCAAGCTGGGGTAGTGTTTGAACTGAAATCCCTAACCATGTGGGGCAGAAGTTTGTGGGACTCCCATTGCCAGATGACTAAGCCCATTCCTATAAAAAACGACTGTGTCATACTTCAGAGTGAAAAGGTATTGAAGAAACAACCGATAGCAGTGACACTAGTTTGTCCAGATGCCATGGTGACTTCAGCAGCACTGTTGGACTGTGTTCCCCCGTCCTGACTGCACCCAGCTGTCCGGTGGGCCAAATTTACTTCTGGGTTGGGCCAAAAGTTCTTCTGGTGCTGCTGCTTCCTCCCATGACAATGCATGGCTGTTACTTTTCTTGCCAACTTCCACTGCCTTGCGCCTTGCCCCACACCAACTCCCCTCCCTTGTGATATGATCGCCAAAGGGGCACCCATGCAATGCTACCACGGGCCAACAAGATAAATAACAGTGTATGCTTTTGGTCTTCTTTTGGCTTTCTCATCAGTGAGGTTAGAATGGTCAGTTTTGCTTCCCGTTTATAGCCAGCTTTGCTTTTGGATTTCCTGGCATTAGCACTATGCTGTTGCTTTTTCAGATGTGTTGCTGTTTCAGCTCAGTTGAGTCCAGAACCCTGCAGGGGAATGTTTACAGGAAGAAAAACAAAAATCCTTTCTCACTGCAATCTAAACAACAAAAGAAAATAGTTTTCTCCACATTGGGATTTGCACGTTGTTTTTCTTTAGCAACCTACATTTGGGGCCCACATGGAAAAAGTGCCGCATAACAGAGTGAACATAAAAATATTTTCCAGAAGAGCCAAATAAGAATAGAAGGGACTAGATTCTGGCTTATTTCCACCTGTGTAAATCCAGAGGAACTCCATTGATATCAACAGAGTTCTGGATTTACCGCAGTGTAAATGAGACGAGGAGCTGAATCATACATCCTGAGGTATCAATTTATCACCAGATTTTTTCCCCTTCTTTTTACACAGATTTGTATGTGCCCAGCTGCCCAACCCAGTTCTAGAGAGCATCAGTGTGATCGATACTCCAGGGATCCTTTCAGGAGAGAAGCAAAGAATTAGCCGAGGTAAGGGCTAGGCCATCTTCTGGCTTGGAGACACAAATAGAGACCAGTATTCAGAGTTTCTTTTCAAACTATTAAAACTCAAGAGGTAGGTAACCATAATGGGAGTCTTCAGAGTTACCTTATGGTCATATTGATCTAATATTGGACTTAGTGTGCAGTATGGTACCGGAAATGGTCCCAGAATGGGCTGCCAACAGGGACTGAATTAATTGCATCTCACCCAAGCAGAGATGGGAGAACCGAGACAAATGGAATAAGCATTGACCTGGAACCTAAGCTGAACTTTTCTGAGGCTTGAGAAGGTCTGGTCGCCTGGTAATTTCCTCACCATTTTTTATTTTATTTTATTTTCTGCACTGCAGGTTCTGGGTGGGCATTCAGCAGGAGTGCGGGCTGTAACTGTCAGGGTTCTGACCTGACTCAAAAAAGAGAGTGGCAAGAGAGCAATGTGGTTTAATGGTATTCAGGACTCCTTTGTGCTAACCCCAGCTCTGCCCCTCTACCCCTTGCTATGTGATCTTGGGGGAATCATTGAGGACAGAAATGTCAAAAGTGTCCACTCATTTTGGGTGTCTTCATTTTTGGGAGCCCAGCTTGAGACATGCAGATGCCTCATCTTAGGCACCCAAAAAGAGTGGATAGTCTTCAATGTTTTGGCCATAACATCTCGGAATCTGTTTCTTCGTCTGTCAAGTGGGATTGGTGACACTTGCATCTCCTGAGATTATGGTGATACAGCCGTTCATGTCTGCAGAGTGTCTTGATGACAGAAAGCGCTATGCAGACATTAGGATGAATAACCTAGTAAGCGATACCGACAACCCCAAACACAGGTCTGAAAAAATAAATGTTTGTGAAAGTCATGTTTTAATGCTTGCTAATTAAATCTCAATGCAGGCTTTGCTAATCCCTCTCCCTCACCTTAATGCATGCCCTTCCCCTAATGTTTCTGATGCCCTGAATGCCTTTTCTAATATTACACTCGTCTCCATCCCATAAATAGGGCTTTTCTTGTGCATTTCACTTTCTCTTGTCATTGAGTAATCAACTCTGCAATGAACAAGGTTTAATGCTTTTTGCTGACACCCAGTAGCAAGTTCTCAGTTAAAAAACCAATATAAGATACACAGACAATATCCTGTAGCAAAATGGACCAGTGTTTTCTGCAATCTCTGCTGTAAATTTCCCCAGTGCTTTTCTACGTGCCTCTGAGGGTGTGTCTACGCTGCAATCAGAGATGTGACTGCAGTATTGTGGATATTTCCAAGCTAGCTTGAATAATGACAGCAGTAAAACCATGACATTGCAGGCTGTACAACCCCACCCAGGAGCCTGTGTATGTACTCGAGTAGCTAGCCCATGCTGCCCAGGGCACAGCTAGCGTGGGTTACTCTGATTGCAGTGTAGACATACCCTGTGTCCTATTCCCCCATCTTAGCTATGGCAGGCAGCATAATGGGAGCTCTCTTGCTTGGAGCATTGTGTGAGTTGTTCACACAGTACCCGTTTGCAGATTACAGTCTGGAGGACTGCTTCAGCACATGGGACCCAGTTCTTCCCTTGACTCTATTGACTCTAATGCAGTCAGATGGTGATGGATTGGGCCTGTGACTTGAAGTAAAAAATCAAGGGTACTGCTCCAGTTGCATCTTGGATCACCAGCAACCGCCTGCCACACAGTTTGTGTAAGGAAGAACGTGGCCATCTGCTGCTGTTTGAGCAGCTAATTGTCCCACACGCCAAAGCCCTTTCTACACTAAAATTGTAACCAAGTCAAGGGAAGCAGTGACAGTGTGGTTGTCCCCTGACCACCACCCAATCAGAGGGTACAGTGTAGAAGAGACCTAATGTCCCCATAACTGAATTAAAATCCAGGACCGTCTGAGGCTTTAGCTAAATTATGGGTATGTGGCTGGGTTGTGTCTACATTCATCTTGTAGCAGGTTGTACAATGACCTGGTTAGGGTTGTAGGACTAGATCCTCCACTAGTGTAAATAAGTGTAGCTCTGTTGAAATCAATGGCCTGATGGTGACTTGCACCACCGAAGGATCTGCTTTGCAGCACAGAAAGGGTCTAAAGGGGTCAGGGTGTGATGCATGAGGGAAGAGGCTGCCCACAGGAAAAACTTAGGAAAAACTTTTTCACTAGGAGGGTGGTGAAGCACTGTAATAGGTTACGTAGGGAGGTGATGGAATCTCCTTCCTTAGAGGTTTTTAAGGTCAGGCTTGACAAAGCCCTGGCTGGGATGATTTAGTTGGGGATTGGTCCTGCTTTGAGCAGGGGGTTGGACTAGATGACCTCCTGAGGTCCCTTCCAACCCTGATATTCTATGATTCACAGCTCTTCTCAAGGAAGCCATCTTTGAAAAGGGGAATTTTAACTCCCAACTATGATGGAGAAGAAACAAGAAGAGGTGGGGAGGCTGGCCCCACCCACCTGGCTAGCCAGTTACTCTCATTGGCAAGCTGGTGTCAGAGGCGGGTGGAGCAGCAGTGTGGTTTCTGGGAAGAGAATGGGAAAGTGCCAGGAATTGCTGACATAGCAAAATGCTTTCCCCCCCCCCCACACACACACACCTTGCCAGCTCACTGAGATTTCACTTGGGCACCTAATTGAGACAAATGTCTGGCAGATGTTTCCCAGTGGAGACCTTGAAGTGTCTTAGCTGAGACTTCAAAATAGCTAGGAGTGGGGAAGGAATGGCTTTCTTTCGGGGAGCTCACTTGTAACAACTATGAAGCCTTGCTTTCCTCGCCCCAGCGTACCTGTGGTGTAGGGTCCTGAAGGGGCAGCTTCCATGGATCCCTATATTTGAAAACTATTTGAAGGGGAAAATAAGGCTGATAATAGGAGTGGTGAAATACGTAAGATGCAGCTGATTTATTTCTCCCCTTGAATGAACTAAACCAGCGTTTTATTTTATTTTTTAAATCCTTAAAGCTAGGGGCTCTCCTTCCAGCTAGCAACATCTAGCTGGCATCTGTAGATCTCCTTCTCCCACTGATGCGGAGCGGGCATTATTGGGAAACGGAGACTAGAACTACACTAGGAGACTCCTGCATGCTGTGTTGAAGCGGTTTAACCCACAGGGGCCTGGCGTGTTTCCACTAGTCCTCAGAAAAGAAGCATAGAAATAATCCCTGTCCCAGTGGTTCAGGGAGTCTTGGGTGCCGCAGGGACACACTGGTTCAAGGCAGGATCAGTACACGTTGGTGTCTGCATGGCCCAGGGGACTGAGAGTGAGGTATGGAGCCTCTCACTAATTTGAACCCAGCGAAGGGTCACGTTGACCAAAACTCACGGCTGTCTGCTAGGCTACTGGACAGCCACTGTCAAATGGGGGGTCACAGTCCATTTCCAGTAGGCAGGTGACCCCCCCGAACACCAGCACATGTTAGCACTAACTGCCCCCTTGCTGACAGTCTCAGTAGAGAGAGCCTGGAGACTAGATACCTCACCCACTCCTGGGGGTGGTCCCTCCCAAGCAGGGATGAGGCATGCAGGAGTGCAGTATCACAGCCCACGCTGCAGCTATGCTATGGGTAAACAGAAAGCTCCAAGCCAATGCTCTCCTTAGGTGCTAACGTTACCAGTGGTCACCCTCCAAACGAAAGTCCTGAGGGTCCTTGAGAATCTGGATGTAGGAACAGACAGGTGCAGGACGCTGAGGAGCTGACGGCCCATACTGTCTGTCCGTGCAAAGGTCCGGGGCATCTAAGTGTGCAGTAAGAACTCCATCGCTCGTGCTGCCGAGCAGAACAGGGCCAGAGTCAGAAGGCTGAGTGCCAGAGGGAAATTACACAGAGGGAGGTAAATGGCTGTGAAATCAGGAAAGGCGCGGAACTTTGCTGATGAGCTGCCTATAGCGATCTGCCCTGTTCCGCTCCTGGAGCATAGCACGCTCCTTGCCTAGGGATCACTAGGGTCAATGCTGCTGTGCTTCAGGGGTGGAGCTAGCTCACTGAGAGGTAAAAGGTGGCTTGATTTAAAGTACCTGAGGGAAGTGTTGCCTGGAAGCCACAGCACAGGGCATCCCTTCACTGCTCTGGACTCTCCTGGGCATGAGAAGAGTGGTCATTTCTTTCCCTTGCTGAGATGGGTGTCGGTGTCCACATTTAAAGCATTTGTCATTATCTAGCTCTGTCTCTCACTCCGTTTCCTTCCCCTTTCTTTTATTTCCTCCAGCTCAAGAGGAGGGCTATAGCAGTCTGCGTAGATGCCTGTATGGAGGTATTCTTACCAAAGCAGCGGTCGCTTTGTAGTCTTGGCCGCTTTGATCATTTGATAATAATACTGAATGCTTTGTCTCTTCAAAGCGTTGTTCAGATATTGCATAACTAATCCTCACCACGCTCTTGGGAGGGGAGTTTTATGCGCACCTGTAAAATGGGAATAACTGTGACACAAGGGGGAAGGGTGCAGCTTGTGCCATGTCACACAACGACTCGGTAACAGAGTAGGGACCAGGAGTCAGAGGCTTCTGCCTCCTTGCCCCTATGTGCAAATCACTAGGCCATGCTGCCTCTGTTTATTTTGCAGTGATGCCCTGCATGGAGCAGTAAACTGCATCACACTCCTAAATAAGCCAATAATCCTCTGATAACAATTACTCATCCTCTGCTATAGCAGTGCAGCACTGGAGGGCTAAGCATTGCACACTTTGCTAACCAATGATTGACAGCTTCACACTGGCCTAAAGATAGACCCTCGGCTAAGCAAATGGAATTCCACTGAATGCAATGGTGTTCTGGCTGGGCTGTATTGGGCTCCTGGTTGAGGTAAGGTTTGAATAGACATCCAGAAATCTGAGTGCTTGTGTGAACGAAATCTTCTTCTAATGAAAATCCTTCAAGCCAGTCTGCTTTTCTTCCCGCACTAGCGGTTGAGTGTGAGGCCTGGTCTACACTGGGGGGGGGGAGGAGGGGGTGATCGATCTAAGTTACGCAACTTCAGCTACGTGAATAACGTAGCTGAAGTCGATGTACTTAGATCTACTCACCGCAGTGTCTTCACTGCGGTGAGTCGACAGCTGACGCTCCCCTGTCGACTCCGCCTGCACCTCTCACTCCGATGGAGTACCCCAGAGTCAACGGGAGAGCGCTCCGTGGTCAATTTATCGCGTCTAGTCTAGACGCGATAAATCAACCCCTGCTGGATCGATCACTGCCCATCGATCCTGTGGGTAATGTAGACAAGCCCTGAGAGCCTAGCCTGGCGATAAAGGATGAGAGCTGCTAAACTGGCTTTAGGTTTCATTTCCAACATATGCATTTAGTCATGTCCATTTTTGCTGGCTCAAGTCCAGCCCAGGGATCTGCACAGCCAAGGAAATGTATATTCTAGCCCAGATGTCTCTCTTATGAAGAATAAGCATCAGTGATGACAAATGCAAGGCAAAGTCATTCTTTTTAGAAGCAAGTCTGTCCATGAGAGTCATGCATTTTCATGGTACAGTGTAAAGTTGAAATCAATAGCAATCTTATGTGACTACAGGTTCTGCCTGGAATGTCTGTGCTTGGAGCAGAAAGGAGAGCAGCCAGAGGGCTTTTCACCTCCTATCCTGCATGAAAAATTAAGTTAAATGGACACTATCAACATGAAACTAATTTTACAAAAAGTTTCTTTACCAATATTTCTTTACCAATATGATACAAAATTACTAAAGATAGTTAAGACCCAGGCAGACTGCGAAAAGCTACAAAAGGATCTCTCAAAACTGGGTGATTGGGCAACAAAATGGCAGATTAAATTTAATGTTGATAAATGCAAAGTAATGCACATTGGAAAACATAACCCCAACTATACATATAAAATGATGGGGTCTAAATTAGCTGTTACCACTCAAGAAAGATCTTGGAGTCATTGTGGATAGTTCTCTGAAAACATCCACTCAATGTACAGCAGCAGTCAAAAAAGCAAACAGAATGCTGGGCATAATTAAGAAAGGGATAGATAATATGACAGAAAATATCATATTGCCTCTATATAAATCCATGGTACGCCCACATCTTCAATACTGTGTGCAGATGTGGTCGCCCCATCTCAAGAGATATATTGGAATTGGAAAAGGTTCAGAAAAGGGCAACAAAAATGATTAGGGGTATGGAACGGCTTCCGTATGAGGAGAGATTAATAAGACTGGGACTTTTCAGCTTGGAAAAGAGATGACTGAGGGGGGATATGATAGAGGTCTATAAAATCATGACTGGTATAGAGAAAGTAGATAAGGAAGTGTTGTTTACTCTTTCTCATAACACAAGAACTAGGGGTTACTGAATGAAATTAATAGGCAGCAATTTTAAAGCAAATAAAAAGAAATATTTCTTCACACAACGCACAGTCAACCTGTGGAACTCCTTGCCAGAGGATGTTGTGAAGGCCATAACAGGGTTCAATAAAGAACTAGATAAGTTCATGGGAGATAGGTCCATCAATGGCTATTAGCCGGGATGAACAGGAATGGTGTCCCTAGCCTCTGTTTGCCAGAAGCTGGGAATGAGCGACAGGGTATGGCTCATTTGATGATTACCTGTTCTGTTCATTCCCTCTAGGGCACCTGGCACTGGCCACTGTCGGAAGACAGGATACTGGGCTAGATGGACCCTTGGTCTGACCCAGTAGGGCTGTTCTTATGTTCTTATGTAATATCAAGAACAGTGTGATAACCAAAATTAAAAAGGGAAGAATTTTAAACCTGTGCCTAGTCTTCACCACAGATGCTGTTTGCTTACATTTTGCATTTCACTCACTCACAGGATGAAACTACATTGGTCAATTTCAGCTTCCTCATTCTCATCCATTAGCACAATGCTGTTACAGTATTGCCAGCTCTTGTAATATTATCACAATATTTGGTGTTTTACCAAATGCCTCTGCTCCTGGAGTCATATGATTGCATGCAACTCAGGTTTCTTTTAAAAAAAAGCAAGTTGTAACCATCCTAGTTGCAGAGAAAAGCTTGAAAATGTAACCTGAGCGTAACACTAAAGGCTCAGAAACCAGAATAAAAAGAACCCAAGATTTATTTTTAATGTCTCATGATTTTTAAGCCAGTCTCATGATTTTTTTTCACAGCCTTACTCATGAATCTTGAATGCTCAGTGATGGAAATGCTGCAGTTGTGTTGTGTTTCCACCAACAGCAGAGAGGCAAATGTTGCATTTTTGAAATAAAACATTTTAATTTCTAATAGGTTTCTGTAATAGGTTTCTGTAAGATATTTTATTTTTATAACCATAGTGACTTACAGATGTTTTCATCAGTGTCTCATTTATTAATCAGGGAATGTTCTACCATATTTATGAATCAGATTTTAAATCAATTCACAGTATTTAAGCAGATCACTTTTTCTTTCAATGCACTGAATAATGATTGATGGTGAAGGTATTTCGAAGTTGTCAGTAGCTGTGGCTGGATGAGTGAAGGTTCTTACTGCAGATGGTCATTAAGGGCTAGATTTTTCCAAGGCCTCAGCACTCTCAGTTGGGGCCAGATTTTCAGAAGTCAATATTCATAAATGGGATCAGATTTTCAAAAGAGACCTGGCCACAAGTGTCACGATAGGAGCTGCTGGATGCTGCGCGCTTTTGTAAATCTGGAGCTTATTTATGTGCCTAAATGGGAAATTCGCTCTTCTGAAAATGTGGTCCCAGTTGTGGGTGCTGAGCACTTAAAAATTTCACTTTGAACTCTTTTCAAAATGTGGTTCCAAGTACCAAGAAATGCTTAGTCTGGCTGGTACAAACTATGAGATATAACACTTAAAGAAAGTAGCAATTATATTTTGTGTAGAAATAAACAGCCTGTTGACAGGAACGTGGGTTCGGTTTAGAAACATGAGAACTGGCTCATCTCCCCCAAGTTTTACACCCATCTGACTCAAATGCTGTTGTTGAAATTATTCTTGATTTACCCTGCGAGAACAGAATCAGGCCCCATGTCTCTTCTTAGCCCTGAAACCACTACAATAAACACCACGAAAGCAGAGATTGCTCTGTTCCATTCCAAATACTTGTTAATGTAAATGTTAGTGTTATAAAGTTCACATTAACACATCATTCCTGACTGAGAAAGCAGTGTGGTCACTTGTACCTTTGCTTTGGAAACATTTACATATCCAAGATGTGTGAGAGGATTCCACTCAGGGCCGGCTCCAGCATTTCTGCCGCCCCAAGCAAAAAAAAAAAAAGCCGCGATTGGTGGCGGCAGTTCAGCGGCAGGTCCTTCACTCCTAGAGGGAGTGAGGGACCTGCCACCCCCGAATTGGGGGGGCGGAGCCTGGGGGGGGCGGCAAGCCCCGGTGGGGGCTCCGCTCTCCCGCCGGGGGGAGGGCAGCCGGAGCCCCGGGGCGAGGGTGGCGAGCCCCGGCCGGGGCTCCGCTCTCCCCACGGCGGCCGGGGGCAGGGCGCCGGGGGGGAGGGCGGCCGGAGCCCTGGGAGGAGGGCGGCGAGCCCCGGCGGGGGCTCGGCTCTCCCCCCGGCGGCCAGAGCGCCGGGGGCAGGGCGGCGAGCCCCGGCGGGGGCTCGGCTCTCCCCCTGGCGGCCAGAGCGCCGGGGGCAGGGCGGCGAGAGGGCGGCGAGCCCCGGCTGGGGCTCGGCTCTCCCCCCGGCGGCCAGAGCGCAGGGCGGCGAGCCCCCGCCGCTCTCCCCCCGGCAGCCGGGGGGAGGGCGCGGGGGGGAGGGCGGCCAGAGCGCCGGGGGGAGGGCGGCGAGCCCGGCTGTGGCCCCGCTCTCCCCGGCGGCCCGAGCGCCGCGCCGCCCCCCTCCAGGTGCCGCCCCAAGCACCAGCTTGGTTGCCTGGTGCCTGGAGCCGGCCCTGGGTGCTGCCCCTCTCCCTTGGCCGCCCCAAGCACCTGCTTGTTAAGCTGGTGCCTGGAGCCGGCCCTGATTCCGCTAGCCAGTTTCTCTCTCTCTCTCTAACACACACATATCCACCCACCCACCATTTTTCATGCACTGTTAGTGCTTTAAATTGCTAGCTCTGTGTTGGATTATTTCCTTAAACACAGGCAAGGGCGGAAGTATCATGGTGAGCCCTGCTCTGGGAATGATGACACGTTCATATAAGCCTTTTCATTCTGAAGAGTTCCTATGCACTTTACAAGTACATCTAGAGAGGGAGAGAGGAATATCTTTACCCATCACTGAAATGCAGCCACCTCTGCAGAGGAACAGGGCAGCTGCTTAAAACAATAGGTTAGGACAAGATGTGAAGAAGAATATAGGATCCATCATGTCTCCTTCTGTTTTCATCTTCCCTTCCCTTTTGCCCTCCTTTTGCTGCTGCTCCCCCCAGCTCTAACTATACTCCTCACCCTATCTTCTCCCCATAAATCCACTAATCCTCATCTCGAGAGGCATCTGCCCAAGCCTTGGCCTTCCTGCCCTCCTTCTCACCTTTGTCTCCTCCCTTTCAGACTTCACCCCCATGCCTCCACCCTTTGTTCCAGCTGGAACAGCCACTCCACCTCAAAGACCATCACCACCATCCATGACCTCCTCATCTCTCCCTCCCTCCCTCTCCTGGCTCCAGCTGAAACCTAGATTCCCATGTCCCTGTGGCCACTGTCTCTGCAGCATTTTTGCACATTCCCTACCTTGATTCATGACAAAGAGCCATGGCAAGGGCACAGGGCTCCTCCTGTTTCCACCTCTAGGCCCGTCCTCTTCCCCCTTCTCACTCATTCTTCTCTAAAGAACTCTCCATCCAACTCTTCTCCATTTGCCCCTCCATGTAGCCATCACTTATACCCACCTGACTCCCTGCCCACTTCTCCGACACAGCCTCTTGCCTCTCCTTCCACTGCCCAGTTTCCTGCCCTCAACCCTGGTGGTTTCGGCTCCCAGGTTGATGTCCTGTCTGATCCATTAGATCCTGACTCCTCACCACCTAATTTGATTTCATCTCTCTGACCAAAGTGGCTACCTACTCAATCTTCTCACTAAACTCTGATTGCTTAGTGTGGCTGCTTCCTCTCCTGACCATCATCTCTGCTCCTTCAACATTGCTCATGTGCCCCTCTCTGACTCTGCAACTGACTAACTGTGCAGCCTTGGGCAAGTCACTTAACCTTTCTGTGCCTCAGTGTTCACATCTGTAAACTGGGCATGATAAAACGTCTCTCCCTCCCTGGAGTGTTATGAGACTCAGTTCATTAATGTTTGGAAACGCATTGAGATCCTTGCTTTAGAGGTCCCAAGTATTATTATTATTTAGAACTGATCCCTCCTACCTGGTGACATCTGATAAGATCACAGGCTGAGGGGGATGCAATAAAGGGATTACTCCAAAGTAGGCTGATGGAAACAGGCTTATGTTGCCTGGTGGGAACTTATTTGGCGTTAGCATGAGCGGTGCCAGTACAGAATGCAAAAGGGCCTAGAATAGTGCTGAAGACTGACCTACAGAGCAATCCCAGGTGCTCCCCAGAGCTGATATACTGTCACAGCAGTTGAGCCTATTAGTATTCAAGTCATGATATGCCCCACTGGTTTGTAGCCCAGTGTAGGATGCTCTTAGGTATCCAGGAGGAGCTTTTTTGACTCAGAACCAATCTCTCCATTGGTGGAAGATGCAATCTCACTTCCTTAGGGTTTTCGTTGGTATAAATTCAGTGGCCAGGTTCAAATTTGCAGGCAACACCAAAATCTGAGGTGTGCGGGGGTGGAAGTCACCAAAACACTGGTGGACAGAGCCAAACGGCTCAGGAAGCTGCGCCGTTTAGCACAGTGGAGGCTGCTGGCTACAAAAGGCAACTTGGGGTGAATAAATGGCTTGTCTATTTTATCCCCTCTTGATCTTATTTCCCCATGTAACTAAGCTCTAAGTGCCACAGAGAGTGCGTGGAGCTGGGGCTGGGCACGGAGGTGTTCACAACAGGACCTGTATCTCTTTCAATTTAGTCCACCCTATGAAAAATCCCCCCCGCATCAGACTTGCCAATTTGAAATGCTTGTCAGCCCTGGAGCTGGGATAAATCCGTTGACTGCCTCTCAAGCTGGCAGAAGGAAACCTGTCCCATGAAGAAACATCTGATGGAAGCAAATAGTTTTCCTGTTTATCTTGTCTGCTTCCCCTTCCACTGTCGGGACTCATTTTCCATTCATGCCCGAGTCTTACGTAGCGGCAGCAAGGGAATGTGATTTCAGAGCTAGAGTAAATGCCTGGGGCAGGGCATCTGCTTATATCTCTTCCTGCGTTTTGCCAGTGAAGTTCCAGCAATCAGCACCATGAAACTCACTAACTCAAGCAGGCCATGGAAAGCCCAGAGGAATTACATTCTACTCAGATGTGTTGCATTGCATTTGACACTCAAAGGAATTTATGAGCACAGCTCCTATTTGTGCCAAGCAGAGTGATAAATAGCCCTCTAGCGTGCACCAGTGCTGCATTCCAGTCCTCCCTGTTGTCATTTGCACTGACAGGCACAGCTAGACTCAGAAGGAAAACACGCGCAGGTGGGGGAGATTTTTTAAAAACGGACAAAAGAGTTTAGAGAGGAGGAAAAGAGAGGGGTGGGAAAGCCTGCACTCTACAGCGCAGGACGATCTGTGAAAAGGAAAAGGGGAGATGGGTATGTAACCAAGGCTGGCTGCGGAAATGATTGAGTTGATGCGATAGCTACTCCCTTCATTTGGGTCCTGACAAGGTCATTAAATGTCAGTAAACGTACACACACAAACTGCTGAAAAAATATTGCCACTGATAATCATCGACATTTACAGATAGGCAACATAAGAAAAATGCTATTTGGGAACATTAAATTAGAGTTTGATTTAAGGATATTTATATATTTGTATTTTTTGACATGATGTTGACAGGTTTTGTTTTACTAGTTAGAAAGCTTTAACTTTTTGAATCTCAACATCTGCCATCATTAAATAATTATTGTCTGATACCCTCCTATAATTTCCTGCAACTGTAAACATGGATAAAACTCTAAAAAAAAAAAAAAAAGTTTAAAAGTAAACATCCATATTATCCCTCAAAATTATATAAAAAAAATACAAACTGAATTTTGCCACAGCTAAATATTGTTAATATGGAGAAAGAAATACACCTCAGAGCAGCCAGGGTACAGGTTATAATTATCCAGAACCCTGCAGCCTTCATGGGTTACCTTGATGAAAAGTAATTAAGATGCTAGCCTTTCCTGTCATGTGACTGTATGCAGGGATATACCAGTTTGCGTTCTGAACATAGCAGTTTCTTGTGTGTGTGACTTTTAAAACTTGTCTGGCTGCTCCCCTATAGCTAGTCCAGAGAAGAGGACTATTGTCTGTAAAAGAAACTGTGCATGTCTTAAGCAAAATAGTGTTGGTCAGAATGAGGTGTGGGAAGCACACATGTTGGGGTCAGGGATATGGTGGAGGGGAGAGTGATATCTCCAGTACCACTCTTATCTGGCTCCCACAGAGCTCTGCACAATCTGCAGCATGCTGCCTATTCTTTCTCAGCCTGTCAATGAATACAGCACCGCATTGCCTCTCTCGTCTCCCATGTGTCTCTCTGCTCTTCCTCCTCCCCCATTAGGTTATGACTTTGCAGCCGTGTTGGAGTGGTTTGCAGAGCGGGTCGACCGCATCATTCTCCTCTTCGATGCCCACAAGCTGGACATCTCAGACGAGTTCTCTGACGTCATCAAGGCGCTGAAGAACCACGAGGACAAGATGAGGGTGGTGCTCAACAAGGCTGACCAAATCGAGACCCAGCAGCTGATGCGCGTATATGGCGCCCTCATGTGGTCCCTGGGGAAGATCGTCAACACACCCGAGGTGATCAGGGTCTATATCGGCTCCTTCTGGTCCCATCCGCTGCTGATCCCTGACAACCGCAAGCTGTTTGAGGCCGAGGAACAGGACCTGTTCAGGGATATTCAAAGCCTGCCCCGCAATGCAGCCCTGCGGAAGCTGAACGATCTCATCAAGCGGGCACGGCTGGCCAAGGTGGGTCTTGCCAGAGAAACTCAGCCTTGTAGAGTTTACGGTGGGGAGGATGGAGGAGAGGTCTTGGCTATTTCAGCTCACTGGGTCATAGCCACTGCCCATCATGTTGCATTGGGGGGGTTGGAAAAAACAAATGTCCCAGCAGCGACTAGCCCTTGTTGCTGTACCCAGAGGTGCTGTTATAATAATGTGTGTGGGAGTAGGGTGAAGCAAAAGCAATCATATCAGGGAGGCTGTCAGCACAGGAAGTGGCAGGCGATGGACACCATCTCTTACAGTCTCTTTGCTTTAAAGTAGCAACTTTAAAATTCACCCCGGATCACCAGACTTAATAATACACACATCGGCGTTTGGTCAGCTCTGGGCCTTTGGCTTCCAATTTTGAATAGTCTTAACAGAGCAAATCTGGCTCAGAGGAGACCCACAAGAACAATGCACACCGGAGAAGGAGATACAGTGCAATTCACTGAAACATACTTGAGCTTAGTAGCAGCCTGTGGAAGAGTTGCTCAAAGCAAATGGTGGAAACCCACTGGAACTATTTGAACTGGGCCGAATGTAGCTCTTGAGAATATACTGTAGGGCACAGTCCTGCACTGCCTGAAAAGAGGGACCAGGTGATACTTCAGGCTTTTGTATCATATCTGGACCAGCATAACACACTATTAGGGGAGGAAATAGAAGGATGGCCTCACCCAGTACTGTAGGTCAGGTTAGCAATGGAGGCACTGGGACAGATTCTGCCCTTAGTCACATTGATGTAAGTCGACATCAGTGGAATTAGTTCCCTTG
The DNA here is from genome assembly GCF_028017835.1 of Emys orbicularis. NCBI lineage: Eukaryota > Metazoa > Chordata > Testudines > Emydidae > Emys > Emys orbicularis. Next base: position 161,742,819 of record NC_088685.1, on the reverse strand, counting down.
CGTCGGCAGAATCTTTGCACATAAGATATTCATTTTATGTATTCATATTAAAGTCGGCCACACAGAAAGTATGAATCTTAAGATTAAACTCTAGCTAGATCCAAAGTGCATGGTGTCTGCTAACCCAACTGGCATTGCTAGCTGGAAGGATGCTTTGTCCTGCAGGGAGGTGTAAAATTAAACAAAACGATTCCCCGTGACAGGTGACTTTCAAACACATCTCCCAGCATGCACAATATTCTTGTGTCAGACCAATCAGGACGCACAATTCAGAATGGTATGTGTTGTGCAGCAGTGATAACCAGCAAGAGCAGGCAGAGAGAAAGAGCTCAGTGAAGGGGAAGGGAGAGAGGATAGGGTTTACTCCGAAGCTTGGATGCATGAGTACCACCTGCTGGAGATCATGTTCAGATGTACCCATTAATGCTCTTCTTGGTCTTCTTTCCCATCTCTTTTTTATGCCCGTCAGGTCCATGCCTACATCATTAGCTCCCTGAAGAAGGAAATGCCATCAGTGTTTGGTAAAGACAATAAGAAGAAGGAGCTTGTGAACAATTTGGGGGAGATTTATAGCCGGATCGAACGGGAGCATCAGATCTCACCAGGAGACTTCCCGAATCTCAGAAAGATGCAGGTAAGTGCTGGAATAACAAGGCCGGAGCATTGACCAAGGCAAGAGCATTATAGCAGCTGTAGGGAGTCAGTCAGAAGCAATGCTGAACTGATGCTGTTACAAGTATGTCAGGACTTTTGTAAGACAGAAATGAAACCTGTGTTATGTCCAGGCTATATTTAGACATAGATATTTCAACAATGGCAGGTTAACGCCCTCGCGAGAGGGAAGACTCCGTCACTTGAGTCTATGGCACAAACAACTCTTACAGTGAGTTACTTAGCTCCTTCTGCCTTTTATTTCAGACCTCAGACTTACAGCTTTCAGGACCAGCCTGGCCTCACAAATACTACTAATGTAATATTTATAATATTCTGTATTCAAATAGGGGCTATTTTTTTTTGCTCTCTACTCCCTTGCTTGTTTATTTCTGGCAAAGAAAGACTCCTGTAGAGGAAGAGGATGTGACAATTAAAGTATCCCTCTGTGTTTTTAAAAGGACAAGCAGGTTTTCTGTGCTACACATTTGGGGCCTGCACCAACGGCCATGTAAGTCAATGGGAGCCTTTCCATGACTTCAATGAGTTCTGGATCAGGACCTCGTATAGTGTATGCTAACCATGTTGGAGATGTTCAAACCACTGGCTGGCTTCAATCCAGGCTGCAGCCTGTTTCCAGCAGTTGCATAGTGAAGATTATTACCACATCTTTATGGAGCAGATGGAATCCGCTGTTCATTTAAAGAGGAGGAAAATACTCTTAAGTCCTTGAGAGCCAGCTGGAGGATCTAGTTCATTAGTTGTTAAGATGTGAATTTTATACCACTGTTAGGAGTAAATGCTGTTTAAGAAGGAAGTAGAGGTTGAAGGATAAAGATATAGGTCACTTGACTTCTCTCAGTAGAGGATGAACTAGTAACACTTGCTCTAAGCACTTTTACTTAGCTGTGAAAAGTCGGGCCAGTAGAGTTTGTCACATCAGATAAGGCCAGAACGCAGGTGTAGAAAGTGACTGGTATCTGATGTGTCAGAGGAAAACAAGTATACACTCCACCATTTGTGCAATGCTGCGCTTAAGGGGAACCCCCCCCCCCTCCTTATTCTCATGGGCAATCAGTTTATGCCCTGAAGTACAAGGGGTAGAATGAAATTATAGCTCACGTCAGACACTCTCTCAGTTTGCTCCATAAGATAATGGAGAGGGGCGCTCGTGCATTTTTAAAGGAAGGATTACTCCTGAAATGTCACAGTTGCTTCTAAAACTATTTGGATGTAGACTGAACCGTGCCTCTCTTTATTGTAATATGAGGTAGTACATTCCCCTGTAATACTAGGGTTGTATGTCCCCACACAGTAATATAGAGTAGTACATTCCATAGTACATGCCATAAAGTACTGGCCTCTTTTTGATGTCTTGAAATTGTGGTTCATGATGGCTAAAATCAAAGCCATATAAACAAACAATTCTTATGTCCCAGCAGTGGCTTCCCTCCTCTGTGGAGCATGGGTGTGGGAGCTCTGCCGTGCAGAGCATCAGAGAGACCAGCTGGGGTGTAGCAAGCCATGCAGAAGTGCTCTGAGACGCAGAAGCAGATGTCGGGCTGAATGGGTCAAGGAGTCATGGCTTGCGGGGAGGGTGCTCTGCATAATACTACTTGTGCCTGCTTTTGGCAAGAAGGTTCTATTCCTGGTCATTATGTAAGTCTCTGATCCTCTCTGCACCTTGTCTCTCCCCATCTATAAAACGGGGATAATAATCTTTACCAAGGGTTAAAGTTGATTGAAGCAGGAGTGAGAGCTTTTGCCACAGCAGCCAGGAAGGAAGGGGTCTGTCTACCTACTGCACTTTTACCAGCACCAGCAAAGGGGACAAGAGAGCTCTCCCTTTGCTTTTGGCAGAGGAGGGGGAGCCGTGTTCTCCTCTGGTCCCCCTCACTCGAGTCCCTGATCTTTACCCACCCCCCTTTATGAAAGTGCTTTGGGATCTGTGGCAGAAAAGAGGTGTACTGAGCGCTGCTGTTGTGTCACCTCCTGCCCGGCAGCCTGGCTAAATCTTACTAATGCTTGCAGTTTACCTCTCTTTGTTGTTGTCCTGCTTTAAGGATCAGCTGCAGGGTCAAGATTTCAGCAAATTCCAGCCACTGAAGAGTAAACTGCTGGAGACAGTGGAAGACATGCTGGCCAATGACATTGCACAGCTCATGGTGCTGGTACGCCAGGAAGAGTCCCAAAGGCCCATGCAGATGGTGAAGGGAGGTGCCTTTGAGGGCACCCTGCATGGCCCATTCGGACACGGCTACGGCGAAGGAGCGGGAGAAGGAATCGATGATGCAGAGTGGGTGGTGGCCAGAGACAAGCCCATGTACGATGAGATCTTTTACACGCTGTCGCCCGTCGATGGTAAAATAACTGGGGCCAACGCCAAGAGGGAAATGGTGAGATCCAAGCTGCCCAACACCGTACTGGGCAAGATATGGAAACTGGCTGACATTGACAAGGACGGGATGCTGGATGATGAGGAATTTGCCTTGGCTAATCATCTCATTAAGGTCAAGTTGGAAGGTCACGAGCTCCCAAATGAACTTCCTTCCCATCTCCTCCCTCCATCCAAGAGGAAACTGACAGAGTGAAAAGAAGGTCACCGGAGAGACACAGGAGGAGGGGGAAAGAGAGAAGACCCAGAGACACGTTTACTTAAATTATACCTTTAGATGTGAGGTCACATTTGGATTTATAACAATTTTAATATACAAAGGAAAACCTAAAGCAAAACAAAAAAGCTCAGCCCTTTCTCATAATAACATGCAACTAACTCTTCCTATATAATGTCCTTGCTTCCTAATGTGTAGTCTGTAAAGATGAAGGGAAAGGAAAGGCTTAGAGGCAGTGGCAGAAGCTGACAGAAGGGGGTGGAGGGAAGAATCAAGTAGGCTGTGTCTTCTGGGGTTGGATTAGGCACAAGTTATCTGAGGATAATCTCCAGAGTCATTCCTGAACTTCATCCACGCTATTTAGTTGGGTTCAGATGCAGCCTGAGATTTGTGAAATTCCTGGTGGGAAAGGAGAAGCGACACAAAAGTCCCTGAGCTGCAGATCAAAGTAAAAGACCACATCACCGTTAGTGATGGGCCCCCACAGAAACCCCAGATAAAAGCCCTCATGGACAGGGTCTATAGAGGTGTCTGCAATCTGGATCCAGATCTAGTTATGAATTTTCCAAGTGGCCCCTGTCATTAGGGCAGGCTCAGCCAAAACAGCAGATCTGAACACACGCAAACTTCATTGCTTTTGAAATCTGGATCTGAATTTGGCAGCTTGAATTCCTCTAACCACAGTGGGTCAGATCCAACAAGCTACTGAGCACCTGTATCTCCCATTGACACCAGTGGGAGATTCCGACTCAGGGCATGGCCAAGCAAATGATAATACAACCCACAGGAAAACAAAGAAGGACGGGACGAAGGCATGGAGATAGTTGAATGTTTAGAGGCAGAGATCAGATGGTTTAGAGGGGAGGAATTTCCCCCGCTTCATCATCCTCAAATAATCCACTGAATGTGTCATATGGAACTGCTCAGTGTTTTCCTCTTCTGAAAGCTTTCTGGACAATGGATGGTATTTATCATTCCAAGAAAGTGATATGTTTACCTGTTATCACAGAAGTGTGTACAATGAAAACCGCAAGCTCATGTTCTTATCTTATAAAAAAAATCCAACACTGTCAGATGAATCATCTATTATCAAGAGTACAGAGGCACCATGTAGCAGTAGGAAGGGCTTGCTGTATTTTCTGTGTCCTTGTGAGCAATAGCCTGGATACCGGTAATGAGCCCTTGCTTAGCCCTCAGACAATTACTCTTTATTCCATCCAGAACTTCCATCCTGAGCCTAGAAATGTTCAATTCTTCCTTTCATTCACTATGAAATTTCTGATTTCTGGGGATTTTACTTTGGTAATAATCCCTCCATTTTAGATTTGTTTTCCCCCTCGCCCCTTTTACTTTTTTCATTTGGGACGGGGTATGGCTCCACTTCTTGTTGTCACTTGATATATGCTGAGCTCCTACTGTGATGAAAAAACCAAGACAAGCATAACTTATTTTATATCTGTGTTGATATTATATAGAGAAATATATTCTATGTATGTAGGATGTGCTTACTGCAGTGCATTTATCTTTTAAAAATTAATGCATTAACCTTTTTGTACCCTGGTCCTAAAACATTATTAAAAAAGTTTAAAAAAAATAAATCCGGGCTGTTTCTTTCTCTATTCCCTTATATAGTTGAATAAAATATCAGTGGTTTCTTAAAGAGACCCCTGTTCTTACCTGGAGGCTACAATAGAAGCAAACCATCCCAGGTACCATCTGTATTGCCTGTGTACAGAACAACTTTATTGGGCTTGTGTTGGCTCATGATTGGTTAATATCTGCATTAAAATTTCCTGCTACTTTCTGGGAATCTAATCGTAATCACAGGTGTAGCTTCACTGGAGCCAGTGAAATTGCACCCAATATTAATTTAGCTCAATATATAGGAAGGGTAAAACCCAAATAAGCTCATTTGTGCTCAGCTCAGTTGAAGTTTTGCCACTAGCTTCAGTAGCAGCAGGAATGGTCCCAAGTACACCTCTACCCCGATATAACGCTGTCCTCGGGAGCCAAAAAATCTTACCGCATTATAGGTGAAACCGCATTATATAGAACTTGCTTTGATCCGCCGGAGCGCGCAGCCCCGCCCCCCCCGGAGAGCTGCTTTACCGCGTTATATCCAAATTCATGTTATATCGGGTTGCATTATATCGGGGTAGAGGTGTAATTTCTTTCCTGCCAGCTTCTCTGGGACCAAAAATGAACCAAACCACGTAGTCCCACAGCCCCTCACATAGTCTTCTGAGCTTGCATTAATCGACCACTGCAAGATGTGATACTTCATTTGAGTGACCTTTATCCCAGGTAATAACACAGTGAGGGCCCAACTGAGTGCTGGTGTAATGCTGGTAACATGTAGAAAGTGGGTGTAAGCAGTAACACAGCACAGATTTAGCATTCAGTGAGTATCTCTAAAGCTGTCCCAACACTATGAGCTAGGGTAATTGCCAGCAGGTATATGTATAGTCGCACTAGCTCGATGAGGGCTAGCATGAGTATCAATAGCAGTGTAGCCACAGGAGCGCAGGCAGCCGCAGCATGTCTTAGCCAAGCCACGTACAAACCCACCTGAACTCTGTCTGTATGTACATGGCCCAGCAAGGCTGTGCCTCTGCTGCCGTCGCAGCTGGTGTACAAATAGCAAGCTCTCAGCGAGCGCGCGCGAGTATACGTACGCAAGCTGGGGATCACAGTAGATATAGCCTTTGCGGGTAGTGTAGACAGAACAGCAATTAACACAAGGTTATATGCTAAAGTAGGCTGTGTCTGTTTTCCCACTCCATTATCAGGGTCCACTATTTTGCCAGTAACACCTGTTTTCCAACTAACTTGCATTGCAATTCACGTGTCCGCTGCATGTTACTAGCTTCCTCCAAGGAAGTTGCATTCACTTAACTCCAAACCCTGAGTTTCTGTTAGATTTCAACAGGGGCTGGGGCTGGCTGGGAAAGTGAGGGAAGCACCTTGTGTCACTCCTTCATGACATTCCCACCTTCAGGCTGGGTTCAGAGTTCTGGGGACTGGCTCTAGAGGGGGTCTCTAATCTGGAAGGGCTTGTGGTGAAGTTGTGACACGTTTGCTTTTAGCAGGAAAAATTCCCAGTTCCCAACATCAAAAAGCTGAGTGTCTATCACCCTTTCTTCCAGTATAAAGTTCCTCTGGCAGGAGAATTGAGGTTAGCCATAAATTTCACTCTAGTGGGGGCTGGAGGGCTCCAGAGATACAAAGCCTTCCATTCTGGATCAACTCAGTCCAGCCTTGTACTGACTGAAACGTCATTAGCGGCTTCAGTTGTTGAGCTGTCCATATGAAATTAGTCAGTGGTTTCAGTCCACATTACAAAAACCATCACACCATGTTTGGCCACTTGATCTTAGCGGTCTCAGAAAAAGAGGCCAAGGATTGAACAGGCTGGCAGCACAGACAGATTTTGTCCCCAATTGAGGACAAGTCAGCAGAGTGGCATGTGGCATGGCTGCTGCTCATCCTGTATCCACACTGTATGGATATACAGAGGACTTCAGTCTCCATGATAGTCAATCTGCTAGCTTTCATCAGCTCTCATTTAAAAATGCTAACAGGAGGGGTCCACAGAAGAGCTCTACCAACTGTTACAAGTGCCCAAAACATAGAAGATTTGTAGGTTGTAACGCAAAAGCCACTCTGCATGGTCCAAATGTAACTTTTCAGGCCATTTGGAGAGGAAAAACTAAACAGACGTGAGTGTTTTGTTGCTTAGAGATCTGATTTATTATGCATTATGATTTAACAAGAAGACAGAAGAGGTGAAGCACCCTCAGCATTCAGTGAAAATGGGACAGTATGAAAGGGCAGGATGCCAAACAGGAAAGTTACAAATAAAAAGAAATCCATGTACAAATAATACTAAATTGCATTTACATGTTACATTTCATCCTCATGGGTTCCAAAATGCTCTGCAAACTATGAGACAGAACCAACCCCTTGGAGGGTAAAAAGATGCTTAAACCCCACACATCTGCATACATAAAGTACATACAAACTTCTCTGGTAAATAGAGCCAGTCAAAAATAAATAAAAATTGAAAACTTTAAAAATAAAGTGTTGAAATTCTGGCTATTTGAAAAAGTCTGGCCAAGCTATAAATTGGATGAAAAACAGGAAAAGGACTTTTCAAAAATAATTCTTGCCAATGTTTTTGACCAGCTCTACCGCTGAGTAGGTGGAGTGGCCCCTCCAAACCTATGACTGCCTCAAAATCCACTAGGCAGTCCCATGGATCTCAAGACACTCATGCTACTCCCTAAGTCCCAGGTCTCCTTGGCCGTTCTTCTCCAGCCTGAGCCATGCTGCCATTGCCTCTCTGTCTGTACCTGTCCCCACTTCCTCTTTCCAAGAGATGTTTCCAGTGTTGGGCAAGAAGTCCCCAGGAATTTGTGTGGAGGGCTCAGCATTCATTCATTCATTCTGGTTTGTTGGAAGATGATGCCAAGCAGAGGAATGCTTCTACCACCCTACTCAACCACTCTCCTCTCTGCTCCAGTCATGCCCTCCTAAATCTGAGGAGCCCCAAGCAGACAGAGGAATGTTCCACAGACTCAGAAGGAGGGGATGATAAGATCCCATTTGGCTCAACTCCTATTGCTCCCATTTTTAGCCATTGTAATGGATTTTCCTCTACTTCCATTCCTCCCTGGACATATCTCAGAGCGGACTATCTGGCCCTATGGATGATAGCTGCATTTTAGGGTTGCTGCATGTATCTCTAGGGTAAGACAGCCACTTCGTACCGACAACACTACACAACAAGTTGTTCCAGGAGAAGAAAATGTAAATAAATGGAATAAATTGTTCCATTAAAACTTTAGGGTGCATTTAGGTTGGCAGAATGCAGTTAATTAGCCCAACCTGGTGCTTTGTCAGGACAGTGAGGTCAACATTCCTACACTGCAGTGGAGCTTTAATCAAACAAACAGTCAGAACCTGTTTTACATCACATTAACTAACTGGCATAAACTGCATACAACCAAGAAATTCAGCGTTAAGGCTGAAAACTGCCCTCTGGTAACTCCCGTTCTTATGCCTCAACATTTTGCCTTTGCATAGAGCTGTGGGTGACCTGACCTTACACAGATCATGATCTGCACCACCCACAATACAGCACCAGGGGAATACCTGACGGAGTGTCTGCAAACCTCATCTAGCCGAGTGCTACACATTCTGCCGCTTTTCCAGTTGTCTCCTCCACTATCATTTCGTGGTTTCCCTTATTATGGGGCTAGCTGTGGGAAGGGAGATTGTGGGGCTATTTATCTGGGCTTTGGCAGGTCAAGAGAACATTGCAGACCAAGTGAAATCTTTCTCCAGCCTCAGGATTGCTTGAGTTCGCTAAGTTTGGAGTGTCTGTGCTAGGAAAGAATTGTGGTGAGGAGGAGGATACTGAATTGTTACACAGGAATAGCCGGACAGTAACCTCGTGGGTTATTTTTTATGATGCTTTCATAATACAGCATGCATCTGTTATTTTTGGTCTTTCCCTTTCCTTCCTTGTGCTTCCGAGTCTCTCCCTCCCTCCTTCCCTTCCCAAGGCTGGACTGGGGATGTTCAGACCAGAGTTTAGTTTGAGAACTCTGCACACGGAGAAAGTTCAAGGCTAATGTGGGCAATTCACTCAGCATGTCATTTTCCTATTCCTGCAGGCAGGTCAAATGGAACAATGAATCTGATATTTCAAGGGAGATGCAGTGTACCTAAAACATCTAATCTCTGCCTAGGGAGAAGGAAATCCCCTGTGAATGTGACCTGCCTGCTCTGGGCTTTATTATATTGTACTGGTCCCTTGGATGGCATGGGCCTAAGAATGCTGCAAAAGTTTCCAGGATTTTAGATCAGGACCATTTCCACCTAACGATATGTCATGTAAAGAAATGAGAATAAAGGCTCCAGAAGCATATTTTAAATGGTCTTATTGGCACAAACCACAGAAGGTATTTTTAGGAATAGTCCTGGGTGATTGGGGGGGTTGGGTTTTTCTGTCGGTCTCTTTCCCCCATTGCAGTGAACACCGCATTAAATCAGCTGTAGGGTCTGAGTGTAAAATTCCTCTCCTCAGCCTTAGCCCTAAATTGATTGCAACACTAATGCTAAGTGGAGATTTTCTATCTATAAGCTTTGTACACTCTACTTGGCCTATGAAACTATGTCCTTACCAGTAAGATGAGAATGAGATAGGGAAAGAAATTGCAGTCACTCGGAGGGATAGGATTAAGCTATCTCACTAGCTTTCCACTGACTTGGACATTATTATTTCTGAAGTCAAGAATTTTAAACTCTTTGGAAATAAAGATACTAAATAGGAATAAAAGCCAGCTCCACCTGCATCTGTGTTATTTAAAAGATTCACAGATACAGCAGAGGAAATTGTTCAGATACAACACCCTCAAAGTTTACATCTCAGGCTTGTAGCTTGGGCCCGTCTCTAATCTATACCCTAACTATGTCAGTGGACTCTCAAATTCCAGATATGTAAGACCACAGGGGCTGGAACTAAGGGTGCTGCCACACCCCCTGGCTTGAAGTGGTTTCCATCATATACAAGGTTTACAGTTTGGTTCAATGGCTCTTAGCACACACACACACACACACACACACACACATACACACAGCCCATTATGCAAATTGTTCCAGTCCCACTGTGTAAGACTCTCAAGAGCCTGAATGTAACTGACCCATAATTTTGACGGAAGGCACATATAGCCAGGTACAGATTTCCTCAGTATGCAAGTTAATTTTTCTCTTCCTGGTAGGACATTCTGTTTCTCTGTACACCTTGAAACGCTACAGTAATGTTACATCCAACGCACATTTTATGCATCCATCTAAATCTAGCATAGCAAAAGTATCTGTAAAGTCAGCAAACAAAAGGACAGTGGTGACAATTCTCTGGCAGTCACAGCTTGTAAGTTCAGCCATAAAAATTGTCTAACTCATCCAAGCTTTCTTATTAGCAGGTGCCAGGATCTGCTAGCTGTGGGCATTCATTGACCCCTTCCTTTTCTTTAAAGTCATATATATGATCTTTTCTTTTTGACACACATGACAACTCAATGTCTAATTCTTTAAGGAAAATCTCCTGGACCCCAAGCAGTGTTAATTTTGATCCTTGAGTCTCGGTCTATGGCTTTTGAGCTGTAAGTGTCTGCTCCTGGGTTGGAGTAAAATGTCCTAATTCTGATGCTAACAGAGCACCTGCTACTGAGAATAGCTAGTAATGTAAAACAAAATCTCAGAGACTCACTAATACACATGTGGGTGGAAAGAAGTATCTATAGAACTAGACTTCTTGAAATTGATGATGGACTGTTACCACCAGATGTCACAGTGAGCCCTAAATAAAATATTGACATAATGGGCCAAATCCTCTGAGCCTTATGCCCTCTCCGCTAGCAAAATTAGCAATACTGCTTGGGTAGGGTTACCATTCGTCCGGATTCCCGCGGACATGTCCAGATTTTTGAGCTAAAAATAGCGTCCGGGGGGGATTTGTAAATGTCCGGACTTCCCCCCATGCAGAGCGCGCGCGGCTAACAGGGCAGCCGGCCGGATGGTGCCACTTACATGAGGCTCCGACAGCCAGAGAGAGCCCCTCCTCCCCCCTGCAGCTGAGATCACTCCCTCCCTCCCTGCATTTGCAGATCGCCTCCAGCAGTCTGGAGCTCCTCCCCCGCTCCTCCTCCCCTGCCAGCCAGCCTGCCGGGACGAGCGGCTCAGGCCGTTCCTGAGCAAGTTCACAGAGACATTAGGCGAAGGCCAACAACAAGGGGGCCAGGGGGTCAGAGAAGGGGCAGGGAGGTTCTGGAGGGGGCAGTCAAGAGACGGGGGGGTCGGGAGTTCAGGGGGGGCTTTCTGGGGGAGGGTGTGGATAAGGTTTTGGGCAGTCAGGGTACAGGTAGGGAGTAGGGTCCTGGGGGGCAGTTAGGGGGGGTCTTAGGAGGGGGCAGTTAGGGGATAAGGAACAGGGAGGCTTAGGTAGGGGGTGGGGTTCTGGAGGGCAGTTAGGAGCAGGGGTCCCAGGAGGGGGCAGTCAGGGGACAAGGAGCGAGGGGGGGGGGTTGGGAGTTCTGGGGGGGTGCTGTCAGGGGGCAGGAGTGGGGAGAGGGATCGGAGCAGTCAATGGGACAGGGAGCAGAGGGGTTTAGATGGGTCGGGAGTTCTGGGGGGGGCTGTCAGGGGGTGGGGAGTGGTTGGATGGGGCGTGGGAGTCCCAGGGGTCTGTCTGGGGGTGGGGGTGTGGATAAGGGTTGGAGCAGTCAGGGTACAGGTAGGGGGTAGAGTCCTAGGGGGCCAGTTAGGATGGGGGGAGGGTCTCAGGAGGGGGCAGTCAGGGGACAAGAGGCAGGGAGGCTTAGGTAGGGGGTGGAGTCCTGGGGGGCAGTTAGGGGCAGGGGTCCCAGGAGAGGGCAGTCAGGGGACAAGGAGTGGGGGGGAGGGTTGGGGGTTCTGAGGGGGACGGGAAGTGGGAGGGGCAGGGGCGGGTCTAGGGCAGGACCGGGGCGGGGCTCCTCCCGTCCTCTTTTTTGCTTGCTGAAATATGGTAACCCTATGCTTGGGTATTTGCTTGAATGGGCACTCTTTGTGCTGTGTGATTGGACATCAGTCATGGGATAATGTTTCTGCTCCCTGATTGGATGATTCCCAAACCCACAAAACACTTCCAAGATAGCTGCCAGACCCGTATGGTGCAAGTACAACATTTGCACGAGCTCTCAGGATGGGTGCCAGCTGCTGCTTTTTGTTTCTGTGAATATTCTTGTGAACAAAAATGTACTGACACGAACATTTGTAGAAAGGGACTAAAGGGGTAGCCGAGATCCTTTGTCACCCACAGCCCTGATAGAGCACCCCTTGGCTGGATACTCACCTGCCTGCTGTGTTTGGGCCTCACACACGGGGCCCGTATGCTCTTAAGCGTCTCTTGCTCTGAGTAGGCGGCAGTGTTGTCTCTCCCCTTGGCCTCTGTGGTACACTTCCCCAGGCACAGGCTCTCCATTACCCCTTCATAGAAACCAGGCCCTATAAACCAGCTACTCTAGATCCCCAGGACCAATGCTGCCCCCCACACCGAAAAAAAACCTTCCAGTAGCTTGGGAGCACAGCCTTTCCCAGAACTCTAACCTTGTGGGTACTCTGGGTTTACAGTTCACCTCTTCAGGGACATTAAGGACATTCAGGGCGTTGGACTAGATGCCCCTTGCGATCCCTTCTAACCTTATGATTCCATGACATGTGATCACTGAAGCGAATAGACCCAACAGTTTTGCAAAGGTTTCTAAACACAATCATTCTTTACCTTATATAACACAAAATATATACAGAGCCAGACAAAAATAATAAACACACCTACAGACAGTTCCCTACCTCAGTTTCCTCACCACTCTGAAGCATTATCTGGGCTTAGGTCAGAGTCCTCTAGATTGTTCAAGATCCTTGCCCTGCAGTTCATGACTTCTCCTCTGAATCATGGAGTCTCTTTCTCTCCCTCCTCCAGATTAGCTTCCTTTGGTCTTGGCTAGTTCCTCCATCAAAAACAGTCCCCCATGATACAAAAGCATGCCCTGTTTTGTTCCTATCTTGTGTCAAAGGCTTCCTCTCTCCCTTGCCCTGTGAGTCCCTCGAGTTTGTAAGTCCTGCCACTAATACCTGGTTCCTTTGTCCGCTGCTGGGAAATTCCATTGCTCTGTCCAAACCCCCTGCAGGGAAATTTGAGAAAACTGGCTTCCGCCAGACTTCATCCTTCCTATTGTTCTCTGAGGGCCAGATCAGTTCACTAGTTGATAGCCCTGAACCACTCTCTCTTTCAAAGACAGATTTGTAGGCAGCATTCCCCTGTTCTTTAGCACAAAGGACATGAGGCAGTACACAGTAAAAGACTCTTGTAAGATAGGGTTACCATATTTCAACAATCAAAAAAGGGGACACTGGGTGCTGCCCTAGCCCCGCCCCCTCCCACTTCCCGCCCCCCTCAGAATCCCCCTACCCCCTACCTGTCCCCTGACTGCCCTCTCCTGAGACCCCCCCCAACTGCCCCCAGGACCCCACCCCCTATCTAAGTCTCCCTGCTCCCTGTCCCCTGACTGCCCAAACCTCTCTCTACACCCCCTTCTCCCGACAGCCCCCCCAGAACCCCCGACCAATCTAACCCCCCCTGTTCCCTGTCCCTTGCCTGCCCCAACCGCTCTCTACACCCCCTTCTCCTGACAGCCCCACCAGAACCCCCAACCAATCTAACCCCCCCTGTTCCCTGTCCCTTGCCTGCCCCAACCGCTCTCTACACCCCCTTCTCCTGACAGCCCCCCCAGAACCCCCGACCAATCTAACCCCCCCGTTCCCTGTCCCCTGCCTGCCCCAACTGCTCTCTACACCCCCTTCTCCTGACAGCCCCCCCCAGAACCCCCGACCAATCTAACCCCCCCCTGTTCCCTGTCCCTTGCTTGCCCCAACAGCTCTCTACACCCCCTTCTCCTGACAGCCTCCCCAGAACCCCCAACCAATCTAACCCCCCCGTTCCCTGTCCCCTGCCTGCCTCAACTGCTCTCTACACCCCCTTCTCCTGACAGCCCCCCCCAGAACCCCCGACCAATCTAACCCCCCCGTTCCCTGTCCCCTGCCTGCCCCAACTGCTCTCTACACCCCCTTCTCCTGACAGCCCCCCCCAGAACCCCCGACCAATCTAACCCCCCGTTCCCTGTCCCCTGCCTGCCCCAACAGCTCTCTACACCCCCTTCTCCTGACAGCCCCCCCAGAACCCCCGACCAATCTAACCCCCCCGTTCCCTGTCCCTTGCCTGCCCCAACTGCTCTCTACACCCCCTTCTCCTGACAGCCTCCCCAGAACCCCCAACCAATCTAACCCCCCCGTTCCCTGTCCCTTGCCTGCCCCAACCGCTCTCTACACCCCCTTCTCCTGACAGCCCCCCCCAGAACCCCCGACCAATCTAACCCCCCGTTCCCTGTCCCTTGCCTGCCCCAACCGCTCTCTACACCCCCTTCTCCTGACAGCCCCCCCCCCCGCAGAACCTCCGACCAATCTAACCCCCCGTTCCCTGTTCCTTGCCTGCCCCCCCCCCCAGGCCGAGGGAGAGCTGCGAGCTCCACGTGCAGCCAAACACTGTGGCGCTGCTCTGCGGGGGAGGAGGGAGCGGGGGAGGGGGAGGGACTCTGGCTGCTAGAGGCCCCAGTGGCTGCGAGCGGCTTTCAATCAGGCCCAGCCGTCCAATCAGCCGCGCCGCACTCTGCATGAGGGGAAGGGGGAAATCCCAGACATTTCTACTTTATTAGCAATCCCCCCGGACGGCCATTTAAAGCTGAAAAAGCCGGACATGTCCAGGGAAACCCAGACGGACGGTAACCCTATGTAAGATATATGAATACAGACAGTTCATAAAATCAAACTGGAATTCGTAAGTGGAACAGAGAAATTGTCACACCATTGAAATGAATCTGAGGTTTTTATTTGAATAAACGTTTGAAATTTTTTTTTTTTTTTTTTGCTTTTCTAATCAAGACCACCACTGAAATGCAGCCACCTTTCTGGAAAACACTCTGCCACTGTTTAACAGTGTGTTACAGCAGGACTGTGTGACTATTAAGGGCAGAAAGTAAAGAATAGCACATACAGTTGAAACTGCAGAGGGAATTTTCACAGGCAGAATTACCTGAGATGGAATTCAGCCAGGATACCAATGTTAATGCCCCTACTCTTAAAGAAAACACCAACAGATCTTAGAGGTCTACATAGGATCAAGACCTTGGTTTAATGTCTTGTCCTTATAGAAAAGGATATAATTTCCCCAAACGTCTCAGAAATCAGCAGTTTGCTCTGAACAGCAGCAGCAGAAGTCAACTATGATATGCCCTGAAAAATCAATGCATATTTTAGTAAAAACAAACTTCCAGCCCATTCCAAGATTATTTCGGATTGTCCATCTTTTTGTTTTAATATACCCCTCCAAGGAAAAAGCTGTAGGGTACTGCAGTGCTAGTGATTCAGTAGGAGGTGCTCTTCCCTCTGGGTCAGTTCTGATCCAATGCTCCAGCATGGTGGCTGGGGCACACACATGCATGTTGCAAGTAGTAGATCGATTGTTTTACAGAATTGTCTGTGTCTTTTGCCCTGCCAGGTGTAGCTATTTCATTAAGAATGCTATGCTATGGCCCTGTCCAGATACCATATAATGCTCTAGTCCCGCGGTTTTCAACCTTTTTTCATTTGCAGACCCCAAACAAATTTCAAATGGAGATGCCGACTCCTTTGGAAATCTTAGACAGAGTCTGCAGACCCCCAGGGGTCCACAGACCACAGGTTGAAAACCACTGCTCTAGTTCTTTATCTGCAGCTGCTTCCCTGGCATTGCCACTGGTGTCCGCCTCCAGCACAGCTATACAAAGAAATTTCTGCTGCAGAAAAAAAAAAAAAAAAAAAAAAAAGCCTGTTGGAGCGGAGGCAGAGCACCCTGATGGGATGAGGCACCTCAAATGTGACCATGGACAACTTTTTTTTTTTTTAATCTTCCCTATATATCCCCAGGATGAACACCTTTCTGGTCTCTTTTTACTTTTCTCTCTCTCTCTGTTAGAAGTGTAGTGACACACATCCCCCTCTGCCAGATGTGATGAGACAAGAGGGGTGCACATCCTGTCCCACAGAAGACCCCTTAGGCTTGGCAGAAGCAGTGGTGCTCTGGCCCCTCAAAGTGCCCACCTGTGGGAAAGCAGGCAGCTGGCATGCCCAGAAGGGCTTGGGATGTGGCAGAGGTGGCTTCTCAGCCCAAAACTCAGAGAGGTCCACTGGAGATGTCAAAGGCAGCTAGTGGAGAATGGAGGGGTGGCTAGTGAACCTGTGAAAGTTGGCTGAGGCACAGTTCATCAGTGAACCACTCACACAGACTCAGGCATTTCACACAGCCCTAAAGAGTCTCTGCCAGGACCAGGCCTTTCTGAGTGGCTGCATCCTGTCATGAGAAAAGGGTCAGCCCTCCTCACAGGAGAGGAAGTAGTTGGGTTTGGAGAGTGGGAAGAGATGCACCCAACATGACAGTGAGGATTCTTTGCCCAGGTTCCTATCCATCTTGGGTGTCCCTGCCTTAACCCTGTAGCTCCTTTAAGAGCATGTATATTTCTAGCTGTGTTTCTACGATTCTTACTGCTAGATTAAAAAGGGGCAGTGTTTTTTTACCGCCTCCTTTTAATGCATTGTTAGGAATAAAACCTGGGATATTATTCCCTTCCAGGTTTAGATTGCTATAGTAATATGGCCCTCGCCGCTTTATGAGTTGTGCAGGCCTGCTATAGAATATCCCACAGTTGAAGGAAGGAAGCAAGCACTCTCCATGCAGTCTGCAAAACCCACTGAGATCCCATGCAGCAGAAATGTCGTTTATTAGATTCTCACTAGAGACAAGCATGAACCTCAGAGTTCAGATCTGTAGCCAATGCTCCAGAAAGTCAGAGCATTCAGGGCTCATGTGTTTGGTTTCATTCATTATAGAGTTGGGGATGAAGGCCGGGACAGAGACATTCAGATCTGGAGTTCCCTCAAGTATGGGGCTGTTCAGACTGGTCTTTCATGTTCACAGTCAATTCTTACTTATTTAATGATTTATGTTGATTGTTACTACTCTGTAATGACAGAGTGCCCTTCCAGTGATCAGAGCACCCCGGATAGTCTTCTAAAAATTCACAAACAATTAACAGATGTGTCACTTATCCCAGATAAATTCAAAGCAAATAACCCAGCCCTAGCATAAACATAACCTCCATGTACAACTAGATGCAAACTACAACTTCATCCAAAAATGAACCTACCCAGCAAAAAAAAAGGCCAGTGACATTAAAGGTCAAACAGTTACAAAATGGTAACGCATCTGGTCTTGACAATATTTCATCAGACCTGCTGAAACGTGGAGGCCTGGACTTAGTTCACTGGCTTCATAGCATTGTCTTAGAAGATTGGAAAGGGGGCTGCATCATCCCTTTTTTCAAAAAAGGAGCGCACTCAGCTTACTCAAGTTATAGGGGAATTACACTACTGTCAGTCCCAAGGAAGGTGTTTATGATCATACTTCTGAACCAACTGAAATACTATCTCAACCCTAAAAAGAGACAACCAGTGTGGTTTCTGTACAGATTGTTCTACAATCCATGCTATATATGCTCTGTGGAATGTTACTGAAAAACAACTGGAGCAACAAAAGGAAGGTAACACTGCATTTATAGACTCTGCAGCCACTTTTGACTCAGTACATTGATCAGCACAGTGGATATTGCTATTCCAGTATGGGGTGCCTGACAACAGAGCGCACCTAGTGGAGGAATTGTGTTGTAGGAGGTGTGAAATTTAAGAATCATCTTTACAGGATCTTAAGTATGCAGATGATATTGACTTACTTGGAGAGACTACTGACCAACTACAGCTAATGCTGGAAGAGCTGCAAAAAAAAAAAAATGCAGAATCTATGGGCCTTAAGATCAGTGGTGACAAAAGCAAAGCTACGCATGCCTCCTATAAAATGGAAATGAATGACCTGCTGATGCTGCATGTAGATGGCAATGACATTGAATGGGTGAATAGTTTTATCTATCTGGGTAGTTGGTTGACAGCAGGCGCTTCTATAATTGCAGAACTTAGAATATCAGGGTTGGAAGGGACCTCAGGAGGTCATCTAGTCCAACCCCCTGCTCAAAGCAGGATCAATCCCCAACTATTTTTTTTTGACCCAGATCCCTAAATGGCCCCCTCAAGGACTGAATTCACAACCCTGGGTTTAGCAGGCCAATGCTAAAACCACTGAGCTATCCCTCCCCCCAAAACTTACACGTTAATTCAATCTTGCTTCAATGGCATTTCAGAGTCTTCAAAGGTCGCACTTTGGGCGGCAGGATGTCTATGCGACAATTAGGTTACAACTGTTCGACATGATAGTGATGACAACCCTGTTACATGGAGCAGAAATATGGCTGTTAAAAACAACTGAGGAGAGGAAACTAAACAGTTTTCAGTGTCAAAAGTTATACTGTATTCTTAGCATATGTCCGTTTGATTTTGTCACAAACAAGGAGATACGCAGAAGATCCTGGCAAGTTGCAGTCTAGCACCAGCTGAGAATAGCACAGCTGCAATGGCGGAGTCATGTCCCACATGCAGAAGAAGGTATGCTTTTATAGAAGGTGTATAGAGCGGAGGTAGAAGGAAGCAGAGCACGAGGATGACCATGAACGAGGTTAGAAGATGCAATTCTGAGGGATTTAAGAAGCCTAAACCCTCCCATATTGTCAAAGGAAGAAGTCTTGTAATGGATCATTCAACTTAAAAGTCCATTTTATGCATCACCACAGCTATATCATAGCCACCTGAATCTGCTGCCACACAAAATCTCTACCCAGCCCAACCCAACAGCCTTACCCTCAAGGGGAGGAGAGAAGAGCTGGCTCCGGCCATGCACCCTGAGGACTAATATACTCAAGCTATTATGCATCAGGGGAAGTGAGCTCTGGAGCCCTTGTAGAGAATGGCCTGCCAGCCAACCCTCTCTCATTCCAATAATCAGAGGGGTAGCCGTGTTAGTCTGAATCTGTAAAAAGCAACAGAGGGTCCTGTGGCACCTTTAGTCTAAGGGTACGTCTATACTTACTTCCTGGTCCGGATGTAAGCGATCGATCTTCTGGGATCGATTTATCGCGTCTTGTCTAGACGTGATAAATCGATCCCGGATCGATCCCGGAAGTGCTTGCCGTCGATGCCGGTACTCCAGCTCAGCGAGAGGAGTACGCGGCATCGACGGGGGAGCCTGCCTGCAGCGTCTGGACCCGCGGTAAGTTCGGACTAAGGTACTTTGAATTCAGCTACGTTATTAACGTAGCTGAATTAGCTGAATTTGCGTACCTTAGTCCGAAGTGGGGGGTTAGTGTGGACCAGGCCTTAAAGTTAGTCTTAAAGGTGCCACAGGACCCTCTGTTGCTCATTCCAATAAGGCTCCAGCTTAGACACCAATGCTGACCACAACTATGGTGGTATGTCATTGGGAGAGAGGCCATTTCTCACATAGATAGGTCATCACAACCTTTTTTTTTGCATGTTCATATCTGGAGAGCTGCTACTTGAGAAGTTACACCCTTTGAATCATTCCTATTCAATTGTTTACCCAGAAAAGCAGCACTTGACACTTGACAGAGGAAAAAGCCCTGAGGCACAGGGAGAGGAAGAGTGATTTTACAGCCCCAGCAAAAAGCTATTTACTTCCTAGATAAGTACAATTGGAAATGTTTTATCTAATCCAAGGACAAAAAAGCCATTAGCTGTGTTTACTAAGCCGGAGATATGTTTCTTCAAAAAGCCTAGTATAGAGGTAAGCAGATAAAAGACAAAGAGATGCACATACAACGAGAATTCTTATGCTACACATCTTTTTGTATCAACAACCTCTTTAAAAACACATAGACCAAGATTCTAAACAACCTAAAGTTTATAATTAGACTCCGAAATCCATATTTAGGCACCTATATAGGTTGCCTGCATTCAAAAATGCGGAATCCCCAGGGATGATATTCAAACACCAATGAGAGGAGAGGTGTCTGTACAATTTTCAGTGAAAGAGGAGGTGTTCACAAGACACTCTCCCTATTAGGATGTGTTCCACACTATGACAAAGTTTGCGAACTCCTGTACTAAATCATTTCTGCTTAGTAATTTTTCTCCGAGTAAATCGTACTATTGGGACAGGAGGAAGTAAGTTTTACTGCTCATCTGGGGAAATCAGCTAGAAAGGTCCCCAATTAAGATGATGACAGATACGAACTCTAAAGGATTCATGTGAGAATCATCAGAACATTGGACATGAGACATGCAGTGGAAGAGAAATAATATGCCCTGGTGGGATTACTGTATTTGAAGGGTCATGGTTGGAAGTGACTACTTAAAGTGAATGGGATAAAGCCTCAGCTGCATTGAGTTCACATGGAGCTGGGGAGGGGAAGGTGGCTCTAAATATTCACTTTCAGAAAGTGCTGAAGTGTGGGGAATTGGATCTGGAATTCTTTGGGCCCATATGAATAAAAAACCCTAAAAAACCCAAACCACTTAACCAAACCTTTAAAACCTCAACAAAGAGTCAGCTCATATTTTTAACACAAACAGATTTCCCAGGCTTAATGATAATATAAGATGAACAAATAATGTACAGACACTTTGATCGCCACTCAGAGCTTTGAAAGTGATAACGGAGCAACTGGATGCTATTAATAGGTTTTCTTCTTTGTATTACACATGCACGATACAGTTTGCAGATAATACATGATTCCATTGTAAAGATATCCAGAATAGGCTTGACCACAGTGATGAGAACAATCCAAAATAGTCAAACAAATATAACAAAAGGGATCTAATATTGGGTAGTGAGCCAGTGCTGCCTGTTCAGTAAGAATTATTACGTACACTCCAAACCCAAAGAATACATTGCACTCAGCCTCTAAAAACCAGGCCCCTTTAAGCAGTCTCATGTTGGACATTTCAAAATTGAGGTGCCCAAAAGTACTACTCAGTCCTTTATGAAAATCTTAGCCATTATATATTTTGATATACATATATATATTTATACATACACACACTGTATATACACATACACACATTCTTTGGGTTTGGAGCACACGGACACACACATTATTTTATATGCTAAGAGTTTAGCAGATGCTCTTCCAGAGAATTTCATATCTTCCTGCATCCCTCCAGAACTCACATTCTATACATACTGATTTCTATTGAATAACAACGTCCAAAAAGGCTAAGACTGTGTATTTTTTAAAAGACGCAGGTTCCCTGCTTCCTGTATCTGAATATGGAACAAAAACAGGATCGTAATTTACCATAGAGGACAATGAAAATATTATCAATGTGAATGTACATTGTAAGATAATACAAGCTATTTCCCTTGTCATTTCCCCCTTCCTCCACCCCTCTGCCACTACCCCTCCCAGGCAAAGGGCCACTCCTCCTGTTCATGGAAGGCTTGACGCCTATCTCAGACCATAAATTACTCACAAACAGCTCCTTAAAGTAGCAATGACCCTAAAGTAACACTTCCACAAAGCAATAGAACTTCCTGCTGAGCTGATAAGAGTTTCCTGTTTTGAGGTTTTTTAAAATAATTGACTCCCTCAGACTTCTGAGAGAGGACAGCAAGAGTCACCACTAGGTATTTTTCTCCCCCACATTCCTTTCATGCCACATGTACTAATTTGGGTTTGTTAAGTCTCAATTAAGAATTGAGTCTAAATACACAGACCACCAGGACAATTCAGGGAAGAGGTAAGAAGTTCTCGATCCAGGTCCATCACACATTCCAGTGAATGGATTTAGAATGTGGATGGCCTGTAGATCCTACCTTTATCACCTACTGATCTCTATTGCCTTAAGAGCCCAATTTTTTATTTCACAGATCATAGAAATGTAGGCCAGGAAGGGACCTGGAGAGGTCATCTAGTCCATCCCCTGCACTCAGGCAGGAACTCCTAGGGTGAAGTTAAGTCCGCCACTACTGTAACTGAAGAGGTGACTGATACTGTGATAGTATTAGTTGTCTGTGCTATATAGGGCACAGTGACGGGGTGTTCACCCCACACCAGCCCTGAAGGGGTTAAGGTGGCCCAGAAGAGGCCAATTAACCTTCACAGTTGCACTTGAAGGGAGGCCCAGGAATTTACAAATACTCATTGCTGATGAAGCCCAGCTGGGTAAGGAATATAAACAGGAGGAGCTGCAGGGGGAGAGTTCCTTGTCACTCGCTGAGAGCAGAGAAGTGGGGAGGGGGAAACCCAGGCAGGGGGAGAATAAGCCCTGGAATCCTATCCATGGAAAAAGGGTCAATCCCAGACAAGTTGTGGAGAATGAAAGCCTGAGAAGGCAGGGTAGGAAGAAGCCAGGGAAAGAGCAGCAAGAAAGGAGACTGTGTAGCCTTTGCCTACTGATTATAGGGTCCCTGGGCTGGAACCAGTGTAGTGGGGGGGTCTGGGTTCCCCTGCCAGCCACTGGGAAGTGGCATAGGACAGCCTGAGGCACCATCCGAACAGCTGGTCCAGCGAGACTTTGAAATCCCAGAAGTGGGGACCATGTAGCAACTTAGCCGGAGGGCTCAGTCAGGAAGAGGCAGCACTGTGAATTACAGGAAGAGAGGCCACTTACAGTGATGAAGAGACCATCGGCAGCGGGAGCCATCTGGGAATTACCCACTCTGCCATGCCTGGCCAAGAGGAGACTTCTTGCAGTGAGTGGACCCTGTTACAGGCACTCTCACAGCTAAGGATAGTAATGGTGATTTAGGCCGCATGGTCACCACTTGGTACCAAAAATAACTTTGATGCCAAGAAAGTCAGTGCGGAGACCATCTGTATCATAGGGGTCAACATTGGAATCAAGGGCATTGGGGTGCACAAATGTTGGTAACAAGAAGTCAGTGCCAGTTGAAGTGCGGATCTTGGCCTGTGACAGTACCATATGTGTTCTGACACCCTGTCAAAACCTGGTCTCTGAGGGACCCAATTTGGGCCATTACCCTTTGGCTGAGTAGCCTGAAGACATCTATGCCTTCTTTAACTAAGTCCTGAGGAGGGTGACCTAGGCCTGTGCTTACTGTGGGAATGATGTTCCTTCCCACTCCTTTCAGATAACTGGGTGGCGGATGACATAGCTGCTCTGCCAGTCTCTGTGGATGAAGGTGCCTTTGAAGAGCAGGCCTGAGATCTGGGCGGCAGCTCACAGGAACACTGACAGATGAAGCCTGTTCAGGCCCAGTAGGCCCCTTCCTCTGGTTCTGAGGGGGCTCTCATTGAATGCTCCAGAGAAAAAGTTTAGGATTGGCCTCTCTTGTCTTCTGTGTCCTCGTAGAGAATTAGTGACTGACAGATTGAGCATCTACCAGGGATAGGCCCTTCTCCCAGAGAAAGAGGCACTTCAAGTGCCCTTCCTTCAACAGAATAGGTACGTCACAGGAGGCGCATGTACGAAACCCTGGGGACTTTGTTTCAGCCATAGCTTTGTACATTTGACAGAGGATGAGGTAACCCGAAATGAGGTAAGAGCAGTTTCAGGTAGTACACCTGTCCCTTAGTCCCCCAGCCAAGTTTTGTGGGGTTTATGTATCTATTTTCCTTCATGTTTTTCTCTCCCCAGATGCTATATGAAAGACCTACAAAAGCAAAAAGAGAAGCAGTTCTATTGGATATACAGGGGAAACAGTGAAATGGACTGCCAACAAAGTGCGGTCAAATGCACAAAGTAAACAAAATGAATTAAAAAGAAATGAAAATATCTGATTTTAGGTTTACTTCTAACCACAGAAGATTTAAAATATTTCAGACAGAAGCCTGATTTTTCAGTTGCTGGTGTCCCCCAAGGAAGTCTTAACACCCTTTTGACTAGTGCTTCTTTAAATCAGAAGGGATTAGATTTTGTTCTATTTCTCCTTTAAAATAAATTGTGAATTTTTGTATAGTGCATGACTAAGCAAGCAACTACTCACATGCTGTAGCTGCATAGCTGGGGCATTCATTTTCATCCATTTGGTAGCAGGCTTTCATTCTTCTCCATCCAGGGGCCAGGCACATGGACTGGGATTTCCTAGCGTGAGTCAAGTTCTTGCTTGCTCTGGTAACTGAAAGTTTCATATTTATGACGAAGTCACTTGGCACATGCACATGCCTAATTCAAAGTATGAGGGGGAAAATATGTAAAATGAACAATACCATTAAGTTGCAAAGTAAGCAGCTTAAAAGATCAGATAGTAATAGGGGCCTTTGTATTGTATCATCCACATCATTTGCAGATCTAGATTTCCCCTTTCTCCCCTCAAGTATAGCCAAAGAAACAGCTAGATGATTGGTAATTACAGAATTCAGGCTCTATTCCCACCCAATCAGAATTCGTAATTTCTCTCTTCCCAAACCCGGTGCTCTGTGCACTAGTGTCTAACCACAGGGAGCTCTCCCTGTGCACCATAGCCACCTTACTGCCAAAACTTTTGATAGACTTTAGTTGACCCAATCCCTCCCCATGTCATTTTAATTTGTTTCTGCATTTGCCTTTTCTAGTTAAGACTGCAAATACTCCAATGCAAGGAGAAAGGCTGCTCTCATGACATTTCTGGCCATCTAGTTCTATGTCCCACCTGAAATCTCACTGCAAAGCGTAGGATTTCCAGTCCAATTTAAGTGAAGGGAACAAGCTAAGCATCAGCCTGTGCAGGATTGTTTTTAAACACATATGGCAGACAGGTGGAATGAGCGAGCTTCCAAATGAGAGGGTAGAGTCAAGATTTAGTAATGCATTAAAGAACAAAATAGAGTGAGCACATTGAGCTTAATAAATTAAAGAATTTGCCCACTATCACTTTCACTTCAGCCATGTTCTTTTCCCCCCGTTAGTACAAAAAACAGTTAACAATTTGTTGGTTTAAACTTACATTAAGAAGTTTTTAAGATCATGTGGAGTAAAGATGTCATCAAGCCACTCCAGACAGAAGAGACCTATGATCTGCTCTGGGTTCAACACAACTATGCAATTACATAGACAAACACATTCACCTGGGCATCCAAACTTTTTGGTGCCTGCTGTTTATCAGATCTGAACCTTTTGTGATTCCCTCTCCACCCTGTTTTTCCTGAGTCACTTCTTTGACTCATTTCTTTCCTGGCTCTTTTAATGTAACTAATACCTACTTTGTTCTTACACTCACATTCCTAAAACACCCACCCCTTTCTCTGCTTTAACTCCTTCTTTTAAACTGAGCTGTACTCATCAGTGTCATCTGTGTGGGAGACCCTTCCCCGACTTCTGCACCCAGTCAGCCAACTGTTCACAGGGTCAGCAGGTTTAAGCCATCTTTCATTCATGACTGAAAATCCTGTTTTACCACAGACAACCCCCACAGATGCCTTTAAAAACCTTTCTGTATTCAAAAGTCATTTTAAAGTGATTCTTTCAGGGATCTTTAAAAAGAGATTATGTACAAATGGCATCTTATAAGTCATTCAACAGATTTGCCCCTTGGGTGTCATCAGTCACATCTACTGACTTTAGTGAGCAAGTTTTAGCTGCTTTTTGCTCCTAATAGCCCTGCAGAGCCAGCACAGATGAGAGAGAATGATCTGGGTTCACTTTGTTCTTCTCTCTGATCAACAGAATTGTCTACTAAGTACCACTAGTTACACCTGAGCAAACCCACGGGTGCTAATGAAATTGCACAAGTGTCACTGAGGGCTTAATATAGTCTGCAGAACTTTTGCTGCCAGTGACAGCACACAAGAAGGAAGGCCCACATTCACAAACAGACTTAGGCATTGCAACACTGAGTATCCCGGCCCCTAACTTTTAAATGCTTAGCAAATCACAGGAACAACAGTGCACTCCAGAAAGGCAGGTTAGGTGCCTAGGCTCCCTATGCAATGAATGGAGAGAGATACCAGTCTTAGAATGCAGTCCACAAAAGCCAGCATCCTAGAGGGAGAGCACCTACAATAATCATTGCAACACCCCAAGTAGAGGAGTGTGTCCTTAGCCTCACCCCTCTCTTGGACATAGGTGCCTAAGTCCACGCCGCAGGAAGACACCTATCTCTGTTTAGTCATCCATGAATGGGATCTCTGGCCCACTGACTGTTCCCATATGGATAAATACATAGTCATTGGGTAAGAAAGAGAGAGAGAGAGAGAGAGAGAGAGACTGACATTTAAAACACTTTTCATAAAATTAGTACAGCAACCCAGTAAAAACAAGAACATCAATTATAAATCCAAAACAATTGCCCATCCCAAACAGTACAAAGTGCCTTTCCAATAGCCTACTGTTGAATAAATTGATCCAAATCACTTATAAGAGTATAATATCTAAACTCCACATGAAGGTGGAAAACCAATAAAAACCTACAAAACCGAAGAACAACGGCAACCTCAGTACCAAATAATTTCCATCATCTGCTTTTTAAAATGGTTGTCTTTGCTTGCCTCAAATAAAGTTTGCAAGGCATACCACCGATCTATTTGTGAACCTATACTTAACAGTAAAAATAAACACAGTATGAGAAAAATGAAGGGACAATAACCGGAAAATACCCTGAAATAAAACAAATCATATCTGAAACCTGGAACAAGAAACATATGAAAAGAAGTCACCTCCATGTCATAAAAAGGACACGACACTGACACCTCCAGAGTCAGATGATGCACAAACACATTCATGGCAATAGCCCCGTGAAGAATTCTCCACTGGAGATCACCCATCCTTTCTGCAATCAGAGGCTTGCACTCGTGAGAACATAAGAATGGCCAAAGGTCCATCTAGCCCAGTATTCTGTCTTCTGACAGTGGCCAATGCCAGGTGCCTCAAAAGGAATGAGCAGAATAGGTAATCATCAAGTGATCCATCCCTGTCACCCATTCCCAGCTTCTGGCAAACAGAGGCTAGGGACACCATACAGTTCACTAGGCTGGATGGCTGGAGCCCATTACCAGCAGCTGTCTCCTCCATGTCATATCAGGATAACCAACAAGCATTTGAAAATGATGACTCTTTTACCACAAGCATATACAATGACTTATGGCTTAAGCTATGAAGAAGACCCATTAAGGGCAAGCAAGCTACAAGGCTTGTCAACATCCCAATCCTCAGCAGGAACAACAGGCAAGAAGATAGAAACATTAGTATATTCAGGAATGGCTCGCTCAAGGAAGCAACTGGCCAGCCTGGCAATACTGCCCCTAGGAAGGGCTGATTCCGCTTCTGATAAAAACCAAGAAACCCTGCGAATGGAATGAAAACCAAGCTTGACAGCCAAGTTAGCCATGAGACCCATGTAAAATTAGTAAAATCAATTAAATGAACCAGTTTTGTTACACCTGCTGCCATAACGGAAGAGACAAGACTCCTAGAATCAAGATTACCAATCCTCACAGCACGGTTATAAACAAGGAGTTGCAGCTAGCCACCTGTCCCGAAGCCTCAGCTTTAAAAATCTCCAAGCATTAAAAGGATAAAAACTGAGTTACACCTCAAAATGGAGGCACCCATGGTCCAACAAAAATGAGCCCAATCAAAACCCAAATCCCCCACCTGCCGAAGAAAAGCAAAGTCCAGTTGCTTCCAAGGAACAGGCTCATCCACAAACAACAGGTGCTGCAGAGACAGTGACCGAAAAGTCACAACTCTGGTCAAAAGATCAATGAGACCTTGAGCTCCTTCCACAATGGGCAGATACAAGATACTTTGCCTCTGCCAACGATGGCCACCCCGGAAAAAATTCACAAGAACCTTCTGAACTTTTTCTAAACTTGTGGAGGGGGATCCAAAACAATACACTGATGCCACGACACAGAGGCAATTCAATTCTTAATGACTAATACCCGCCCTTGGAAGGAGAGCCGAGGCAAACGCCACTTCCACCTTTGCAACCTCCCCTCCAACCTTTCCATAACTCCCTCCCAATTCTGACCCAAATATATCAGCCAGTCCCAGCATAATCCCAGTGCCCTAAAGCTCCACAATAGCCCCTGCCCCGGCAAAATCTCTTTTGCACTCAGTAAGCTGGCACTGGGGTACACAGGATTACTCAATTGTATGGGCCGAACTGGGGTCACCTAGCACAGTGAAATGCTGTGTGGCTATTTACTGTCTGAATGATTTTGGGGGGTTGGGAAGGGAAAACATCTCCCAGCTTGTCCTGAAGTATCAAAACCCTAGAGACTTTGCACACAACTCATAGCCTGCAGCTTTAGCCTTAGCCTACCTCTAAAATCACAGCCTGGCCTCACTAGAATATCTCCAAGAAGAACCAGTAGTCGCCACCTGCCAATTGACAAATAGTAAGGTAGGGTGGTCTAGACCATTTTAGAACACAGGCCTGGGTTCTATTCCCAGCTTGGCCACTGGCTGTCTGGATGGGCTTAGAAAGTCATCATTGTCTCCACCTACAACGGTGGGATTATGATGATGATGATGATGATACTTCCCCTCCTCACAGGGGTATGGGGTAGTTTAATTAATTCATGCTCATAAAGCACTTTGAGAATAGATGATCAGAGGAAAGGCACTACAGAAAGGCGAAATACCATAGCAGTGTTAATTTACAGTACGATTCTTCTTGTAGTGCAGCACCGGTTGTTCATGGAGGACGGCACCAGGAACAAGCAGAATGGTTTAATTTTAGCACAACCCTTACGCGAGCACATGTGCTTGTGTCTTTCTCCTGTATTTTTAATTCAAACATCAAGTAAAAATAGAATTTCCTGTTGCGCCGATAAGAAAATCCTGTTTTTGCTCCGTCTGGTTGGGGAGCCGGCAGTTGCAGGGTTATTGATGGACTCTCCGAAGGGTGACAGTATTCAGGAGGGGATGGAATCGCATTTGTTACTTGCATTGTTCATGGTCTCCTTAAATATAACAAGCAGTACCACCCCCAAAGTAACTATAATGGGATTACAAATTTCCGGAACAATCTGTGCTTTGGAAAATCTCTCCCCTTAACCCTGATTGGCTGGAGTATTTTTAGTAGCAGGGTTTGTTTTTGCACTCTTCCCAGGTAAGTATTTGTGTGGGGAAAGAGAGCATCGTGAGCTCCAAGTGGGCGCATCCTGCTTTTCAATGTCAGTAATTAATATGGGGGGGAAATATAAGCACAGAGGAATATTGTCTTTCTTTCCCACCCTTTCCCCTCCCCTGCACCATGGCTCCCAAACTCCTCAGTGGATGTGTGAGGTCAGGACAGTCCCACAAGCTGGGTGCTGCCCCTCAATGCTATTTCATGTGTGCACTGGAGAGCAATACATGGCTCCCATTTGTGTCCCATCATCAGGGCTGAGTGTTTCCCTCTGTGCAGCACTGCCAGGTTTGTCACAGTGAGGAGCAGAAGATTGAACTTGAAGCCCAAATTCAGATCCAGAATTCAGATCTTAAGTCTGGATCTCGAACTTAGATACCTAAATTTAGGCCACAAGCCTGTGGACACTGGGGCCCAGATCCACAAAGGTATTTGGGCTTCTAACTTCAATTGAAATGAATGGCGGTAAGGAGCCCAGGCACCTTTGTGGATCTGGACCTGAGTAACTTCACACATGTGAGTGCTCCCATTGAACTCAATGGGAGTGCTAGAGGGGCAAAAAGTTACTCCAGTGTGTTAGCAGAACCGGGGTCCTGCTCAATTGAGATTCAGATCTTGACTCTCAGATTTAGCCCCAGAATTCAGATACCAAACTTGGATCCAAAATGTGGATAACATAGGACCCAAAATTTGAGTGCAGAACTTGGATCTTAAATCTGGATGCAGAAATCTGATACCAAATTAGGATCCTGAACTTGGACACCCTCTCCCTCCCTCCCTCCCCCCGGGTATGAATTGTTGCCCAAATTTTGGTCAGGGTTTCGAAAGGAGTTCCATTAGGAAAAAAATATCTATTGCATTTTAGATTAGTCCACAGATTAATCAATCATCCCATTTTTCATGTTGCGCCTGGCTATTTATGCAGCTAAACTCACAACTACTGCCTGCATGTATGATTTCATCATTAATCATATGGGTCTCTTTCTGTCTCCTGCATTCCCTCTCTGCCCAGATTGATGAAATTGTGAGAGTCTGGGGCTGAACAGTCTCCTATGCAGCCCTACTGTCTGGAAGCCCCATCCAGCACAGTTCTTACATCTGTTTATTCTAATCTGCTGTTAGTGTTTCTGTGTTATAGCGCCATATACAAATCTGAAGGATTTATAAACCAGTGTGATTTATAAATTGGAAAGGGGCACATGCTCTTCAGCCAGTTGTGCAGCAGTCTTCACAGGATGGTGTTCAGCTGGCTTGAGAAAACCATTTTCATTTTTAACACTGAACCAGGCCATGATGAAGAGCCGGGATTAGATATTTTCAAAAAGGATCAGAGACAATGGAGTTTTCTCTTCTGTGGCTTAGTAGGTAAATAACACAGAGAGAGACGTTTCAGATGTGGGGAACACCACTTGCCACACCATTCAAAGATCCCTGGAAAAATACCAGACTCTGCTAGGTATACAAGTACCTGAGTCTGCCATTTGACATGATGTCCAATGACTGCCATGTTCTAGATTCTAGAACATTCCCAGAAGCATGATGTTCAATTTCCTTAAAGGCACAGTCTCCATGACCACATATGGAAAACAAGGACATAGTAGCTATGGAACTGTGATGCCTTTGTTTTTGATGTACTCCACCTTTAAACTCTAAGCACTGTGCCTGTGCACAGAGAAAGTAGCCATTTTGTCCTCCAACTCGCAGCAGCCACTTGCAAGGGAAACCCAAACACTATGCTCTCTCACATGAAGATGTTTTTTAGTGCTGTTGTTTTCCTTAATCTAAAAGAGAGCCATTTGGAGGGAAAGCATATGGCTGCCCTTGCCTAAGGAGAAACATAACAAGAATTCTGGTGATGAGGATAGGGTGTAAAACAAGAAAGTGGCTATTGTCTCTGCAAACAGAATGTTTTAAATGCAGGACAGGAAACAAAGATCTCCCAATTTCAAAGCTCCAGGTATCACACAACATAGGTGGTTAGGCACGGAAAGCTGTTATCTTCTTCAGAGGCTTGGGTGAAATGCGTTAGGTGTTCTCAGTCCAGATCCTTGCTGAACAGGTAACCACATAGAAAAGCCACTAATAACATCAGAAGAAACTAAGAAAGAAACATTTGCAAGTGATTGTTGCTATCAAGGATCTTTCACTCACCAGCCTCTGCTCACTACTGGGTATTTCTTCTGCTTGAATTTCCCTGCAGTCCTTGTTACCAGTGAGGTAACTGTCACAGCCAGTCTAAGAGCTAAGAAGAGGAGCCAGAAAAGCACGAAATAGGTCATACATTTCTCAGGCCTCTAACAAGGAAACTTCTCTCAAGCCCTAGTAACCTCCTCACCTGCTCCTGGAGATGAATGGGAAAGGGCTGGTATTTTTGCCTGGGGAAATGGAAGGTATATGTCTGTTTTTAAGCAGAAAAAGTTCTTGATTCTTATACGCTGAAATGCATCATAAGCAGTGATGGCTCAAACCTGCTCCTGCTGAAGTCAATGAGCGGGCCTGATCCTGCTCTTACTGCTCGCATTAGTTATCACCCAGACACACAAACACTGATTCTCCTCCAGCTTGCACTGGTTTGAATCAGGAGCCTGTGCACTGAACTCAATAGCACTACCTTAGCAGCTGTGAGAAGAGAATCAGGTGCAGTGGCTCAGGAATAAACCTGAGTTGAAAGCAGTGTGCAGTAACAATGTCCCTGGTGGGAAGCTAGGCTGTAAAAATGTCTCCTTAGGACAACACCAGAAATCTTGTTCCTGCCGTTTTGAATGTTGGGAAGAGGGAGAGAGAAGACAGTGATAAGAACAGTCTGTCATTAGCCCACTACCTCTGGGAGAAAATTCTGGGCTTCACAATAGACCGTGGCAAGACAGAAAGACATTTTGTAAAGTTTCATGATGATCCAAACTTACCAATTCTCTGTTAATTGGCCAGACCAGAACAGACTCCAAAGTCCCTAAAAGTTTGAGAACCTTTGCAGTTAGAACCACTTCCAGGGCTGAGCTTCCCCATGATGGGACCCATCTCTACTAAATCTATAGCATCTTTTTGCGTGTGTGTGTGTGTGTGTGTGTGTGTAATTTTCCAGATCCCCTTTATATGTCAGTAGCACTTGCTACCAAAATTAAAAGATTTTATTCTAGCAATGAGACTGAGTAAATGGAAACTCTGAAGCACCAATAGTGATGCGCTGCTGTCAAATCTGATAGTAAAAAGATAAGACTTTGATCCTCTGAACATGTCATCACTGCTTTTTAATGTCTGATCTCGTTATGCCAGTCACAAAAACTAGGCTGGTTTCTATTATGACTTTTCTAGGCAGATCCCCTGCAATCCCATAATGCAGTAACAGGTCATGAACTTGTATTGATAGAACTAGCAAGGACTGACTCACCTACAATGACACCAAAATGGAGCTCAATAAAGGCAGTCCGATGGGGACAAGGAAGAGGGGAGTGCTTCCCCTTTTATTTTCAAACCTAAAAATAGGATCAGCCTTCAAAATTTGGGGTACAATTTCCAAAAGCACCTAAATGACAAAATAGGACTTGGGCTCCTAAGTGCCTAAGTCACTTTTGAAAATGAAACTTAAGCTCCTAGGTCATTTGGGTGCTTTTAAAAACATTGCTCTTGGTCTGTGCAGGGTGTTCAGATCTAGGGCTTGGATTCAGGCTCATCTCCACTAAAGCTGGAATTTTCAAAGGACCCTCTGGGAGTTATGAACCCATCTCCCATTGGAATTCAATGTGATCTGAGTTGGGTATCTCGCTCCCTGAGACTCCTCTAAAATCCCAGGATAAATAACTAAGAATGTAATAGGGGATAATAGACCTTGTAATTATCCCCATCACAAGGTCTGTTCACACATGTTGTATAGGTGGGGCCGCCATGAGGGGGGATGCAGCAATTGTGTCTCTGAATGGATAGTCCAACATATTATTATTGTTTAGCATCATAAAATACACACACATCACTTTCCAAGGTACACAGAGACATGCCACCTGCCACAAAGATCAATCTTTATTGAGGCAAATACAAAGCCATAAGATTTCAGTGACAGCATGGGAAAAATCCAGGATCCTTGTGAGTGAGAAAAGTGGCACAGACAAAGCCTTCACAGAACATGCGGGATTTGAGGGGGGGAATGGGAGTAAGAGAGGGTGAACACTGGGCATAGGGAAGTGACAGGCTGTTTTAAGTGTAGCGAGCAGCATGGAAAGAAAAGCAATATCATGAATGAGAGAGGACAAAGGGAGCAGTTATATATTCCCCTTACAGTAGTGCACTGTTTACTATGCTAGCAAACGCCCTTCTACGCAGCAAGGACCTGGAGGCAGCTTTGTGATGCGAAAATTTGTGATGTGCTGATTCTCTGTCTGTCAACTAAACTAGACAGATAAATAGTGACTGATATATATATATATATAGTTCCTTACATCCAAAGCTCCCAAAATAGTCCTCACTCCTCACACTGGTTAACGAGTTCACACACACACACAGAGCATATGCACATCTCTTCACCCACCTCTGAAATGAGCCATCACGGAGGCTCACTGCAGCAGCAGCAGCAGCTTTTAAACTGTACAATAGCACAGGAGAGGCAATTCAGGTGGGTTGAGATTTTACATTCACAACTTTTTTTGGCAAAAAATGGCTTTTGGGGGGTCAATTTCCACAGGAAATGTCTGATTTAAATGAAATGGGGGGGGGAGGTTCATTAACAAAACAAACCAGCTTTTGTTTTCAAGGGAAACTGTAGCGACCTTGTGGCTAAGATGGAGTGGGGCTTCTGGCCAAGAAAAGGCACGCGCAGGAATGCAGCAGGGAAATTCCCTTCTAACCCAGGGGTACCTGTGCCAAACCCCCAGGATCAAATACACACACACAATGAATAGGAGGATGAATATACGAAAGAAAATATTTATTTACAGAGGGATGAATGGAGAAAAACAGGGGAGAACAGATAGAGGGAGCAGTAAAATGGGGTTACATCCAACACGAAGACCCAGGGGCCAGTGGTACCACAGTATAAAAGGATAATAGATGCACCTACTAATGTGCAAAGAAAAAGAAAATTAGTTGAACCAAACTGAGGGACACAAAGAATAAGCAACAAGCTGATTTTTCAGACAGTGTTGTTGGCAGTTAGATAAATATTGCAAATGGTGTGGACTAACTGATCCAAGGCCTAATCCATTAACACAGAGAACTCATCTGATACTTTAATATTGTTATATTAACAACGCTGAACTTTGCAACTCAGTCTGGGTCTGGCTCTAAAATTCACTGCTGGGCCATATCTCTCCGATGGATCAGACCAAAACCCAAGATCAAAACACCTTTGAGCATTGGGGGAACTCAGCTCTGGATCCAGAAGTGAATTTTGCAGGTTAAGCCCATATCTCTTGATGATGTTTAGGTGCTTCAGTGAGTCAAGTAAAGTTGATCTTGAGATCCTGAAAGAGCAGAAGATCAGGTATTGCAACCACCTGGTATTAGAGGCATGTGATATAAACTTGTGTGGGTCACACTGCCCTGTCTTTCTGCCTGCCTGCTCCATTCTTGTTGGTGATGTGTCCCTGGAATAGCATGGGAAACGGGTATTGGTTTCTGGTTTACTGTCAGTGTGTTCTGAAACAATGGCATTTACGGGGAGGGGAGGAAGGGGAAGGGGTGACTTCTTGGCACCACTGAGATTGATGATGGCAGGTTGGGTTACATTGTTTTCCCACTAGACTCAGGGCCTCCAGATTTCCTTGGATGTGTTCAAAGGACTTTCAGCCCACAAAAACATTCACTCAGAAGGGGGAAGGAGGTGGAAAGTGGGTGATGTCAAAGCTCATATGATTCTATGCAGGCTTGTGGTCGAACTCTACCTTTCCTGCATGTTTGCCCCAATAACCTAATGCTGCAAACGGGTAAAAACAAGGTTACACAGCTCTCCTCTTATTCGTTGTCATCTCGGGCTTGGCACTTAATGGGGGTTCAGGCCTGAAGAGCATAGGCGCCGACTCCGTGGGAGCACCCACAGAAAAAAAGTAATGGGTGCTTAGCACTCACCGGCAGCCAGCTCCCTCCCTCCTCGCCCAATGCCTCCCATCCACTGTCAATCCCGCCAATTAACTCCTCCCCCTCCCTCCCAGTGCCTCCCACCCACCCGCCGTGATCAACTGTTTCGCTGCATGCGGGAGGTGCTGTGGGGGGAGAGGAGCGGGGGGTGCGCTTAGAGGAGGGGGCGGAACTGAGCGGGAAGAGGTGGTGGGGGCCGATTGGGGGCGGGAAGAGGCAGGGCAGGGTGGGGGCTTGGAGGAAAGGGTGGGGTAGGGGCGGGGCCTGGGGTGGAGCTGGGGCAGGAAGAGGCGGGGCAGGGGGCAGGCTTGGGGGATAGGGAGTGGGTGTGGGCGGAGCGGGGGGTTGAGCAGCCTGCGCCTGTGCTGAAATGTATATCCAATCAAATTCATCCCTGGTGTCTCTCCACTGACATCAACACAGTTCCATCAGGGCTGCCTTTGGCCAACTCTGTTTTTCTTACACGTCTCATCCAAACAGAGATGGATGTGTCATTTTCCTTTCACAGGACACTGTACAGCCTGATCCCAATATAAACAACCTGGGCCTACCTACTAGGTTATTGTCTGGAAAAAAAGATAAACAAACAGCCATTAAATCCTCTTCCCCCTTCCATTTCTGGTATGGTAAGTGGCAGGGATCAAAGACTCTAGTTTTCCCGAAAACATTATTTATCCAAATTACTCATAACCTGGCTGGAAGTTAGGTGTAGAGAAGGTGCAAGGGCTGGTCACTGACTCTATCTAGTATCTATTTGATCTGTAAAATATGCAGCCATCAACCATCTCTGGGCATTTGGACAGTCACACAACAGTATCACCAAAAAGTGATAAATATCTGCTTAAAAAAGAACTCATCTCATTCACACCACTCGCTCAAGGCTGACTAGGGCCTTGTGGTATACCCTGAAGGGGAACACCCCCAGCCTGGATGGAACAATTCCACAGCTGAGAGCTGCTTGCTGAGAAAGTCCCCACTATGTTAAGCAGTGTATAGATAATAAGAGAGAGTCCCTGGTCTGGGGAGTTTACAGTCAAAATAGACAAGACAAAGGCAGTAGTATTAGCCCCAGTTTTCAAAGGGAAAAGTGAAGCACAGAGAGGTTACGTGAACTACCCCAAGGTCACCCAGGAACAGGGTCGGCTCCAGGCACCAGCCGACCAAGCACGTGCTTGGGGCGGCACCTTGGGGCGGGGCGGCGCTCGATTTTTTTTTTTTTGATTCGGTGGCGCGGCGCTTGGAGGGGGGCGGGGCTTCGGGCAGCGTGGTGCTTGGAGGGGCGGGGCTTCGAGTGGCGTGGTGCTCGGGGGGGCGGGGTCTTGAGGAGGCGGGGGCTGGCGCGGTGCGGCGCTCGGAGGGGGGGCGGGGGCTTCGGGTGGCACGTCGCTTGGAGGGGGTGGGGCTTCGGGCGGCGCGGCTCTGGGGGGGCGGGGCTCGGGTGGCGTGGTGCTGGGGGGGCGGGGATTTCGGCAGCACTCGCGGGGGGGTACGGCAGGGCAGCGCTCTTCTTTTTTGCCTGGGGCGGCAAAAAAGTTAGAGCCGGCCCTGCCCAGAAAGTCTGTGACGTACCTGGGAATTAAATGCAGCTATTCTGTGTCTTAGTCCAGAGCCTTCACCACAAGATCATCTCTCCTCTCTGGGTTTTTGGGGCAACACAATGCCAGTTTACAGTGGCAGAGAGATTGTGCCATATTTATTGTAGTCAAATTGCATGTTTGTCTTAAAATGGCGGCACCTAGGAAACCCCCTGATCTTCTTCCCATCTAGAAATGGAGCAATCAATGCCAAATAATTCTCATAGAAGAAATTATCAGAGCCAAATTTTCCACCAGCCTCAGCTACAGCCTCCATGTGCCCACAAAAATGTCCGTGCACTGGGCAGCCAGGCACAAAAGGAGCTGATTTGCAACAAGGCAATTACAAGTGTGGGTGCGCACATGCAGTTTTTGCTTGTGCACCACAGAGGTCCTGGGTGTAGCTGGCAGAGTGAGAATGAAAACACTGATCCAGTGTAGAGTGATTCATCCCCAGCAGAGCTGGAGGCAGGATCGTTAGTGGCAGTTAAGATCAATCCCATGCTTCTCTGATTTACTGTGAATGCTGTCTGCATTTGATCTTATGGGGATTAGCTGCGTTAGGGCCTGATCCAAAGCCCACTGAAGGCAATGGGAGTCTTTCCACTGACTTCACCAGGCTTTGAATCGGGCCCATAGGGAGACTATGTGCTTTGTGACATTACATGAGAATTTTGGCAGAACTGTCCTAGCATTTTTCCCCTTGTGGTGCATTCGTTCAGTAAGAGCAGGAGCTCGGCCCGGATGTGCCGATGACAATGTTTCAGAATCCCAGATTCTTTTCACCTTGAAAATGTAATAACTAAAACAAAACTGTGGCTGTGGCTGACACCGAGGTACCTGGGGCTCTTTTTTATTTCTGATTCCCTTGGGTAAATCTTAGCGACATTGTGGTAAATCTGGAATAACCATATGAGAGTCAATAACTTTACTCCAGCTTTAAATCAGTGAATTCAGCCCCTTGCGTACACTGAGCCGCATTCCAGTGTGTGGAAATGCCCACCTTTCATGCAATTCCGGGCATCAGGTTTCTGGTTGCCAATAGTTACTTCCCAGTGTCAAACTGAAGAGACAATGGGCCTGTTTCAGTGCTCACCCCAGTTTTATGCCAGTGTAAGTGGGATCAGAATTGGACTCAGTATCTTGTGGAAAAGCACCCTTTCACTCACTCGCTACTGGAAACAGTAGGCCAAATTCTGCTCTCAGTTTACCATGGTGTAAATGGAAAGTACCTCCATAAAGTCAGGGAAGTTACACCAGATTTGGGCCATTATAAATGAGAGCAGAATTTGACGGAGTGGGTTTCATTACCATCTAGTATTTCGAGCCAAAGGGGAGGGGATGCTGCTAGACAGGAAAGGGCATCTACTCAGGAAAGGCTGATACTGTTATCTAGAAGGCAGAAGGAGGAACACCTACCCAGACTAGAGGGTTATTGCCACTAGCCAAAGGAGGGACAGTGCTCCTAGCCAGAGGGTAGGGGACACATGGTTCTCCCAGCCAGAGAAGGTGGCGAGGGAGGGAAGAGATCACAACACCACCATACTTGGTAGGTTGAAGACAATCCTGTCCACCCCCCTCTCCACCTTTCTATGAACACTCGGCAGAGTTAGCAGTCAGCTCACTGAACCAGGCCCTTGTCGCCAGAACTGTTTCTCTGAGCTGCATTCTGATGTACAATGGAGTGCGTCTCAGTGAGAGATGAGAGCCTCCAGACAACTGCCATTCTGAGCCACTCGGTTGCCTCTCTTTCTCTTTTCCCACTTCATACCCAGCTGAGTTGCATGTCTGCCTTTACTTGACTGTGGCCAAAGGCCAGGGTAAAGCAATAACAAAGGCAGAACGTGCTCTGTCTTGACCCAGCTCTGCGGTGACAAACACGGGTAACAGCAGCAGTCACAAAGCACTGACTCAGGCCCTTCAGCACATACTTTCAGCCGTGGCCAAGCACTATCGGAACAACACAACTTTAATTCAAACAGCTGCTCACTGCCCTGACAGAAAGGTCAGGGCCTGGGAAAAACCAAATGGCGGTGCCATGTAGGGAAAGAATCAGCCGTGCATAACAACTCTGTTAGTCTGATTAACTATACAATTTGTGCTTGTTCTGAAAGTCACTGGGCAGCAAAATGCATGTCTACTAATAGGAACTATGTGATGGTAAGAGGGGTGCTTTGCATTTTTCACTGTCACAATTTTGGGATGATTGTTTCACACAAGTGGTGGAAAGATCATTACTATTATTTAACTATTATTTATATGACAGTAGAAAATTAGAAGCCTCCACCAAGATCAGAGCCCCATTGTGCTAGGCACTGTACATACACATGATTAGAGACAGGGACAGCCCTGAAGAACTTACAATCTCAGCAGACAAGGCAGACAAAGAGTGAGAGAAAGGTTGTGTTGTTATCCCCATTTCACAGGTGGGATGTTGAAGCACAGAGAGAGTAAGGGCTTGTCTAGACAAAGTGTGCAGCACGCTGGAGTATAAATCTACCTCACACTAGCCTGCCGCACAGGAAATATCTGTGTGGACCCTGCTGCCCACAGTTCCCTAGTGCACTTTGATCTACTGCCGTTCCAAAGCAAAGGAGGTCAATGCACACTAGGGAATTTTTAATGCGTGGTAGCAGGGTCCACACAGACAGTGAGTGTGCAGCAGACTAGTACAAGGTGGATTTACACTCCAGCTTGCCACGACCTCTCAATTCATCTAGTCAAACCCTAAGGAGCTTACCAAAGATCACACAGGAAGCCTGTGGCAGAGCAGAAACACGAAATATGAGGCTCTATGTTCCTGAACCTGTGAGACTCAGTCTATATAAATGCTGCACCGGTGGTAGTTCAGGGAAGCACGTCAACCAGCCTTGCACACATTTACACACACTTGAACCCCCCCTTCACTTTGGTGCACGGATCACAAGTGAGAGATCAGGCCCTGGCTCCACGAGCGGATGCTTTAGGTTTGACTTTTCCTCTCCCTTCACTTCATTTTCACTTTCTTTTCTAGCAAGCTCTGAGCGCTCTTTGATTTAAGCCTTCTCTGCTCTGCAAGAGCTTCAATCCAGCCAGCATTGCCTCAGATGAAAAACAGAGGGCCTGATCCTGCCGTCAGTTTGTATGAAGAATTTCCATTGGCTTCAATGGGAGTTCCACAGGGGGGATTACCAATTAATTGGGTCACTCCCTCATTCCCTCCCCAACACACACACACACACACACACACACACAAAATATTAGGCTAAGGCGACAAGGTGGGACTCAGACATATTGTGCCATAAATCTGAGTTATTGTGCTGATTATTAGGTGTAGAGGGTTATTTCATAGACAGCTCCATGAATCTAGCCTGTAATTAGCTAAGTCCAAAATAGGATGGTGGTTTGGAAATGATCCGAGTCTGAGAGAGATAAGTGTGTGGAGACCTAAACTCATCATTTACCCTCTACCTATTTCAGATTTCTGTGGATCCTAAAATGTAAGGTCAGTAGATAACCACAGCCTAAAGGAGGAGGTAAACTAATGGCCAGCACAGGGGCAGACTTTTCCTTCCTATTAAAAATAGATGAGCAAGGAGAGGCAGAGAGCTAGATTTTCAGAATTAAGCATGCAGAAATTCACAGCACCTAGTTTGTGTGTGCATTTTGGCAAAGTTATAAACAGCTGAAGGCAGGGTCTTACAATGGGAAGTATCTGGCAACCTTAATATTAGATGGCACTAACCAGCTCCATCTATCATTATGGGCCTTATTCTTCTCCAGAGTAAATCAGGATTAAAACTGCTGAAGTGAATGGAGTTACACCAACGTAAATGGGAGGTGAACCAGGCCCTAAGTATTGTAACATTCATGCAATAAACCTATGTAGAGCACACTGAAGCACTGATATTTTGGACCAATTTCCAACTCCCAACTGACGTCGATGGGAGCTGAGTACTTGCACACAGGCCTGAATTTAGCCAACCATGTCCAATTTATTCCTCTGCTGTTACAACACCCCTCACTTACAAGAATGCATTTCTTTATCTTCCCTGATAGTTGAGGCTGTGAGACAACTGGTAACCAATGAGAATAAGCCCCATTGCGTACCTGGTTTTGTTCTAACAGGCCTTGCAGATGCATAGCTCCTAAAATGGGAGGGGGGCATGACATCACTAGAAATGCAATGGGGGGAGGGGGTCTCATGCGGCTGAGTCTGAGCTGATTATGTTTATCACAATTAAGTATTAATGTTAATGCGGTCTATCTGAGTGGATGTGTTTAACGGCTTACATTGTAATTAAGCAAAGCCTCTCAATGCAGCGTCACTAATGGTATGAATCCCCATTAAATTACCAATAGTCCCCAGCATCTTGTCAAATCCTTTTATAATAGCCTTAGAAAATGACATTCTGAGCTGGCAAGAAGCCAGCCAGCCTGCATGGCAATCGTTAAGAATCTTGAGTGTTTATGGCCCTTTTTAAAAAAGCATTACTGAACGCTTCCCCCCCACCCTCCCTGACTCTGTTCCTGGGAGTATTAAAAGCAGCACCTTGACTCAGTCTGCCATATAAACATCCTGCTGCCCTCATACAACCTGATATTGTCTTCCTCCCAGGATGAGACGCTGAATAAGAAGTGACAATCACAGCTCCTGGCCGGAGGAAAACAGGAAGTGTCTGAGTTGTACAACCCTTTTAAACATTGTCGTACCTGTTTTACTCCTTGAATGAAATGTGAAATGTCTTTCCTTTCCCCTCTTATGTAACCATTTCTGACCCGGGGAGATGATTCATCTAGCAATACCATTGCCTGAGGTTGCCCTGAGACTGCATAAGGCACTGGGCTTAGGTGGAAGACACATTTGTGACTTGGACCAACCATGCTGCGGGTCTCTTAAAAACATAATGATATTGGCCCAAAGGCCTTGCCCTCAGACACCTTTCTGATGGCCCCTGAGTGAAATGAGTGTGGTGGCATCAGGCCAGATGCTAGTGGACAAGTGTCCACATTCCATCTGCTACTTTTGGTGCTGGAAATAAGCACAGAGAATGGAGCTCAAAGAACGGGCGGATTCCTCAGCACTGCA
Source organism: Emys orbicularis (assembly GCF_028017835.1). Lineage (NCBI taxonomy): Eukaryota > Metazoa > Chordata > Testudines > Emydidae > Emys > Emys orbicularis. The sequence continues at coordinate 161,701,239 of NC_088685.1, read as the reverse complement.
GCCTGGCTAACTCACTCAGAAACAAAGTAGCTTCCCAAAGCCCCCTGAGATTTGCCCATAGTGCCACACTTCCTTAAAGGGCTCCGCCTCCATTTGGTGGAGCCAGGCAGTAGAGAACCCAGGAATTCTGGTACCCAGTCCATTGCTTTATGACTGTATCCTTTCTTGATACGGAAAAAAGATTCTTCCCATTTAGAATGCCACTCTTGGAAGAGGGCTATTTATACATTGCCATTTCTTTGGAGTGACTGATGATACAAAGAACTTGGCAGCATTTTCTGCTCTAGAGCATTCAACAATTAGATCTCAAATCCCGGTTTCCAAGTGCTGGTCTCCCAAAAAGAAACAGGAGAAAAAATAGGTTTCCGATGTGCTCCTCCTTCAGGCAGCAGGGTAAAAATATCCCTTGATGAATTGGATGGTATTTGCCATCACATAACAAAGTTCACATTCCCATAAACAGACACCAACACACTCTGCCCTCCTCCACCCACACACAATCCACAAAAGCCATTTTAAGGAGGATTCCGGTGCAGCTTTGTCTGTTATATGCAGTGCGGAACAATAGCCCAGGATTTGCATATTCTTTGATTAAGGTCACAGTCCCAAACAACAAAGCTTTGTAAAAGTCTTGACGTGTAGGAGGAACTCTTGGGACCAAAAATGAGGGTGGTCATTGACACACAAAAATAGCTTGGCATGGGGTTAGGTGCCAATGAGCAAAACAGAATCTAGCCCAAATAGTTACCATGTAGTCATCTTTGGGGCCAAATCCTGCAGTCCTCTCTCAGGAGAAGCTGCTGCTGCTTTTTCTTTTGAGGTAGGAAAGTAGTGTTATCACATGCATTTCATTGGGAGTTTTGCCTAAGTCAGGAGTACAGGATGTAGCCCTTAATGAGGTGCATTGTCAGATAAATCCCGGATGCACTCTCCAGTATCAACCATTGTATGTTTGCAATGAACCACACTCTGTGTGTACATTGTCCTTTCTTGGCTGAGTTAAATGCTGGCCATGGATGCTGCATGAACACACTTTACGCCTGGAGACCTCTAGTCATCTATTTGGAAGTTTCAGGGAGCGGGGGGAGCAGCTATGCGAGTTTTCCCCCACGCTCACCTCACAGTGCATCTCAACTGTGTCCTGGAGGATCCACCTCCAGGGGTGCTGGCACAGTCTCCATGCCCCACTCAGTCCACGGCCGCCGCGCTAAGTGAACAAACCAGGAGGCCTGTTGTGGGAACGATGCTGTTTACAAGGACTCCGGCTGACTAGGAGAAAGACTGAGACCATCAGACTCATTTTATACAGGCCACTGAAGAGATTCAGATGGGAACACCCTTCAGGCCCCATTGGCCTGGGTGGGACCCAAGCCCCGACCTAGGTAGTGACACCACGTTGTCCTGTTAATCAATTTTTGAGGGGTCTTGAAATTCATCCCTGCCCTAGCACTAAGGCAAGCACTGGGACAGAGACGAGGTGACTTGCACCCAGGGCCGACGAGGGGGGGGAAGCCGGTACAAATTACTGGGGCCCGGCGGTCCAGAAGGGGACCCAGGGCCCGGCTTCCCTGGCTCCCCCCCATCCTCTCGTCGGCCCTGTTTAGCCGGTCCGCCCTTGCTGGGGGGCCCACAAAAAATTTTCACTGGGGCCCGAACTCACTCTCGGCAGCCCTGCTTGCACCTCCCCTATTCGGGGCGGGGAGGGGCAGTTCTTCCCCTGGTGTGGATCAGAGCTGTCCTAATTTGTACCCTTAGCTGGAATAGCCCCTATGGACCTTGCATAAGTGGTAAACTGCCAAGGTGCAGGATTGCCCTGGCCATGTGACTTCCCTGCCCCAGTCTGCTCCCTACATGACCCCAGCCTACTGTAGAATGCCCCAGGCACCAGAGGCGGGCTCTGCACTTGTCCCTGTGAGTGGGTGTTTAGCATTACTGTCCCTATTTGCACTGGCTAAGCTGGTGCATATCAGCCTCAGCACAGAGGTCAACTCCCCCCTTTGCTTCAAACCAGCCAGACTTCAGAAGCATGCATTTCAAACACCACAATCTGAACCCTCATGTGACAAGAGTTTGCTGTCCCCAGCACGCTTGCTGCCAGAAATAGATGCTGTGACACTGGGGCCAGACTTGCAGAATCTGTCTGTGGGCATCGCTGGTAAATCACAGGGACCAGTGATGGAAAAGACCTACTAGGCCATGTAGTCTAGCTCTGCTCGTCCAGCATATTCACAAGCCATGAGAGGGGACAGGACCGGAGCACACAGTGCTCCAACAATTCGCTCATTGGCCTTATAGCTCCTGGGAGGCAGGGCATTGCTAAGCAGCAGATGTTAGAGCAGCCCTTGGACTGTTCTAACTGTTGGCAGGGGCTAGGTCAGCCACTGGCCAGACCCAAGAGCAGGGCAGGAAGAAAAGGACTCAAAGTCATCTCTTTGGTGGCTGCTAGTTCAGCTCAGGCCTGGCTGGAGCTTGAGCCCTATGTCTCCATGTTACAGGTCTGTGTGAGGACAGGGTTGTATAGAGGTAAGATCATATTGTTCAAGTCCATCTGAGAGGCAGAACGATCGTGTTGGCAGAGCGCTATTGCCAGCATCTAACTGTCATACAATAGCTGCTCCTCACTGCTCCAGCACCTGCCAGCAGAAAACACACACAAAAACCTCCCATCCGCATTTAGGTTCAACCTATTGGCAACCTCTGGTGGCCATAGTGCAAAACTGCAGGCAGGGGTTAGCTGAATCAAACAACTTTTGAAATACGTTTATTACACTAGATTAACAAACATGAATCTGAATTTGTGTCGTAATCCTGTTGATGAGAGCCCAGAGACATTTACTCAGCAGAAACAATAAAGCCCCTCACTGAACTCAGTCAGCTCTTTTGATTCACAACATAATGCTGCTTATCATCTCTTTGGGGGGTTTTCACTGTACATCAAGCCTTGAATACACAGTAGATATAGTTCGCTTGTTTCTCGTGTTTAGCTTTAGGCTGCCAAAGTTTTATAGACATCACTTTCTTGAAATGAATGTACAAAGGTGGAATACACTTATTTTTCAGCCAGAGACTGTCTCTTCACTTTTATCTTATGACTTTACCCTGATCAGCCCTGATAAAAATATATTACCCTGTTTCATAGCAGCAGCTCAGTTGTAACCCTGCTATGAGTGGCAGAGTTTGGATCAGTCCTGTAGAATATGAGAGCATTTTTTAAATAAAGGAGGAGGTGCCATCCGGGTTCCAGTGACAAATGCGTAATAGAGGGACTTCTCCTCACTCTCTTCTGGCCCATCTATTTATTAAACATTTGCTACTGATTAACAAGAGGTGTTATGTAGCTTACAGGATAGCACACTGGGCTGGGACTCAGGAGACCTTGGCTCTATTGCTGGCTCTGACACTGACCTGCTGAGTGACTTTGGGCACATCACGTCACTACTCTGTGCCTCAGTTTCCCCATCTGTAAAATGGGGATAACTATAGTGACCTCCCTTGTAAAGCGCTTTGAGTTCTATGGAGGAAATGTGCTTGATATTATTATTTCCCCTTCATTTGATTCCAGGCATCATCCTCTCCTGCAGCATGGAGAAAATAGTTTGTTTCTGTTACCTTCAGGTCTGGATCTCTCTCTTGCACCGCTGTACTGGCTGGGCTGTACACTGAAGATTTGATTCCTTACCATGGTTTTGCAACTGGATGCAAAGTTCTGTGCCTGTCCTCCACTAGAAAGCGAGCAAAGGAGCCCACGCTTCTGCCGCCTGGGTAATCTAGTCCCTTTGATAGTCCAAACCCAGGCGCTATTCAAACTGTGTTTCTGTGGGCAATGGGTAAAAAATTAGCCCACTACTTCTCTGCATGCCCTGCTGAAAGTTCACCTGTGACTCTGACCTCTTTAGTGCTGTCCTCTGTTGAATTTGTCAGTGCACGTGCCGGGGGCATGCACAGTGGTGATGGGCAGTACTGCATGGGCAGGGATGCTCAGTCCTTGCTTTGGAAATGAGGCCCTGACATTGAGGGGTTCTCACTGCCTGGCTTCCTCTGTAGCACTAACATACTGTCACGAAAGAATGTTGCCAATGACATTTCTCAGCAAGTGCCTGAGATTCCCATCTGAACCCCATGAGCTCATTGAGACCCAGCTGGCTCTTACACCCACAGCCATTACTACAAACGCATCTAACCTAAACATTTATTTATATTGCAGCAGGAAAGGGGCTGTGTTATAAATAACCACATTCTATTCTCTGTTTTCCAGCAGGCACGCATTGGAATCTGCAATGATTTCTCATGTCTGGAGCCCCCTCTAGTGGAAATATAGAGCTTAACTGCCTGTAGAAATTACAAGGAAACATATAAGAGCCAAGATAGGGAAGGTTCGGTGCAGGTTCTGTGCAGCTGTCATGAATGTTCACCGTTCCTTCACAGGAGACCAGGGTAAGCAAAATGCCCTCTGGGCTTTCAGCTTCATATTTCTACGAGGTTCTTGTGTAACACAACACTTGTATACACACAAAAAATCCCTCCCACAGACTTGCTACCATGCTGCTTAATTCCATAACAGCCACACAACGCATGCACACTAATCACTACAAAGGACATTTTGCTATCAGTCTCGAGCTCCCTCCCTCCCTTCCCTGGCTATTAGAAAGTAGCTCCTTTTTCGTGCCTTTAAGTAGCATGGACTCATTGGGTACAGAGGCTAAGCTGCAACCAATTCCTTCCCATGGAAGAGTGCCTCCCTGAGCTGAAAACTTGCCAGCATGGCTGGGCCTCTCCCAGGAGGCGACATGGCTGCAGGGCTATATGCCATGGATGGAAGCCCCTGGCGAGGAACACATCTCTGCATAAAGAGAAGGTTAAAAAATACTGATTTTACAGCCTTTGTTAACATCAAGATTCATCAGGCACCATCAAATTGGGCCGGAGCTAATCATAGAATCATAGGACTGGAAGGGACCTTGAGAGGACATCTAATCCAGTCCCCTGCACTTATAGCAGGACTAAGTATTATCTAGACCATCTCTGACAGGTGTTTGTCTAACCTGCTCTTAATAATCTCCAATGACGGAGATTCCACATTCTCCCTAGGCAATTTATTCCACTGCCTAATCACTCTGACGGTTAGGAAGTTTTTCTTAATGTCCGACCTAAACCTCCCTTGCTGCAATTTAAGCCCGTTGCTTCTTGTCCTACCCGCAGAGGGTAAGGAGAACCCTGGGGACTCCTGGTTGAGAACCGCCACTCTAGATGCCACAATAGGACAAATAATGATAACATCACTAAGTGCAAAACAAAACAAAAGCTATTGAGCAGAGTGCCTCAGAATGATCCCATATGGGGGACATGGCTACCCCCTGCCAGACCCTCAACTTCCCTTAGGAATTACGAGGTCACTTCCTTGGTTTGATGGCACTATACCTGCTTGTATACTATTATTTGTTATTTGTATTACTAGACTGCTTAGGAGCCCTAGTCAGAGACCAGGACCCCACTGTGTTAGGCAGTGTACAAACAGAGCAAAAAGACAATCCAGGGGGCAAAGAGTTTACAGTCTACGTAGAAGACAAGAGACAGCAAACGGCTAAAGATAGACATGGGTAGGAGACTCCACTGTGTAACCTTCCTGTGGGAATTGTTTTTCCCTAGAGGTTTCTCTGACACTGGGGACGGCTATCCGTGAGCTGCGCTGTTGGACAAACAGTACTTTAACCCTGCTCCTAAGTAAACACACAGAGAAATGTTCTCTTGCCTTTATGTCGGGCCCATGCCTGCTCTTTGCTGTCGTTGTCAGCTCCTGGTGGGGCAGCTCAGAGTTGCCCAAGATGCGGTTCCTCCGCCGCCTGCTCATCTTGGCTCTGCTCTGCTGCCTTTCCCTCTTGTGGTGGGGACATTTTCTCAGGAGTCACCCTTCCCAGCGAAGAGGTAATGTTTGCCTGTTCACAGTGATGCAGGACAGGTCAGAAAAGCTTTGAACATTATTTTCTATTGTCCTTTAAACACCCCAGTCTGCCCAGTTTGGTGGTGACTGAAATTCGTTACCAGCTGGCAGCTCTTTTATGGCTCTTCTGAAATGAACTGGTGGTTTCCTGTCCAGTTCTCAGTGGACCAATGTCCACATCATGAAAGACACCCCCACAACTGGCACTATTGGCCCCCTTGTCATCAGCAGAGATGCCAAGGACTGACTAGGCCACAGAGACTGAAATACCCCCTTCCAGCCCTGTACCTCAGGAGCCTGATTCTTTGCTGCACTCCTCCTTGTACAGTCATTTATACCAGTGCATGGTGAAATCAGTGTGGGGATTAAACACTAGCATTCCTGTGGGGTCACATTGAAAACCCACTTTGCACTGGGGTAGATGACTGCACACAGTGGAGAAGGGTGGAGGAACAGGCTCTGTAGCTTCCGGTCACATGGAGGAATATTGGTGGGACAGTGCGGGAGGGTGGGGGGAAGGTTGCACTTCTTCTGTACTTCATACCTGATCAGTGGATGAAGAGATGAATTCTTTCTTCCAGAGCTCTCAGTCCAGCACTAAATTCGGCAGACACCATCCGTTTGAAATGTAGTCAGTCAAAAGAAGTTACAAATAATTCCAGACACCAGTTGTGTCCCTGAATCCCTTGCTCCCTGTCTTTCCAATGGGCCTTTCCTAGTTTTAAAGTGTTTTCACTTCCCTTTTGCTGAATGAAAGATCCGCCCAAACAACAGTAGAAATGGGCAAACTATCCAACTACCCAGGGGAAATTGACTATCCCCTAAGAGCTGCCAGATGCATATAGGAACAACTGATAAAATAGAGACTAAGGGTACGTCTTCACTACAGGGGGGGGTCGATTTAAGATACGCAAATTCAGCTACGCGAATAGCGTAGCTGAATTCGACGTATCGCAGCCGACTTACCCCGCTGCGAGGACGGCGGCAAAATTGACCTCCGCGGCTTCCCGTCGACGGCTCTTACTCCCACCTTCGCTGGTGGAGTAAGAGCGTCGATTCGGGGATCGATTGTCGCGTCCTGACGGGACGCGATAAATCGATCCCCGAGAGGTCGATTTCTACCCGCCAATTCAGGCGGGTAGTGTAGACCTAGCCTAAGTCTTTTTCTCTAATCTCTTTTAGCTAGAATAGACATATGAGTAGGGCTACTGGTTTGGGGGGCGGTTATTAATGTCATTGTTCAGGCTTTATTTTTAGCAATTTTCGAGTTGTATGTAGCTGTCCAAAAATCAGGGGGGACTGAGGCTTTCTCTTTGTATCTACTGTAATGAGTAATGTATATTGTAAACATTATGTGTAGTATATACCGTAATGAGTAATCGCTTTGTAATGTTCCCTAGTGTGCTTTAACATAGTATTGTTACTGTTTCAAACAGCACTATGGCAAATCGCAGTCGGAACCCTTTACTGCACAACAGCAGAGTCTACATGAGCCAAATAATACACAATGCGTTCATGTGCTGTAGAAATACACCCCCGAGGTTCTTCTTATTGCTCTGTGTAGATGAACCCTTAGATAAAAGTAACCATTTCCGGTGTTTTTCCAGTGTTTATTGGATAAACACCAATTTCTTCCTTGTTTAAAATTAGATGTGTTTTATCAATGCTTATCAGTTAAAACTGAAAATCAGTAGTCTTCCATATGAGTTACCTGTAACAATAGTAAGGAAAACGTACCTAGCACTCCAACATTAGTGTGAGTTTTAAGCTAACAGAGTCCCCTTCATTTTAGAAATCAAATTAGAAAAAGTAAGGAGTGAAATTAAAATTTGCCAAATTAAAAGCAATCATCACAAAAAAGGACTGGGCAGTTGCTTTTTTAAAAAAATGATTGCGGTAATATTTTCAAACATGCCTAAGTGACTTAGGAGCTTAAGTCATTTGGGGGGAATTTAGGAGCCTACGTTCTTTTTTTTTTAATGACAAGCTCCTAAGCCACTTTCGGAAATGCTACCCCTAGTCTTTAATTAATATCTCATGATTTAACATACCTTTGATAGCTCCTGAGTCCATAATGTGTTCTGATATTAATCATCAACTATCAGGGGGTGAGTATGTTCTAACTCACAAATCAATTTACCATTCCTATGGTTTTTATAATGTGTCTTACTATTTTTGCTAGTTATTAAATCCAGCTCAACTAAAACCTGGAATCCTTACACAGGCAAAACTTCTTTAGGCCAAATCCGGATTGTTACTCATGTTGACACTTAAGATAGGCTAAGAAAGATTTTAAAGCTTGCCTCGGAGCAGGATTCCCATGATGCTTTGCAGTTAAGATAAAGATGTCTAATGAGGTATAGAGTTTTCTTCTTCAAGCTTACGTCTACCCAGCTCTGTAAGCGTCTACATTAAAATGTCTCTTCCGCCAATGTAAGTCACCCACTAGCCGACTTTATAACGCTTAAGTCAATGTAGTTAGGTCGATTCAGTGTCTGTGGAGACACTGTGTTGCTTACATTGCCTGTCCCACACCATAGTGTAGAATCCTGCAGCACTGGTATGGGTGGAGAATGTTGCCCTAGGTTTCCTTATGTAGCTGTCTTGTGGGAATAATGCCCAGTATCCAAATGCTGTTTTGCAGGTGATCTGGAAGCAGACATGAAGGATGATTTACCTTTGACATTTGACACCCTCCTCTATGTTCAACAGCTCAGGAAAAAGACACTGAGGTCCTTCTGCAGCAAAACTGCTAAAGTCACCAAGCTTCCAGCCAGCCAGCAACAAGCAGCCGAGGTGCTTTCAAGGATCGCAGTGAGCACCAAGCTGGATTTCCTGTATTGCCAAGTACCAGCAATTGGGCTGGAAATCTGGGAATGGCTTTTGGAGGTGCTAGAGGAGAAAGCAGATGTGACACTGGAGGTGCCAGTTCGCCAGCCCCAGCAGCGTGGTCTACAGAAGCGACTCAGTGAGTACAACCTGACAGCAATGGAGGCTATGCTGAGATCCTACACCAAAGTGCTGTTCGTCAGGGACCCTTTTCAGAGACTCATCTCGGCTTACATGCAGAGAATGGCAGATGGCCTAACTTTCAAAGAGTTCATCCAGAGCATTTTAAACAGGGGACCCCAGAATGCCAGCATGGAGTGGAAGCCACTGGTCAGCCTGTGCCGGCCATGCCTCATCCAGTATGACTACGTGATGATGTTTGGCTTCCTCAACAGGGAGGTGCATCACCTAATGCGTCGCATGGGGCTGCCAATGGATGTCCACCTGCCCGAGTTCACAGACTCACAGATCCGGAGCACTTATAGCTGGCTATCAGAGCAGTTACTCAGCGAGCTGTCACTCAAAGAAAGGAGGCAGCTGGCTCACTTCTATCGCTGGGACTTTGCTGCCTTCCGGTTTTCTAGCAGTTTGCTTTGGGACCTCCCCAGTACTGAAGGGAGCAAGTAATTAGGAGAACAATTACAGAGAGTAGCCATCCTATGACAGTCCTCAAATATGTTAAGGACTGTTATAAAGAAGGTGGGGATCAATTGTTCTCCCTGTCCACTGAAGGCAGGTCAAGAAGTGATGGGCTTAGTTTGCAGGGAAGGAGATTTAGGTTAAATATTAGGAAAAACTTTCTAACAATAAAGGTAGTTAATGTCTGGAATAGGCTTCCAAAGGAGGGTGTGGAACCCCCATCATTGGAGGTTTTTAAAAACAGGTTGGACAAACACCTGTGAGGGATGATCTAGGTTTACTTGGTCCTGCCTTAGCGCAGGGGGCTGGACTTAATGACCTCTCGAGGTCCCTTCCAGCTCTACATTTCTATGATTCTGTTATTCTAAAAGCAAATGCTTCACAATTCAAGCTAATCACCAGCTGGAGTCAGGAAAAACCCTCCCTCCATGGTACAGTGCTGTACAGTTGTCCAAGCGCACCACGCAGGGCCGCACCTTCCAAAGATGAGTCTAGTACAGACCACTGTCAGAGACAGGATACCGAACTAGACTGATCATTGCCCTGTGTTTAAATACTGCAGTGACGGGGGCTCTAGAAATGCATAGGACAGATAGATAGGTGTATTTTGATGTAGTACTTCCTATGATTCTTGAGGACTTTTTCCATGAGAAAGCCCATTAAGGACAAGACAACTTTAAGAAAAAACAGTATTTCACGGAGCAGGTTTGCTTAGAGACCACAACAAAGCACAGGCAGTCGCATCTCCATCAACATCATTCCTTCAGCAATCTTCTGTGCCCCAGTGGAGCCCTGAATACCACCCCATTTCATTTCCCAGATTCTACCCACCTTTGGGGTTGGAAGCGTCTCCCTTTACAGTCTGTAATCATATCCCCACCATACACACATGTCCCAACAAGAAGGGAGCCTGCAAAATAAGCAAAACAACTTGTTCTACAAGAGAAAAAATAGAGGCAACATTTGAACTGTGAGGCCCTCTGTGGGGAAAATGCTGACCGTGTTTCCATTCCCGGCATGTCCTGAAGAAGGCCTTGCACTAACCATAGCTTTGCTCTATCTGTTCTACCATTTCCAGTTTCCATTTTCATGCGCTCATATCCCTGCTGCTGCATTGGCCAACAGAGCTGGCTGGCCCAGAGAGACATGCTCCTTAAGGTGGCACAGTGGCTGCTCTCCCTAGGAACTCTGGGAAGCATTGTGCGTCCTTTCATGGTTCTGGGCTTAATGGGCAAAATCTCAGCGAGTAGATTCTGTAAGCGCTCACCATTTCACTTTGCTAGGTTACAGATATGTTGTGCAGATGAACTATAGTTATTGATATATTACTGTATATTCTGTCTTGTCTCAGCCAACTTGACATGACATGTTGAGATGAATAAAGTATCAGCGCTTACCTTAATAAATGCTTTTCATAACAACACAGCTAAGTGGTTACTATAAACCTCTCTCTGCATAATATGCACTTCTTGATTGAATATGAAAAGCAATGGTTCTTAGGGAGAGGCTTTAAAAGAGTGTGACCTCTCTTCAAGAGTCCTGGAGTGCAGGTTACCATATGGTGCTAGAGCTACATGGATATTTATGCTCATTATTGGCTCTAAGAAGAAGAACTTGTAACAAGTGTGTGGCTGCCCATATGAAAACATGATCATCTGCTACACTACAGCAGTGCAGCGTGGGGAACTTTTTCTGCTTGTGAGGTACTGAGTGTCCTCAACTGCTTCTGAGGTCAATGGGATATTGTGTAGTTTAATTAATAAATGTGTCAACCACTGAGCTTTTGAAATGGACAGTGCTATTGAAGCACAAAACAGTGAGGCAGTGTGGCCCAATGGATAGGGCACAGGCCTGGTACTTAGGAGACCTGATTGCTATTCCTAGCTCTGCCTCTGACCTGCTAGATGATTGTGCTTCAGTTTCTCATCTGTGAAATGGGGATAATCATACTGACTCCTTTGTAGAGTGCTTTGAGATCTATTGTTGAAAAGTGCTATATATGAGCTTGGTATTACTAAAATATCATTACAAATCTGTTAAAATGTCCATTATTAATGCACTAACTTCTAGAATAACATTTATAAATGTTTATTTTGTGATAATGTCCAGTTAATGCAGAATTTCATGCACATTCATGTGACAAAGGTACCGACAACAACAGTGCTAATTAAAAGAATATATGCAGTGTTGTTGTGGCTGGGTCAGTCCCAGGGTATCAGTGCAAATATTTGTAATAAAAAATGACAATATAAAGTGAGCACTGCACACTTTGTATTTCATGTTGTAATAGAAATCAATATATTTGAAAATGTAGAAAAACATCCAAAAATATTTAATACATTTCAATTGGTATACTGTTGTTTAACAGTGTGATTAATCATGATGAATTTTTTTAATTGTGATTAATTTTTTTGAGTTAATCACGAGTTAACTGCAATTAATCAACAGCCCTAGTAAATTTCCTTTTTTTCAGACATGACAGCCTGAGACATACCAGGGTACAGTCCAAACTAATGTGTGGCTGTGTCACCCCTGCCCTGGAACTTTGGGTGCCTTACAATGCCTTGCTGATAGCTCCCACTTGGGCCACTCGTAAACAGCCTTCCAGCATGAAAGCCACACCCTGAGTATCTCTGTGCAACTACAGCCTGGCAGCCGCGCTTGGATTACACTCTGGTTCTCACCAGCCTGGGTTATATTGCGGGTGACCCCAACACACCCTCAGTCTTAGATTTCCCCCCAGAAATGTATGTCGTGTACTGACCAGCCCTCTCCTGCAAGTTACATTAAGTCTGTTATTTCTTTAAAAGGAATAATATGTCAACTTATTATTTCAAACAGTTATTTAGACACTTCAATTTAAACACACTGGATCAGATAAAACAATGAAACAAGTTTATTAACTATAAAGAAAGATATTTTAAGTGAAGACAAAATTTTAAGTGCGACATAAAAGTCAGAAATGGTTACAAGAAAAATAAAGATAAAATGCAACTCGTACCTAACTTAACAAACTATATTAAATTCAAAGCAAAGTTTTCTCACCACATGCCTTCAACAGTCTTACTTGCCAAACCACTAAGGTCAGGACCCCTCTTCCCAGAGTTCAACAAATGCTTCCTTTGTTGCTTCGGGTACAGTGAATGTGATGGGCAAGGAGAGAGATCGGAGTGTTTTGGAGTGTTTGTCCCTTGTTTTTATAGTTTCAGTCCCTCTCTGGAAAAACATTTCCAGCTGAGTACCAGGAGACAAAAAGTCTATGTGGAAGGATGTTCTTGCTGCTTTTTCCTCACCTATTTAAGCTTCCTTTGTTTCCCCTTCTTGCTTACTGTTTATTGATTAAATGCAAATTAAGTAGAGTACACATTTCTTTGTTTAAGACATGCCTGTTTGCCAATCTCAGTTTGGAGCGTGTTAATAACACTATACAGCGGAATCTTATAGCTTCACACACAATGTTGCCATACTTATTTTAGCAGGATGATACTGATCAGCAAATTATGAGTTTTCAAATAATACTTACAAGGCATATTTTGTACAAAAAATATTACAATAGGGAGTAGTGTCTGAACACAGGGCAATATTCTGTCACCCAGCCATAACGTTTTGAGCTGAATTTTAGATATAAATATTTTAAAATGTCTAGCCTAGAAACTTGGTAAACTGGGTGCAAGCAAACAATATGCATTTTGATAGACATAAATGTAAATGTATATATCTAGGAACAAAGAATGTAGGATATAGTTACAGAATGGGCAATTCTATTCTGGGAAGCAGTGACCCTGAAAAAGATTTGGGGGTCATGGTGGATAATCAGCTAAACACGGGCTCCCAACATGGCGTTGTGGCCAAAAAAGCTAATGCCATCCTGGGATTCATAAACAGGGAAATCTTGTGTAGGAGTAGAGAGGTTATTTTACCTCTGTATTTGGCACTGGTGTGACTGCTACTAGAATACGATGTCCAGTTCTGGCGCCCACAATTCAAAAAGATTGTTGATAAATTGGAAATGGTTCAGAGAAGAGCCACAGGAATGATTAGAAAACATGCCTTATGGTGATAAGCTCAATGATAAGCTCAATGAACTCAATTTATTTAGCTTAACAAAGAGAAGTTAAGGGTGACTTGATTACAGTCTGTAAGTACCTACATCGGGAACAAATATTTAGTAATGGGCTCTGCCATCTAGCAGAGAAAGGTAAAACACAATCCAATGGCTGGAAATTAAAGCTAGACAAATTCAGACTGGAAATAAGGCATACATTCTTGACAGAAAGGATAATTAACCATTGGAACGAACAATTTACCAAAGGTCATGGTGGATTTTCCATCACTGACAATTTTTAAATCAAGATTGGATGTTTTTCTAAAAGCGCTGCTCTAGAAATCATTTTGGGAAAGTTCTATGGCCTGTGTTATACAGGAAGTCAGATTAGATTATCACAATGGTCTTTTCTGGCTTTGGAATCTATGAATCAATCAGTGCAGCCATTTAAATGTCATAAAACAGAGGCCAAATTCCAACCAGATATAAGTGGGCAACACTCCATTTAAGTCAACAAAGTAATATCTGCTTACACCAGTTCTGGTTAGCGACTTCAAAGTGCAAAAAGGAAAAAAGGCCATTTTGACTGGATTTAGCACATCCAAGTCCTTCCCAGTTTTACACATCTCAGAGTTTTATAATCATACTTAACAAAAATAAATGCTTTTACAAACAAGCTTGTTGTAATCATTTCTCTGATTCTTGCAGCAAACTCAAATGAACCTTGTAAGATTTTCAATTACACAGACAGCAAAGCCATCAATTTACTCTTCATTTACATTTTCATCCCAGCAATAACCTGCGATGAATACCCTTTCCTCATGGAATTGATGATTCAACAATTGGATTATAGAGCTTCATGAATCAATGGATGAGACGCATGAATACAGATTTGTTTTCTGCTACAGAGTTTTTCTTTTTGGTCCCCTGGGGTAAAACCAGCTTCATGAACAGACCTTGTTCCTTAAACTTCCCTTTTATACCCTCACAGACCATGGCTTAAAGGTCCCTGATTTGGCAGATGGACACTGTAAAAAATGAACACAAAAAGTTAAATTAACTGATGGCAGCAACAAATTGGAGGCATACACTGAATTCTTAATGCAGGCAGACTGACCAGATTGTTACCATTTGTAGTAGGTGGGCTTCGTACTGTTAAATATCTAAGCTTAGAATCCCCATCAGACAGAATACAGGATCTGTACCACATGTAACTAGCAATGAGAAAACTGCAACAGTTCTGGTTCAGAGGCCGGATGACAAATATGCTGGGCATAATCCTGGTATCCTTACACAGAGCTAGATGCTGCTCATCTCATTCACAAGACAAGTAGTAAGGCATGAGCAAGGCAAGAAGGCTTTGGCCCATAGTCTTTGCCCTTAACTACAATGGGGTTTATATTTGAGTAATGACCGATGCCCCAGTCTTGCAACTGACTGCACATAGACAGATGCCTGCACAGACTCAGAAATAAGGGTGAGGAGCACCATGGAGATGCCAATGAATCATTTAATCTGTGCCTTTGCATTACAGTAAACTGGAGTCCCTGGGAGTTGCCCTATTCGCATTGGTTAGTAGAGCCTGGGAGCAAGCTAAAGTTGAGACAGTGTTGCAATTTGTTCTAGCCTGAGCCCCTGTTTTATTAATTAGATTGGAGAGAGAGCTGTGCAGAGAGCTGGCTTCTAAGTTTGTTAGAATGCTGTTTTGAGCTCTGTTACTCTGAGAAAACTCTCTCTGTTTAATAAAAGCAGTGTATTCTTCTGAGAAGGAAATCCAAGTGTCTGCTTTAGGATTCTTCAGTACACAGTAAGAATTTCCTCTCAACCATATAATGCAGATAAATAGAAGGAAGAGTTTATGGGAGCCTTTCCCCCACTCTCCAGGTTCAGCACATGCAATATGGTCTAATAACAAGAGCTCTTCTTCAGGTCTGGGAAACGTAATCCCAGTGTCACAGCAAAATGAAAGATGGAAAAGATAGTTCAGCATAAGTAGTTAGCACATACTGTAAAAGGGACCATTCAAAGTAGAGTGGCCCGTTAACACCTCTGCAGTTATAGGACAAAAGGGGGTTAATGGGTTACAGATCGTTGTAATAAGCCATAAATCCAGTGTCTCTGTTCAGTCCATGATTAGAGCAGTTACTCACTAAGGGCTTGTCTTCACTACCCGCCAATCCGGCGGGTAGCAATCGGTCTATCGGGGATCGACTTACCGCGTCTAGTGAAGACGCGATAAAATCGATCCCTGATCGCTCTGCCGTCGACTCCGGAAATCCACCGCGGCAAGAGGCGGCAGCGGAGTCGGCGGCAGCGCGGCAGCGGTCGACTTTCCCCCGTCCTCACAGCCAGGTAAGCCGACCTAAAATATCTTAGGTCGGACCCCCGCTGTAGTGTAGACCTAGCCTAAGAGAAGTCGGTCCAGTGAAGCACTGGAATGGGTTACCTAGGGAGGTGGTGGAATCTCCTTCCTTAGAGGTTTTTAAGGTCAGGCTTGACCAGGGCCGGCTCCAGCATTTCTGCCGCCCCAAGCAAAAAATTTTATTTTGTGGGTGAGGGGTATCCTGAATTAGGTGCATAATGTCCATTTAACATACTGAAGTCACAATACCACATTGTATGGAGGCCCTTCTTGTAATGGAAGCTCTCCATAAGTGGCTGATGTTTGGATTTGCATCTCTCTTTTAATAGCATCAAACCGTTGGACACAATAGAAAGCCGCTATCTCTATTAAATGTCCGAATCTGATCACATGATCTGCCCCACAATGACTCATCTACAACCTGGGATGGGATAGTGTTGTTGAATCGGATCATGGAACATTATGAAGCCAAGAGAGCCTAAATACTGTACCAATTTGGTGAACATGTCGACGCAGGCATTGCGGATCCTCTCCGGGGTGGCAGGGCTGTCTAGTCTGAATGGCTCTGTCAGGCCAGATTCTGCCCTTGCAGCAAAGATGGCATCTTTAATGGCATAAAACACAGAGGCAGACAGGAACAGGGGAGGCTCACCCACAGCCTGGACAGACAGAACACACGAGAGAATCAGACTGACCCCAAACAGACTCATCATAGTCTGGATTGTGGGTCTATTGGAGGGGAGGAGCTAGCAGAGGTCATTAGCTGTTCAGCTTACTCTTGACTTCCTTCTTTTGTAGGGTCTCGACCTCCTTTCCTGCTAACAGCATGAGTACATGATCATGATTGACATTAATAGACAAAAAATAGCCTTACTGATTTGCAAGCACGTTTCCCTGGGGCCAGGGAGAAGGCGATGAGTGGGGAGACAGACAAGGTATAAACAAATATTTAGATAATGATGTTCTGGGGTCTCTTTGTGTGCCCCCTTGAACTGACAGTAAACTGGACACTCTTTGATCCTGTGCTAGGGTCATACTGTTCAGTCCTAACAATATGACCAGCTAAAGAGAACAGAGACAATCTGCAATGGCAACAGCTGAAGAACATTTACAATACATTATTAACCCCTTATGGTGAGGGACCTGGCAACCCCGAAGGAAAAACAGCACTCTGCAACCAATGGGGAAAAAAGATGATGGAATTATAACAAATCTGTGGGAGTAACACTTTTGTAAATCTGTAGCTTGACAGTGGTTTCTATGCTGCGTACCACAATTGCTCAGAGCTTTCAGAACAACAGGACGAACAGAACTCAGAACACCTGTGCCGAAAGCACAGGCTACTTGAGCTAAAGAAGAATCTTTATTAGTGTTAGCAGTATAGGGTCTAGGACACAGATGAGCAGTTCAGATTCTCTCTGGTACAGGGCAGCGGTGATAATGTATTAGCCGTTTCATCATTAAATCTTTTAATATGGGTATTATCATTCATATTAACAATTACTGGTAGAAGGAATGCAAACAAACCGATTATAAGATGAACAGCTAATCAAAATGCTCTGATCTCTTCAAAGCCAGATACATCATTAACCTCCTCATTACTGTAAATGTGGTCTCTTTGCACAACACTGTTATCAAGTACAGCTTCCACGGAAATAAGGATTAGTAGAGGGCATGCGGATGCCAGGAGGATACCTTGGATGAATAAATCGCTTTGCTGTTGGGACAGTCCCGGAGAAGAGAGACACAGAACTCTTTTGGGATGTCTCCGAACGCTGGGATCTTGTACATTCCAGGCCCTCGGGTATACAAGTCTCCTTCAGGGGAATAGCGTAACTCCTCCATGGTAAAGAGCCCAAGGCCTTGGATAAATGCTCCCTCTACCTACAAAAGAAAGAAAGACTAGGTCACGTTCGTCTTTGGGCTCCTTCACACAAAAAGGCAATGATCAGTCCAAATGGGACTGTCCTGGCCAAATCCCCACGTGGATAATTACATTCTGTGTCCTAACATTCCACTTGCATTTTTAATTGGATATGGTATTCTCCTTCTGTCCCTGCCCTATACTTGCTGGGTACTGTGGCTGTGCCCACCCAAGAAGTGGCTGCATTTCAGTGGTGGGTGGAGCAATTCCGCTATATCACAAATTGATACATGTAAAGTGATTTGGAATCTTTTGGGATAAAAAATACTATATGTAGTAAATGTAAGATACCATGTTTCTTATGCAGTAAATAAAAATCAACACCCATAAACGGCAAGCTAGTGATTTCTTCATAGAAGTTGTTATTGCAGGCCTACATCCAAATTTAACCCTTTAGTGAATCCAATGGTAATTCAAAGATTTAGTGCAAAGACATCCTAGAAGCTGAAGGTGACAAAAGATTTCTTTGAAAACAAATGATTTTACTTATGTATTTCAAAATAAAACCTCCCACTTGCTACACACTGCATATTCCTGGATCATCAGCACAAGCAGAGATACTTGTACATATTTGCCCATTTCTCTGGGTATCTCTGTGACGGTTTGCACACAGTAGCAATCAGGTAGGGGTGAAATTCCCTCAGCCATTGCTTAGAAACTATAATGATGGGAGCTATAGAATAAACTAAAGTAGATTGGGTCAATAGAGGGCAATTTTTTCACAAGCATCTAAGTCTCATTGAAAGTCAATGGGACTTAGGCTTCTAAATCCCTTAGGTGCTTGTGGAAAAATTTGCCCAGAGAGACTAGAGAGATGAGATAGCAAATACTCTAGAAGAACAGGCTCTGAATGCAAACGGGTAATCATAAATTCACAACAACTCATTCCAAAGAAAAGGTTAGAAGAAGGGAGAAAAAAGAGCTGCTTGTTGAAACACTAGAACTGTCTTTTAGGGACAAGTCCAACTCTCTGTGCCAACCCTGAACACCAGTACATGGAGATTTGATGCAGGGGTGTAATAATCCCTGCATGTCTTGTGCTCCCTTCTTCCCACAGGCTCCATATATTTGTGGATCAATCAGCCATGTCCCCTGGGCATCTATCACCTGTCCCCTAGCCTGCTCTACCCCCAAATCCTCCTTGTGTGGCAATACAGAAGGAGGCTCCTTGGAGCAGGCTTCAGTTATCCTGCCCCCTTCTTATGCATTCAAGGCCCAGCATGACTGTGGAGACAGTAAGTAGGATTTTCCCCATCGGGATTTTTGTTCCACAGACAGACTTCACTCTAAGTAGAGATTTCATTCTAACCAGGATAACAACCTGTACCTGGTGATGCATGGGGATCACTTGAGACTTTCATCCAACTTCATTATAAATGGAGTTTCACTCTATCCCAGTCCACTCTCAGTGGGAGAATACCATTGCATTCAGTAGGTCAGTGTGTGCAAACTTCCAGTCATTCAGCCTCCAGAATAAGGAAAAATCCCCAACTCATTACTAATCTAAGATTTTGTCACAGATATTTTTAGTAAAAGTCACGGACAGGTCATGGGCAATAAAGAAAAATTCATGGAAGCCCGTGACCTGTCCCTGACTTTTACTAAAAATATTCATCACAAAATGAGGAGCAGCTAGGCAGCTGCGGGGGCCTGGCTGAGAGCTCTGGGACCCCTCACCACCCATGGGGGCTTGGTGCTCCAGGGTTCCCCCCTCGCCCCCAGTTCTGAGCTGAGAGGTACCCCCACCACCACAGGCTGGGAGCTGCGGGGTCCCCCTCACCCTCAGCTGCTTGGAGCTTCCAGCGCCCATGGCGGCAAGGAGCTACGGGGGTCCCCTGCCTCCCGCGACAGCCAGGAGCTGCATGGTGCCCCCTGCTACCTGTGGAGGCCTGGAGCTCCAGGGTCCCCCACCACCTGGGAGCTCTGGGGGTCCCCTGCCGGCACCGGCAGCTGGGAGCTGCAGGATACCCACGCCACCTCAGAGCTTGGGGCCCCTGCTGCCTTGGGTGGTGGGGATACTCTGCAGCTACTGGCCACCCCGGGCAGTGATGGGACTCTGCAGCTCCCAGCCACCTGCGGACTGATGTCATGGAGGTCTTCAGAAGTCACGGATTCCATGACTTCCATGACCTCCGTGATAAAATTGTAGCCTTACTCATTACTGCTAGTTACTGAAAAGTGTTACTGTCGCTTGTTACTGTACAGAAGACAGAGGAAAACACAGTCCCTGCTCAGGGAGCTCACAAGCTAAACTATTAATCTAGGTTTTAATACAGCTCCCAGCACCACTTGGGTATCTGAGCACCTTGGGCACTGATCCTGCAATCCTTACTGATGTAAGTACTCTTTACTCACACAAAACACTCCCATTGACTTTGACTGGACTACACACTGGGGTAAAAACTGCAGGATTGGGGCTTAAATTAGCCATCATACATTGCAGACACAAAACATGCCAGATGAGGATCCAATCTTAAAGCAGTGCAAATCTTCTCTTCCCCCCAAACCCAGTATGTTCGCTTTCTCTGAGTTCATTCCTCACTTGGGCTGAGGTGTAGAAAAAAACATCAGTGTGGTGATAACTGAAGGCCACATAGGAGTCTTAATAAACAATACCAAACAAGAAGATATTTCCCACACACACACACACACAACCCTGGGTCTATTCCTTCTCCAATTTTGGCAGTCGGTTATTTCTCATCAGCCAGCCCAATATGCTTCTCTGTTTAAACCTGCAGTGCTATGTTTGCAAAGATATGGCCCATAGAGAGAAGAACAGGAGAGGTTGTCTAGAAATGGCCCACAGCAGCATAATTTCCTGACCAAACAAAATGAGGTTGAATTGGTGACAGTAACACTTACCTGTCCTATATCTATGGCTGGGTTCAGGCTGGTGCCAACATCCATTACTACGTCTGCGCGAAGGTTCTGAAAGTTACCGGAAGTAAAGAATAAATAAGCAGAGAGAATAACTGATCATTGGGTCACTTTGACTTTATACTTTTTAGTTAATATATCCAATACTGTCCACATTTTGGCCAGCGTTTCTGTTTTCACACATATATGTGTATGGTATATAAGGACTTCTCACTCCCCATGGGTCATATGTTAAACAAAGCTGATTGTTGTCTTTAAACTTAATATTGAGCCTGAAACCAAATTCAGCCCTGGGGTAACTCAAATGAAGGCAATCAGTTTTTCTCAGAGATCTGTTTGACCCATTATCCAGGTTGCCAGTGATCAGTGCTTTGTATCTGAACACAACAAATGAAATCAATGTCATGTTCAGGCAAGCATTTTTTAATAAAAATTTCCCAGCCCTACTTTTAATGAGTAACTCAATTCTCTAATCTTTTACTGCTGCTTTGGGCTTACATAGTGCTGGCACCTTTGAGTTAACAACCTCAAATGGCTCTGCGAGGCTCGTAATACACTTGTGAGGTAGATAAATATTAATATATTATACCAGCTTTACATATGGTTACATTGAGGAACAGAAAAGTTAAGAAATTTGCTCTGGGTCACAGTGAGTCAATGGCATAGCTGGAAATAGACTAACTCCCAGGTCCACACTAACCCCCCACTTCGAACTAAGGTACGCAAATTCGTACCTTAGTTCGGACTAAGGTACTTCGGTATGTTCGGACTAAGGTACTTCGAATTCAGCTACGTTAATAACGTAGCTGAATTCGAAGTACCTTAGTCCGAACTTACCGCGGGTCCAGACGCGGCAGGCAGGCTCCCCCGTCGATGCCGCGTACTCCTGTCGCCGAGCTGGAGTACCGGTGTCGACGGCGAGCACTTCCGGGATCGATCCGGGATCGATTTATCGCGTCTAGACAAGACGCGATAAATCGATCCCAGAAGATCGATTGCCTGCTGCCGAACCAGGAAGTAAATGTAGACCTGCCCTCTCTTTGATCTAACCACTAGACAATGCTTTCTTCACCTTAACTACAGAGGGTTTTTTAATCATCTACCCCACTCACCTTGTGGTCACCTGTCAGGCAGTCTATCTCAACCTCGGAGCAAGCAACCCCATAAGAGAAATAATGGAAAGGACTTCCTTCATTTTTCTCATAGTCATACCAAAGGCCAGGAATTCTTAACAGAAAGAAAACAAAACATTTCTGATTGCATGAACAGCCAAAATAAATAAGTTATCACTGAACCATTCTGGTCTTCATAAGGTTTTATTTTCTTATACTTCACCCATTTTTCCCTCTGTGTAGACTAGATACGCAGAAAGTAAAAAAAAATAAAGAAATCCGAGGCTCTCGTGCACTTCATAAACGTAGTAAGACTCCGTGAAGGATTTTTATCAATCAGTTGTTTCTCTGGAACATACACATTTATAATGCCCACATACAATCCCAATCCCAAGAGTCCAATATTAAATACTTTATGCAAGGCATACATTTGTCCATGTCCCAGAACTAGTTAAATTCTGTGCTGACGTGAAATGGAGCCAGAGAATAAGACTGAGTTGTGGAGCGATTCATTTTTTTGAAGTAGTTCACAGCAAATCCTGTGTTATGCAGCTGTGACTGTTTATGTAAATACTGGTGTTTTGTTAAACACCAAGGAAGCCACTTGGCTTGGAGACAAATGCATTTCAAAGATGCAATGGAAACTGGCTCACATCATACATTTCAGTCCCATAGGATCTATTCTCAATATCAAGTTTAACGTTTTGTGATGAGTCCTATGCCTTTTATAATGATGGGGTTGAGTTTGCCTCTGACAGTAAGGCTGATTGATGGGAGAAATGTTTCATTTTAGAGCTACACAAGAACCAGCATAAAAAAGAAAAAGCATGTTTTTAAAATGAGAGAATGAAATTGAAAACAATGGAATCAGCTCATGCACTGGAGGCCAGAATGTGGCTTTATTTAATTGACTGCTTCGTCTAGTACCATTCTGAAAGCAACAATGATCCCTTTGGAGGTTTTCCTAAGGGGCAAATCGTGACCCCTTCTCCACTGGGCATGGAAAACCTAAAAGGCAGTGAAAATCCGCCTTGTTCTAATCTTAAGGCAAGGCAGAAAGCTGTGAGCCAATTGCCTTGCAGACCCCTGGGTCAGATTCACTTACATCTCTTTAAATCTGAACTAATTCCACTGAAGTCAACAGAGTTACTTCAGGTTTATAACAGTGAACATGAGAACTGAATGTGGCCCCACACTTGTCTCAGAACTGTGCTCCACTAATGACTCATCTTCCCTAGCTCAGGAGCATGCTTGAGAGTAGAGATGTGGCTGATGGATGGGCTGCTACAAGCATCCCTCAGCTGACTCTCGCCACGTAGGCCAGGACGTGCAACTGCTGAGAGGGCTACTGCAGCCTTCGCCAGCCATAATAGCTGCAGAACAGCTTCATGGCCTGAGAGGAGAGTAATTATCCACGCAATGATCATCATGGAACGCTCCTGCTTATAGACTATGTGGCTAGGGAAAAGTATTACTGCACTACCCCAGCTTTAATACTCACTCACCTATAAAATCCTGTGGCTGACAGGCTAACACAGTTAACGTAGGCTGCTCCCACCTGATAAAGTAAGCAGGTTTTTAAAATGTTAGTATTATTAAACTAATTCTTGTACAATAACCTTCTGCGAATGCATTCTGAGGAAGCCCGGGGCCCACCTACTCAATAGGGGATGACAGTCACAGTAGAGCAGAGTGAATAATTGATTTTTGGGAGCCAAGCATCCTGCAATTTCTTGATTTTTTCATCTTCCTTGAAAGGTCTGCACCATGGTAAAAATATCCCCAAGAACAGGAGACTTGGAACTTGGAATCTGGCTGGGCGATTAACACATGGAGGTATTTCAACTTGAGTAGTCCTTGACAATACAATACAAGGTGTGCCCATTCTTTACATGTTGGAGTAAGGAAACTATTGTCCCCACTGAGGATGGTTGAAAAGTGTCCTGGAAGTTTCTTACAGAGAAGTCTTCTTTTTTTCCACAGAACCACTTTGCTGTGAGCAGAGATTTCATTCTCATCAGGACTGCAATATGACCATTGAGATACAATGGGACCATTTGGGATTTTTCTCTTAACTTCATTAGAGATCAGACTTCAGTACACCCAAATTAGTTATAAGCAGGTTCCTGTGTGGGAAATCTTCCTTGTAAAACCACAAGTGGAAGCTAGATGTCACCCCTTTGGAGTTCACCCCTCTCAAGTATCCTCTTCCTCCCAAGCTAAGTTGCTGCTATACTGTCTATCCTAGAGCCTCCTGGAACCTTTCCTACAGGATGAGCAGGGATGGCAGATTTGTCTACATGCTTGATTTACCAACAAAATAATTCTCCGAACAGCCCACATCTAATCGGTACCAGGTATAAACAACTTACCCAGTCCTTCCAGGATCCTTTGGGGTTTGAACATTTGAATGGCTCTAGCCTTTCCAAAATAGTCTCACACGCTTTCTAAAAAACAAAACAAAATAAAGAGCAACACTTTTTAAAGTAGGCCTTAAAAATATGAGCTTATTACGCAATTGTTCACAGTTACCCTCTGCCTAAATCAATGTTGTCCTTAGGACACTGACGTATCATTAAATGGACAAGGTTCAGTAACTGGGAGAGCTGATCAGAAAGGCGTAGTTTAACTGGGAATAAAAAGATTCTAAAGCTGATTGGTTATGCTTATGGTAAAGGGAGATCCCAGTGATGGCACATAGCCGGGCCAGTTCTAAGGGTGGGAAAGCAGGGTGGCCGTCTGGGGCACCAGCTTGCAGGGGGCACTGTACTGTAGTGGCCTGCCATTTTGGCTCAGCTCTGATTGGCTGGCTGTGGTGATTTTGTTATGTTTTTTGGCTCAGCCATTGTGGGCAGGGGTGCCAAAAATGTTTTCCATCCTGGCAGGCAAAATGGCTAAGGCCACTCCTGGTACAGGGTCTTGTGAGTCATGACACACACTATTGGATGGATTCTAGTTTATAAAGAAAACGTTGCCTATTTTAACCCCATCCGGCCACTTGAAAATATCTAGCAAGGCGAGCTTATAGCAACATGGAAATAATTCACCATGCCTTCGTGCAATTCCCTGTCCCATGCAGCATGCCTGTAGATTTGATGCCAATTCCAACTGTAGTCCCCAACCCATCTGCATGTTAACAGTGTACCATGCTTGCGGTTAACACCACAGACATTACTAGGAAGCTATTCATTTAAATGGCTGCCTTTCTTCCATTTACTAATTGGCAATAGACTGAACATGAGAGTTTCATAAAAACCTTGAAATAAATATGGTCATTCATTATCTGCTGCAGCCTAATAATTGTGGCCATCACAAGGAATTATGAGGTATCACATGCTTAATATTTCCTTTTCAGGGACATTGGGCTCCCATATCTTTTTAAAGAAACATGTAGACAGCATGCTTTTCTGTTCTGGAGCCCTCGCCTATCAGATAGAGGTTTGAGTTACTCAGTTGCCTTACGAGGACAGCCATCCCATTGATGTCTGCGCTGACAGAAGCGGCTGTTGGAGAGGTATTTGGGACCATGTTAGTGCTGGTCTCACTGATGTGAATGCTGGTGGTGGGGATTCCCAGAGTTTTGCTGGCAACCTGCAGAGCAACAAAAAATGACTGTCTAATGTACATATTTGTGAGGCATGCCATTCCCTATCCACAATATCCATGCTGCAACCTTCTCTTCTCTCCCATCCCAAATTTCACCTCTTTTGGTTGTTTAGTTGCTGGAGTTAGCTCTAGGCTTGTCATGGTCAAGCCTGAGAATTTGTGTGTTTGTCAAATGTCCTTACAACCATTTCATTATTCAGGCATTTTTTTTCTCCAGACCAAGATTCAACAACTGTAGAAGATAGAGAGGAAAAAGCCCCAGTACATCACCCAATCCATCTTCTTGCCAATGCAAGAAGTTTTGTCACATCTAGCTTTAAATGCCTCCAAACAATGGGGGGCATATGCTACCTGTACATATAAAATATGGAGCAATATATGCAGCAAATGCCCTTTAATTGCTATAACATTTATTGCGGTTACTGTTTCTGTAACCTTCCAGACTTTAAGTCCATCCTAGGTATGGGCACTCCTGAGCTCTTACTGCAATTTTCCATTAGCACTGCAAATTTCAAACTCAAAAACATTACAATCTACTTGGCACTCTAACTGTTTAAATGAGCCATTGTGCAAAAGCTTCTGGTTATCCGAAGATGATGCTTGCTGCAATACTGTCCTGCATGAATAGGTCACAATGACTTCCAGATAACTGGCTTTATATATGTCATGTAGCATCACAGACCAGGTTATGGGAAATCATGGTGAGAAGGAGGGATGGAAGAGCCCAGAAGTTTGGAATAAAAGGTTTCTAAACATCTCTCTCTTTGATGTGAAATAAAACCTTAACATGTTCTACGAGTCTTAGGGTGAAATCTTGGCTCCACTGAAGTCCGTGAGAGTTTTGCCATTGACTTCGATGGAGAGAGGATTTCACCCACAGAATTCTAGAACCCATTAAGTTCTAAAATGTTCTGAATTATGGGTTTCAGATTCCCCCATTTCTACCAAAGCCTTTTAAAAATAATTAAGCCAGATTCTAATCTTGCTTATCCCAATGTAAATCTAGAGCAGGGATCGGCAACCTTTGGCACGCGGCCCGTCAGGGAAAGCCACTGGTGGTCCGAGATGGTTTGTTTACCTGCAGTGTCCGTAGGTTCAGCTGAGCACAGCTCCCACTGGTCGTGGGTTGCCGTTCCAGGCCAATGGGGGCTGCGGGAAGCGGTGGCCAGCAAATCCCTTGACCCGCTCTACTTCCCGCAGCCCCCACTGGCCAGGAACGGCAACCCATGGCCAGTGGGAGCTGCGATCGGCCAAACCTGCGAACACTGCAGGTAAACAAACCATCTCGGCCCACCAGTGGCTTTCCCTGACAGGCCGCGTGCCAAAGGTTGCCGATCCCTGATCTAGAGTAACTCCATCAACATCAGTGGAATTCCTCCAAATTCACATTGCCGTGAAATCAACATCTATCTTCATTAGAAGTTTAACAACACATGTCAAAATACAAAAGACAAATATTAGTTTAAATATAATGTGAAAATTACAGTTTTATAGGATCAGAAAGAAAAGATGTAGCTTCTTCTGGCAATAAAGAGTACAGCCTTATTCATAGTGCATAGTCTGCACAGCTACATTAAACTGAACACATTAGTGTAAACCAATGTGTATAGATAATGCCGATTATAATCTTCACTTCCCATTACAACACCATTTTAGAAATCTAGCATTGGTGCTGATGCAATGAGGGTGATTATTAGAGTTTAGGTCCCTAAACCTACAAGCCATTACAGAAGCTCCGTTACTGCCTGTTGAAAGAATATTAGGGAAGTGAGACTGGAATTTGTTTTTAAAGAGGTCTCATGCTAATGTGTCTAAACTCATCATTACCTGGATCATCTTGGTGTGAAGTCCTTGACCCATCTCAGTCCCACCATGTGTAAGCAGCACTGAGCCATCTGTATACACATGTATCAGAGCCCCAGCCTGCAACAGGGATTATTAAAAAGATAAAAGGTCACCATAAATGAGCTAGTAAATTACCTGGCAGATTTCAGTTCCAGGGCACACAAATAAAAGCAGACTTTGGGACTCGCCTAAAGAGGCAAGTCTGGTGTAGAAGCTGTCAGAGACAAACTCAGGGGATCATGCTCCTCTTCGGTATAACTCTCTGAGGCCAATGGTGTTCAGACTCACAATGAATTTGGCCCACGATCATCAGTATAACTAGGTTCAAATTACAGAATCAAAACATCAGCCACAGTTTTCAGCTATGGATGAACCAATCTGAACCTGCTGTTAGTTACTTGTGAAACAGAGGAGCACCCTCTCATCCAAACCTGACAGTGTCACCCAAAACCCAGCTAGCCCAAGATGTGTATGGACAATAATGATTACTGAATTTCAACAAAGCCAGCATACTTCACACTGCTATTATTTTTGAGGAGATTTGGGGGGGGGGGGCATGAAACTGGCTGTGTCATGGGGTCTTCTGGACATATGTAAACCGGTAACTGTGGCATATAATGTCTGCATTGGTTTTGAAAGAGTCATGTCATTTCTCCAGTGGGGACTTTCAGAGAAGGACTCAACCATTTTTATACAGAAGGAGAACCTGGACTGGTGAGCATAACATCTAGTTAATCTCCTGCAAAGATTAATGAGACTTGCACACCTGATTCAAAAAGGAAAGAGTGAAGCTGATCCCAAACTTCGTAGGAATAATGGCTATCCCCCTCTTCTTCCAGCGATTTTGTCTGGAAGAACAAAGCACCGTTAGTACTCCTTCAGCTCTCTTCTGTCAGGCTTTCATCCTAAATAGGACACTGTGCTTTCCTCTAATTCAGTAAAGACAAGTACAAACTACTACAGTTAGGAAGGAAAAAATCAAACACACAACTACAAAATGGGAAATAACTGGTGAGGCAATAGTACTGCTGAAAAGGCTCCGGGGGTTATAGTGGGTCACAAATTTAATATGAGTCACCAACGTGATGCAATTGGGGAAACGGCTGATATTCTGGGCTATATTAACAGGATTGTCATATGATGTTAGGCATCCGGTTTTGGACTAGAACACCTGGTAAAAAGGGATCCTGGCGGCTCCAGTCAGCACCACTGACCGGCCCATTAAAAGTCCAGTCAGCGATGCAGCGGGGCTAAGGCAGGCTCCCTGCCTGCCCTGGTTCTGCGCAGCTGCTGGAAGTGGCCTGCATGACCCTGCGGCCCCTAGGCAGACGGGCGATCAGGGAAGCTCTGCACGCTGCCCCCACCCCCAGTCTGGCTCCACAGCTCCCACTGGCCGGGAACCGCGGCCAATGGGAGCTGCAGGGGTGGAAATTGTGGGCGCGGGCAGGGTGCAGAGCCCCCTGGCCCCTCAGCCTAGGAGCCGCAGGGACACGCCAGCCGCTTCTGGGAGCCACATGGAGCCAGAGCAGGCAGGGAACCTGCCTTAGCCCTGCTGTGCTGCCAACTGGGAGCTGCCTGAGGTAAGCGCCACCTGGCTGGAGCCCTGAACCTCCTCCCACACCCCAACTCCCTGCCCCAGCCCTGCATCCCCTCCTGCACCCTAACTCCCTCCTAGAGCCCGGACCCTTGCCCCAGCCCTGAGCCCCCTCCTGGAGCCTGCACCCTGCACCCCCTCCCACACCCCAACCCCCTTCCCCAGCCCTGAGCACCCTCCTGCACCCCAAACCCCTCATCCATGGCCCCACCACAGAGCCCGCACCCCCAGACAGAGCCCTCACCCGCTCCTTCACCCTGAACCCCTCATTTCTGGCCCCACCCCGGAGACCACACCCCCAGCCGGAGCCCTCACCCCCTCCCACACCCCAAACCCCAGCCCAGTGAAAGTGAGTGAGGGTGGGGGAGAGCACGTGACAGCGGGAGGGCGGATGGAGTGAATGGAGGCATGGCCTCTGAGAAGGGGAAGGGCAGGGGCGGGGCCTCTGAGAAGGGGCGTGGCAGGGCCTCGAGAAGGGACGGGATGGGGTGTTCGGTTTTGTGCGATTCGAAAGTTGGCAACCCTAGTCATATGTAAGTCACAGGAGCTTATTGTCCCCTTCTAGGCAGCACTGGTGAGACCTCATCCTGGAGTATTATGTCCAGTTTGGAGCACCACACTTTAAGAAAGATGTGGGCAAATTGGAGAGAGTTCTAAGGACAGCTACAAAAATAATGAGAGATTTCAAAAACGTGACCTGTGAGGAAAGGCTGAAAGAATTGGGCATGTTTAGCTTAAAGATGAGAAGGCTGAGGGGGGACCTCATAACAGTCTTCAAATATGTAAAAGGCTGTTTGTAAAGAGAACAGTGACCAATTGTTCTCCATGTTCACCAAGGGTAGGACAAAAAACAATCTGCTTAATTTGCAGTGAGGGAGATTTAGTTTAGATCAACAGTTCTCAAACTATGGGGCAGGCCTCCCAAGGGAGGCACAGGAATGTGTCAAGGGAGGCACGAGCTGTGTGCTTTTTTTTAAAAAGAGCTCTGGCTGTCAGCCCCGGGTGGCTGGGGCTCATGCAGAAGGGTCGTGCACACCTGGGAGGTGGGGATAAAGGGGACAGCTGGAGCTCCACCACCCGGACTGGAGCTCTCCTTCCCACCCCCCAATCCCTCACCAGGAGGAAGTCCAGGCTCGGGATCAGGCTCTCTTCCACCTCACCAGGAGGCATCAGGGCTCCGGCTGTCAGCCCCAGGGTGGCAGCAGCAGTGCAGAAGTAAGGGTGGCAATGGGGCGCTAAGTCTGCTGTGAAAGTGAAATTGACAAATCCATATTGCCACCCTTACTTCTATACTGCTGCTGGCATGCCGCAGCCTTCAGAGCTGAGCACCCAGCCAGCAGCTGCTGCTCACCACTCTGCCTTTAGAGCTGGGTTGCTGTATATGTCCTTGGCGGGGGCAGGGCACATAAACGACTACAGACACAAAGAAGGGGGGCCCAATCAACTAAGATTGAGAACCGTTGGTTTAGATATTAGGAAAAGCTTTCTAACTCTAAGGCTAGTTAAGTACTGGAATAGGTTACCTAGGGAGGTTGTGAAATCCCCGCCATGGGAGGTTTTTAAGAACAGGTTAGACAAACATCTGTCAGAGATACCCCTACATATACTTAATCCAGCCTCAGTGCAGGGGGATGGGCTAGATGACCTCTCAATTGGTCTATAACTTTAGCTTGCTTATACATTTACCATGGAAAGTAGGTCAAGTTATTTTCAAGAAGGAATGTTACAAACAGATGCAAAAGAACCAGACAGAGACTAAATTAGTCCAAACAAAAAGCCACATTGATATAATCCAAGGGCTGTTGAAATTATGCTTATTAAAAAACAAATGATGTGGAGCCACAAGTTAATGAACCGAAATTGGTGTGTCAGATATTAGGCCTAATGGGTGGACAAAATAATAAGGGGATGGGCTATTCCACCCATTACACCCTTTATGGATCCTTAAAGGAAAAGACTTTGGGGGGAAAAGAAAATACAGAAAGAGCAGATGGAGAGGAAGATCTGATGGAAGCTACTGAGGTGACTTTCACCATCCTTGCTGCCACCCCCACTATCTCCTTCGCCATCCTAATCCTGAGGGATGTCTGACCAGATCAGGCCAGAGAGAGAGAGAGCCAAATAACATTGCTACCTCTACCGGCACCATCTGAATCCCAACCACCAACTGGGATGAAATAGGATCGTACTTTAACAGCAGCATCAACTACAACCGCTTCAGCCCATCTCATCTACCTTCTCTTTTCCCCAAAAGGACAATTACCATCTTTGATACCATCTAAGAGATTGTCAGACAATCCTTCTAAACACTCTCTCCAGCTAAAAGGAAAGGGAACAAGGGATGTTGTTAAAATGAATGCCTTATTTAATACTTTACATTTTAAATGTCTTATCTGTTTCTCCTTCTTTTCTGTATCGTTAATAAAAGGTTAATACAAGATTTTTAATGGTGTGCTCTCCATGGTACTAAGCAGCCTCATGTCTTTATATCCCAAACCCCTAACGTTGTTTAACACTGTTTAATGTTGGACACTGGCATGGTTACATTAACACCTGTGGCCCATTTATTCCATCTAACTGAATATAACAGGTCCATTGTAGCCCTACCTTTCTAGGATACTAATGTAAAGCATTAGGCCAAATCAATCCCTGGTGCAAGTCAATAGGATGACCGTGACCCACTATAGTACTAAGGGTCCTTCCCACGATGGTACTGAAGAGGCTTCAAGAAAAGAAAAGGGGGGAAAAAGTCACACCTTTACCGCATGACTTTGATTCTAAATCACCTAAGTTACTGATTGGTCTTTAGTGCCTGGTATCCCGGCAGAGAGTAAAACACCTACCTATTGAATTCATCAATGAGTCTCCTTCTGAGACAATACTTTGAGTTCACTAGACACTCTTTCCAGCATCTTCGCAAAGTGAACTCTTCAAGCTTTTGGTTAAAATGGGTTAGGTCTCCTTCATTGTAAAGATTCAGCTTTCGCACCTTCCCAAAGAAAGAAACATTGATAGGGCTCGTTAAGAATAATGAAATCAGTGCTTTAGTCCAAGTCTTCTTATTGAATAATATCAAGAACAAATTGGACTTTAGTTGTTCCTCCTCCTTTTCTGGCTCCACTGAACAATATGATTCGTTCATGAGAAAACCTGGTGACAAGAATTTAGAGTGGGATTTTCAAGAAAGCCTAAGGGATCTAGGAACTCAAATTCCTTTTGGTGGGATTTGGGTACCTAATTGCCTTAGGTCCCTTTGAAAATCCGAGCCTTAAAGCTGATGTTACAGAATGAGACACAACTGAAATGACAAAGGAAATTCAGTGAGGCAGAAGATAATGATCCAGATTGCAATTTGGCCTATTGACTTCAATGGGCACAGAACTGGGACCCCTGGCAAAAACAAACAGAGATTTCCTGTGCTTATTATCTAGTTGTAGTTGCGTGTCAAATTCCCAAGACTTAGCTAAAATGCTGCACTGTACTGTTTCCATTGATTTGTACCTGCTCTGCTGGCAGACCACACGTCAGGATAACGTCACTCATCCAGCACTCAGCGACCATCATTCCCTGGGGACCTCCAAAGCCACGAAATGCTGTGTTGGAGGACAAGTTAGTCTTGCAAACTGTACCCACACCTTTGACGTTGGGGATGTTGTAAGAGTTATCCATGTGAAACAAAGCTCTGTCCATAACCTGATGAAAAACAAATACTTAACGTAAATCCCATGTCAGATTTTACACATCTTGCTAAAGCAGTGATATGATGCAATAAGGCAGCAAGGGCTAATTTACAAAAGGAGGACTGCTTTCTGTGTGAGCCCTGGGATGCAAATCACCACAAAGGAAGGCAGTGAAGGAAGCAAGGCCAGGCTCCAACCTGGACTGCACGGGCACATGGAGTTGACTGGCCCCAGAAGGAGGAGCTTGCTGCAGCTTCCTGAAGGATAGCGCAGCGTGTACACACACCCTGTGCTCTATGGAGCAGTAGGAGGTATTGTGACTCCTGGAGCAAAGTCCTTCTGAAAACTCCTCCTGAGATGGTGCTGCCCCACATTGGCCCCTACTCTGGACTGCAGCTAAATGGCACAAACCAGCCCTTAAAGAGGCACTATTTGTGAGCCTGACTTTGCCACCCTTATGCAGGTTGAGTAGTATGTTACTGAGCAAGTAGCCTTGATGGCTTCAGTGTGAGTAAGAGAAGCAGAATCTGGGCCCGTGAGAGTGAGGACGACTACATGAGTAAGGGTGGTCAATCGGACTATACACAGAAGTGTTTGCAGGATCAGGTCCCTTGCCTTCCTTTCTGTTTTGTACAGCACCAAGCACACTGCCAGCACTAGGGTGAGGTTTTCAAAAGCACTCAGCATAGGTGCAACTCAGCTCCCACTCAAGTCCAAGGGAGTTCTACCATTGACTTCAACAGGGATTGGTCCTGCTTTTGGAGATTGGTCCTGCTTTGAGCAGGGGGTTGGACTAGATGACCTCCTGAGGTCCCTTCCAACCCTGATATTCTATGACTCTATGAACAGAGTGAGGCCAATGCTGAGCTCTTTTAAAAATCCCATCCTAATTTAATAACAAAAGACCCTTAATGGGCAATGAGCTAATCTCTGCGTGAAGGGCCAAAATCCATGTGCTGTTATGTAAAAACCTGATACAGGCTGTCTCAGCTCTTTTTACAGGCCCAAAGTCCAGAGTTTGGTCAAGAGGCCAGAGGCCCAGTAAACAGTGAACAATATTAGCTAAGAAAAGCAGAGCAAACAAAAGACAACCTTGCTTTTTACTAAGATAAACTTGGTCAGCAAAATGCCAGATGGGGAGCAATAATTGGTACTTTTATCTGAATCTGCAAACAGGCCAAAGGAGTGTCCACTCCTCTGGCAAGAGGAGGTGGCTATACTCTCCCCACACATAAACCTTGAGTTTATGGAAGAGGTTCAAACATGTCAGTATGAGATATGACATCCTCCCTCATGCTTCCCACAGATACCAGTGCCTGCCTTTAGAAGCACAATGAGCAACATGGAAAAACAGTTTCTATTGCCATATACTTTTCAAATGTCTTTTTGTTTTAACCCCTAGGTATGTACCTGTTGGACAATCAGAAGGACTACCTCATTCCTATGGAACTCAAATCAGAATTCAACATATATATTTTATACTAATATACTTTATACATTGTTTAATGAAAAACACCTGCGTACTAATTGTATGTTACTTGTTAACCTGAAACCATGGGCAGAGACATTATGTAATCTTTGACTACAGGCTACTGTACTTATCTTGTCTTGCTGCTAGACCTATCCAGGGGCTTGGGACCACCCACCCCGTCACTTCCCTCTGCCTATGGAAAATCCATATAATCCTTTGTAATCAATTGTTTGGCAGTGTCTCTGAGCCTAATAAGCAAAGTGACACTCCGCCAGTGCTGTGTGTAATAAACCCACGTGCTTGATTCTACACGGTGTCCATTTTGCTCCTTCACTGCGCTCCCATAGAGCATGCCCGCCCAGCTCATGATGAGTGCAATGGGAGCGATACTGATGTAATCCAGGGCAAAATGGGTCCCACATACAAAATGCAGGTCACTCTAAGAACCTGACTCCAAAATTGTGTTTAAAATTGTTGAAAAGCTACTGTAGCCCTAAAATTCCATTATTGTAAATTTTTACATTTCGTATCATCTAATTTGTTTAAACTAGGTGTATAGACCAAGTGAATCAGTTTTTTTGCAATATGTTGTTTTACTATTTATAATAATTGAACAGATAAAATCATATCCAAATGTTAGTCCGTGGTTGCAGAGTGCTTTGAAAATATAAAGCACCATATAAGCACTAAGTAGTACTATCAATATCAAATAAAGACATGCATGGTCATTTATTTCATTATATATTAACTATGACTTTAGGAACTACATTGCTATACTGATGATATAGCATCCATATTGCACTGTGCAACAAATCTACTGCCACCGCCATTTGTGTTCATCTGTCTTATAAAGTAGGCTTTCCTGAAGTCTGTTGCACAGTCTGAGTTCTTACAGCCGTAGTGAGGATTGTGTACCAAGTGCCATGGCAGTCTCTCCTGGAGCTGGCTCAGACAGCAGTTATTGGTACTGCAGAATGGGACCATTCTGTCTTCAGTTACAATGGAGAACCAAATGAGTGAGTGTTGCTGGGACAGCTGAAAATGAATGCAACTCTGAAATGAAATGTGGCAGGCCTCAGTCTCTAACATGTCGAAACACCAAGACAAGCTTCTTTCCCAACATTTCTGTCAGGTCGGTTTCTCTAGTTAACAGCCAGGACATTTTTTCCTACTTACGGCCACAGAAAGATCTTCAGAGTTGCCCCCGTTGCTGTAGTACGACACCTCCAAACTATTGATCTTACCACTCTTCATGAAGCCAACCTGTGGAAAAACAGTCCCTTCAGGTTTAGTTAAGCTAGTTGCTTAAGACCATACAACCCTTCCTACTGACATCTTGACAAGAAGATCTCACTCCTCAGGTAGAGAAGACAAAATGTCAGAGAAACAACTTTGTTCCAAAAAAAAAAAAAATCCCAACCCTGAATGGCCCTCATGTTGATAAAAGATGGCAGCTTGTCAGCCCTGGTGGGTGATGTCTTCTGCTTAGTCACAGAACAGCTACATCATAGACAGTACCAGTGGAGGCTTCTCTCACAAGGGGTCCCATCAACGAGCCTCAACCTTCCCCCAGAAAGAACACCTCTTGAGTGAGTGTCGTTCATTCATGGTGGCCAAACCCTCTTTTTTTCCCCCCAAAGAAAAGTCAAATATAAAGAGAAGCTCAGTGAGGTTTTGAGAAGACATGAGGTAACAGAACTTTACATCAGTGAACAATAACAAATTCATGGCCATCTAAAGAGTGTTACATTTGTCAATATGCCACATGCTGTGGTTGCAGTGGAGACAGAACTTAGATACTTCTGCTCCAAAAGCTCAGGCTCTTCCTTCTTGAGCTAAAGGAGAATCTCAGTTAGGTGTCAGCAGTTTAACGAATATGACCCAGGTGAGGCTCTCTGACTCTATCAGTGACATACAAACTAGCTAATTCATTACAATACCTCACTACTCAATTACACTTGTTAACGTGACATTATCTAGATAACAGACGTATATTTCTTCACAATATCTGTGTACCTTATAGCGTCCCAAAAAGGAGTGTCTCCCACCAGTAATCAGCATATCCTCATCTCGATCCAGCATGCATCGTACGGGGTGACCAGTTCTGTTAAAGGATACATTGATCATGCTGAGATCATGTTGAGTCTGAAACTTGCTAACTTCTTGGCACAGGGAAAGACTTCTCTCTTTTTGTAAGATTTTTCATTACAACTAAGCTGCAGATTGGCAGTGGCTGCATGAGCTAGGAAGTAAATCACCTCGATTATTCTCTTTTCTCTCAAGCAATTAGCATTATTGATGGGCAGGAGAGGCTAAGATCTTTCTTCTTATAAAGTGGGATTTGGTGTTTTATATTCTTGCAACAGTGCTTAGATACCAGGGCTTCTTAGAAACATGGGCACTAATCATTAAGTAATTCATCATTAATTAACATCCTCTAGCCAGCTTAATTATGTAATGGTGCTAAGAGTAAGTAGCCTTCTGTTTGACAGCCTGGCTTTGGTTGTTCAGATACTTAAGTGAGTTTACATTTCATCCTTTAGGGGAAGAGTTGTTCTTCCTTGTCTAATGAGCCTTCTGCATTTCCTCTGCTTTTTCTGAGGTTTCAGAGCAGAAATGTCCAGGGATATGAAATACTTTATGTGGCTTACAGAGGGCAGAGGAAGAACAAATAAATTGTTTTACTGATTCCTCAGAAAAGGGAAGAGATGTTTCTCCACCACAGCAACTAACCCCAGTGGACTCCATCAAAGTTACTGCTGCAGCGCAGTCTCCAGGCAGTATCCTTGGCAGAATGCATCCCAGCTTTATGACGGGTTGCACAAACATCTCTCACTTCAAAGGGCATATTCAGTTACAAAAATGGAAACTGTACAGTTAGAGATGGGCCCCCATCAAAGCTCCAGAAACAAAAACCTTAAATTTTGGGTTTGTTTGAAATCCTGATCCAAATTTTACAAATGGCCATGCTCTTTATGACAGTCTGAACCAAAACCCCACATCCAAACACCCCTGAATTTGGGGGCATTTGACATTTGGGTTCAGTATTCTGTAGATTGGGCCCATCTCTAGGTACAAACCAAAGGTCAGAGGGCACACAGAAAGAGCAGACAGAGAGACACCAGTGGTGGTGTGGGAATAGTAATAACAGCAAGAATTAGGGTGGGGAACTGGTTGTCATATCCCTGTCGGTACACAGTATAGCTGAGATGAGGTTTGTGCTGGGTTCTGAAAGCGGCTGGGGAATCAGTGAAGTGAAAGAAGGGGACCAAGCATTTCAGATATAGTAGCTATATGAAAACACAGAAGGATCAACAACGTGGCTTTATTTCCTTCAGGTTCCCTCAGTTGATGTTAGAGATGGCTGTCATCTGCTGCTCTGCCCACCCTATTCACATGTATTAACAAACCATTTGAGGGCTGCATCTGCTTGAAAGCTATTTAAACTTCCCTTTCCAGCTGAGGATCCCATCAGTGACCTACCCTAGAGACTCTCAACCCTGTTAAAAGCCTTTGGGAGTAAGAAGCTGAGAAAGATTCTGGTCCAGGAAGCAAGTGCTTCAGCACCAGTCCTGAATCAAAAGCACTCTGACCTCCCTCATCTTGTTAAAAAGGACAATGGTATGTGACTCCTGGGTCTATGCAGTAGGTGATAAAGGAGCCCACCTCTCAACAGCAAACCTTACTTGAATGCAGCCACAGCTACTGCTGTTGACAAAACAGTACTTCTGGACTCCTTGCCTCCAAAACCTCCTCCCATTCTCTTCACTCGAACTAAAATTCGATTCGCTGGGACCCCTAATGCACTGGCAACACAGTCCTAAAGGGAAAAGGAAATAGGTTAGTCATACAGGCAGCAGTGCAGGCACTGGGAGCTAGAAACAAAAACAGCCTCTGTCTTAACTTTCTCTCTCCTATGTCTATAGCATCAACATAGGTGCTCAGACACTGTGGTCATGGGGGGAGGATCATACAAGGAGAATGATGGATAGATAGATAAGACAAAGCCTCCAGACAAGTTTGTGCATCATCTCCACCTGCAGCAAAGGCTACCTGACCCTCGCTCTGTGTTTTTCAAGCAGGAAGCTTGTAATCAAGGAATTGGAATCTAAAGTCATCTGCTTGCTAGGTTCCTTACCTATCAATAGAATCTTTTTACCAACTTAAGAAGGAACAGAAGAATTATCATGCTGGATCAGACCAGCAAGTCCACCTAGCCCAGTATCCTGTCTCCAACAGTGGCCAGCACCAGAAGCTTCTGAGGCAGGGGCAAGACCCCTGCAGAAGGCAGATGTGGGATAATCTACCACCCACATAGAGACCAGAATGAGATAGGCCCAAGATCTGAAGCATGAGGTTTAATATCCCTTCCAAAAGTTTTACCGTAATTAATAATAACTATGGATATTCCCAAACGCCATATAAAAGTCCAGTCTCTTTTTGGAGTGATTATAGAGCTCATTGGAGGTACATTATTGGCCTTCAGTCTTCAAGGTTTTAATTTATCCACAAGAATACAAAAGCACAGGCAGAGCCAGTGCCAGCTCCCCCACATTTCCCCACTTGGTCTGAAGTAGGGTGACCAGATGTCCCAATTTTATAGGGACAGTCCCGATATTTGGGACTTTGTCTTATATAGGTGCCTATTACTCCTCATCCCCTGTCCCAATTTTTCACACTTGCTGTCTGGTCATCCTATTCTGAAGGGATCACCCCTACAGAGGAAAGGGTCGTTCCAGTTAATTGGATTTTATACTACCCCCATCTCTGTAGTGCAATTCAGTCTCTGTGCCCATTCAGCCCTTGGCCTCTCTGCTGAGATAGCCAACAACTAATGCAGGGATGGGCAAACTTTTTGGCCTGAGGGCCACATAGAGGTATGGAAATTGTATGGTGAGCCATGAATGCTCACGAAATTGGGGGTAGGGGTGTGGGAGGGAGCAGGGGCTCCAGCTGAGGGTGAGGGCTCTGGGGTGGGGCTGGGGATGAGGGGTTTGGGGATACAGGAGGGGGCTCCAGGCTGGGACCAATGGTTTCAGAGGGCGAGAGGGGGAACAGGGATGGGGCAGGCTGTTGGGGCACCGGGGGGAGGGGTGAGGGCTCTGGGCTGGAGATGAGAGGTTTGGGGCACAAGAGGTGGCTCTGGGCTGGGATCGAGGGGTTTGGAGGGTGGTAGGGGGATCAGGGCTGTGGCAGGGGATTGGGGTGCAGGGGGGGCTCAGGGTGCAAGCTCCGGGCGGCGCTTACCGCAAGCAGCTCCCGGAAGTATGTCCCCTCTCCGGCTCCGAAATGCGGCAAACCCATGACCCTGCTCCCCGGCGGGAGCTGAGGGCCAGATCAAAAGGTCTGATGGGCCAGTTGTGGCCAGCGGGCCATAGTTTGCCCACCCCTGGACTAGTGCAAGCTAAAATGGAAGGGTTTTTTGCAACATGAACACTTGCCACCAGGAACTGGATTGCCACTGGTGACCTAAATGTAAAAGACATTATAGCCTAGTCCCATCTCTCTGAGCCAGCTTTCTATTTTCACACAAGAGAAATCTAGCATCTATTGCTGATGCACAATTTATCCCAGTCTAATAGGAGTGATCTCCACAGCACCAAATTCACCATGGACAGCTGGGTGAATAAAAGAAGTTACCTGTGTCTTGGTAGGATTCTGGGTGGACACAAACAGTTCCATCTCTCCATCTTCACCTTTAGGCACGGCAATGGCGCAGTTAGTCTCCAGATAAAAGTGGTCCTGCCCACCAATGTACATTTCCCCTACAGAACCAATGAAAAGGTGTGAAGAAACATGCAGGCCTGTGCTGCTACAGGGCTGTTTGCAGCTCTGTCCCCTTTCTGGTCTCTCTGAGTGCACCCCCTCAGGTGGTAGGCCCCATGTCTTTATCTGTTTTGGGGTGGAATGTCACAAGTCTCACACAATTGGACCAGGATCTGGGTACAACAACCCATCTATGACAGCTTATTACCCTGCAGATTCAACCAGACACCTGTGATTCTTTCCTTCGGGAGCCAGTGACCAGTGATATATAGTGACCAAACAGCCTTCTTAAAACCAAAATTTTTATTTAGCAGTAGGAACAAAGCATTAGAGAAATGGAATTTTAAGACAACAATCAAGTCTACACACATGGCTACCTTATATAAGGTCCTACTAACCTATAATGGTTACCCTAGGCAGACACCAGACAGCGGGTTCCTGTCTGATTCGCCCTTCACCTTTGGGAGATTGTCCTTTTCAATCCCTGCCAGAGCTCTTTGTTCTCCTGTGTTTGGCAGGCCGTGGCTATTCCGGGTCAGACTAGTTCCAGTGGCTGGCTGGAGGCTGAGGCAGGCATTCCAGCTAACATTTCTGGCACTGTCCCTGAACAGCTCTTAAGTGTTTGCTGATAAGTGGCTATTCTTCTCCGTCCTGCCTATATTCCAGAGAGGCCCCTTTTGAGTTAAATCAAGATATTCATACAGACCCCAATAACTAGGTGTGATGGGGTGTCCACCCCACACATGACTTGAAGGGGTTAAGGTGGCCAGATAGGCCAATTAACTCCCCAGGCTGCACCTGGAGGAGGAGTCAGGGAGCAGGGATTGATTAAATGAGGCTCAGCTGGACAGGAACAGTAGGGGACTGTATAAAGCCCAGGAGCTGAGAGCAGAATGGGGCTGCAGGGAAGTAGTCTGCAGTCACTCCCTGGGAGAAGGGAGGTGTGCGTGGGGCCAGAGATAGGTAGCCTACAGTTCCTCCCTGGGAGTAGGGAGTTTGGGCTGCCAAACCCAGAGAAGGAGGAGAGCCAGAAAGGTAGGAGAGGCTCAGGGGAAAGGCAGCAAGGTATAGGATATCAGCAGCTAAGCTCTGCCCTGAAAGGGCCCCAGAGTTGGAACCTGGAGTAGAGGACAGGCCCGGGTCCCCCTGTCAGTCACTGAGGAAGTGGCACACACCAGATGGCGGAGAGCGGACTGCCTGGAACAGTTTGCCTTGAAAGCCTTTGATACACCAGAAGGGGAGGATCAAAGTGACCTGAGAGGAAGGCCAAGTTATGAACAGGAAGCTGCAGCTCCTGGAGTGAGAGGGGCCATAGGATGAGAGAAAAAGGTGGGTGGAAAGACTGCCAGAGGAGGGTGCAGCACCTGGACGGAGCCAATCCTCAGAGCAGCCAGGAGGAGGTGCCCTAGTGGTGAGTGCACCCTGCGACACCAGGCCAATATATAATATTAATAAATTACTACAGGACAGCTCCATATTTGTCACAAGACCTAAAGCCAAAAGTCATTGGGGAAAACTTTCAAAAGGGACTATGCCCCCATTTTCAAAAGGGATTTAGGCACTTAGAAGCCTAAACCCATTGATTTTCAAGGAGACACAGGCTTCTGAGGCCTTATCTACATGGAGAAACAGACCGGAATAAACTGTTCCGCAATAGCTCCTTGTGTGAGCACTCTATTTCTGAATAAAAGTCACTAAGTGGAGTAATTAATTAGCCTATAGTTAAGTGACTTTTATTCCAGAATAGTGTTCACACGGGGATCTATTCTAGTCAATTTCTCCATGTGGACGAAGCCTATGTGTCTAAGTCACTTTAGAAAATTTGACATAGGAACTTTTGAAAGTTTTACCCATTGTCTATTTACACAGTTATTTTCAGTAAAATGAAACCTTGCGCCCAGTCCAACAAACCTAATTCACATGATAAATCTTACTAATTCAATTGCTTCTCTTGATTTCAGTGGGATTTCTCATGTGAAGGTTGCAGGATAAGGAGCTGTATCTGTTCGAAAAATAGAGTTGATATCTTTGTGCTCACCTTCCACAACGTGATCAGATTCTTCAAATCCTTTCTGGACATTTCCTTTCTCAATCTTCTTTGGAGACTGATAAAAGGATTGTTTCTCGATAGCTTCCTGAGAAAACATAGTTACACATTAAGGTTTCCTGGAAAGATAGTAGATCAAAATATTTCAACTAGAGTGGCATCAGTACTTTTCTCTGATTCAAGAGGAAGTATGTGGGACAAAGCCAAGAAAACTGGCTTGAGACTAATTACATTTTTAACTGTAAAGGCCTGTTGATATCTGAGTTAGGGCTGTTCGAAAATTTTCCATCTAAATTGTCTTTGACAGAAAATTGGGGTTTCAACAAAAAATTGTGAAGTGTCTGCTTTCTGTGGAATTTTTTTTTTTTTTTAGTGTTTTGGCCAAAAATAGGAGTTGTCATTTGCTCATCATGTTCCCATTATTCTCTGTGGGCTGAGATCCCAGGCTGGACTACATTTCCTATAATGCACCACAGACAGGGAACCTGTGATGCATATCTTTCCCTCAGCAGGAGAGGGAGACAGTGATGCATTATGGGAGATAAAGTCCCATGAGGGATCCCAGCTCATGAAAAGAATAGGGCCACAAGAAGCAAACTTGCATTTTCAGCCTAAATATTGGTTTTTTTTATTTTTTTCAGTGGAAAATTTTCACCAAAATGAAAATGCTTTCATTTTTGTCAAAAATTTCCATTAGGAAAAAAAATTTGTTTAGACCAGCTCTAATCTGGGCCCTTCCATGATCTGACATTTTTATATTAAAGGTCACATCAATTATTTGATAGCCTCCAAAAATGAACAATTTTCAAATACAGTTTGTGAATTCACAAGGAAACTTCCTCATAAAATACTCCAAAAACATGAAGAGCTCCATTCAAGCTCTGTCAACAAAAGATATCTATATATCTATCCGCTTTATACCTGTACAGTCAGATAAACCCATTTCATGTTACATGTCACATGGACATGCAGTACTGACCATTACAAAATTCACTAGAATCCCATGGTAACTTTAAATCCTTAGAATTCTTATTTAAGTCTTATAAGTATTGTTAGCAACAGTTTGTTTCTCCTATCCAGGAGTGATTTATGATTCAATATTGCCATTTGCTTGTATCATCAGAAACACATGCAATGGTCACAAATTGTATATACACAGAGTTCTTCTGCTTTGGAAACTAGCTGACTGATTGTATTTCATG
Source organism: Emys orbicularis (assembly GCF_028017835.1). Taxonomy (NCBI): domain Eukaryota; kingdom Metazoa; phylum Chordata; order Testudines; family Emydidae; genus Emys; species Emys orbicularis. Next base: position 161,658,302 of record NC_088685.1, on the reverse strand, counting down.
GGTTTGTTCTCAATGTGTCAATGGAAATGTATAAAGTAAGTTTCAAGGGTCATTTCCTTAATTTCATTAGTCTTAGAAAAGAGGCAAAATGTTCTGCAAAGTCTCACATAGAGTTAATATAGTAATGTTGTTAGAGGGCTCAATTTTCCTCTCACACCAATGCAAATTAGGAGTAACCCCAATGAAGTCTCACCAAGTGTGCAATCTGAATCAGGCCCAGAATATTGAAAATGAGCCAAATTCTGTGCTGATATACACCTGGTGCCAGCCCATTGACTTCACACTGACTGCGCTATTTCACAGAACTTGAACCATTGCCTTCATATTAGACAACATGGTATTTATTGGAGTATTCCTAGAATACTCAAGGAGCTGGCTGAGGAGATATCTGAGCCATTAGCGATTATCTTGGAAAAATCATGGAAGACAGGAGAGACTCCAGAGGACTAGAAAAGGGTAAATATAGTGCCCATCTATAAAAAGGGGAATAAGGGCAACCTGGGGAATTACAGACGAGTCAGCTTAACTTCTGTTCCCCGAAAGATAATGGAGAAAATATTTAAGCAATCAATTTGCAAACACCTAGAAGATACTAAGGTGATAAATAACAGTCAGAGTGGATTTGTCAAGAGCAGGGTAACAAGCCTTGTGGATGGGAGGAGGGGGGAAGCAGTAGATGTGGTAGATCTTGACTTTAGTAAGGCTTTTGATACTGTCTCACATGATCGTCTCATAAACAAACTAGGGAAATACAAAGTGGGTGATAACTGGCTGAAAGACCGTTCCCAGAGAGAAGTGATCAGTGGTTGACAGTCAAGCTGGAAGGACATAACAAGTGGGGTCCTGCGGGGCTCAGTTCTGGGTCCGGTTCTGTTCAATATCTTCATCGATGATTTAGATAATGGCATAGACAGTACACTTATAAAGTTTGTGGATGATCCCAAGCTGGGAGGGGTTGCAAGTGCTTTGGAGGATACGATTAAAATTCAAAATGATCTGGACAAACTCGAGAAATGGTCTGAAGTAAATAGGATGAAATTCAATAAGGACAAATGCAAAGTACTCCACTTAGGAAGGAACAATCAGTTGCACACATACAAAATGGGAAATGACTGCCTAGGAAGGAGTACTGCGGAAAGGGATCTGGGGGTCATAGTGGATCACAAGCTACACATGAGTCAATAGTGCAACTCTGTTGCAAAAAAAAGCAAACCATCATTCTGGGATGTATTAGCAGGAGTGTTGTAAGCAAGACACAAGAAGTAATTCTTCCACTTTACTCTGTGCTCATAAAGCCTTAACTGGAGTACTATCCAGTTCTGGGTGCCGTATTTCAAGAAAGATGTAGAGAAATTGGAGAAAGTCCAGAGAAGAGCAACAAAATTATTAAAGGTCTAGAAAACATGACCTATGAACAACAATTGAAAAAAAATTGAGTTTGTTTAGTCTGGAGAAGAGAAGACTGAGGGGAACATAATAATTTTCAAGTACATAAAAGGCTGCTACAAGGAAAAGGGAGGAAAATTGTTCTTGTTAACCTTTGAGGATAGGACAAGAAGCAATGTGCTTAAATTGCAGCAAGGGAGGTTTAGGTTGGACATTAGGAAAAACTTCCTAACTGTCAAGGTAGTTAAGCACTGGAATAAATTGCCTAGGAAGGTTGTGGAATCTCCATCGTTGGAGATTTTTAAGAGTAGGTTAGACAAACACCTGTCAGGGATGGTCTAGATAATACTTAGTTCTGCCATGAGTGCAGGGAGCTGGACTAGATGACCTCTCGAGGCCCCTTCCAGTCCTGTGATTCCATTCCCAACCAATATAATATCAGAGATTTATTTTGTTTTATTTAGGCTCTTCTACCACACCCATCAGGATAGAGCTATGTCACAAATGCTAAAAACACGAGTGACTTAATACACAACAACAACGACTCAATTAGCCATATTCAGGAAAACAGGACTGAAGCAGGCATTACGGGGTCTTAGACTGACTAACCATATGATCAAATCTGTGCCATCCTACCTGAATGGTGACAATAGGTGTGAGGTCTTCATATTCGATCTTTACAGCTTTAGCAGCTCTTCGGGAATGTTCATGTGTGTCTGCAACCACTCCACCAATGATATGGCCAATACAAGTGACCTATGCATAAAAAGAGATTCCAATACACACCATAATAAATCACTGAAAGGCTCACATTGATTTCTTTTTGTGCAACATATTTTTTTGAGCAAATCAATTAAAACCAACTTCAAGTATAGTGAGAAATATTCTGATTTTATCTACACTGGTGTAAATCCAGCTTAATGATTTGTTGCCACCAACCTGGGGCTTAAGAGTCACCCAGACAGGTGGAAGTCAGTAAATACTCATATCCCGTTGCGTGAAAACATGGCACCTTCTATCACTGGTAACAGGACTGGGTGAGTTTGTTGCAGCTGTCTGCTGTTTAAAGAAGAACATTCAGGGGCAGAAATCCTGGCCCCATCAAAGTTAATGTCAAAACTACCACTGACATATTGCGGAGAACTTCCCCAGAAGTAATTAACCCCACAATCTCCTGGCCTTTTATATTCCATACAGACAACTTTTTTAAAAAGGATAAGAAACTACATACCGTGAAAAGCAACAGAGAGTCCTGTGGCACCTTTAAGACTAACAGATGTGTTGGAGCATAAGCTTTTATGGGTGAATACGAAGCTTATGCTCCAACACATCTGTTAGTCTTAAAGGTGCCAAAGGACTCTCTGTTGCTTTTTACAGATCCAGACTAACACGGCTTCCCCTGTGATACTACATACCGTGTTATCAGCAAAAACAGGTTCATCTTTAGCAATCCCAGTGACATTACTCCCAGGAATATCCTTAGCAGAGACGAAACACACAAAACCGGGGACACTCTGGGCTTCAGTTGTATCTATAGAACTAAAGAAGTGAGGAACATAAACAGCAGAGAATTACTATTTTTCTTGTACATGGCACTATAAATTTGCATGGCATATTAAAGATTCTACAGGGCCTGATTTTCTGCCCTGACTCTCTTGCCCTCTGTCCAGTCATTCACAGGTGTGCAGGGCGGGTGTAGAGTGATGCCAGATCAGAATGGTAACACTTTGTACTCCTTTAGCACAGGTGTAAATGGCTACCCAAGGGGCAGGGCAGTGAAGAATCATGCCAATAGAATCCAGGAGTCGGGATGGTCAAACACTCTGGAAGGATGACTGTCTGGTTGTTGTCAACATTAAGAAATTTGTAGTCCATAAAGGAATATATTTAGATCCTTCTACAATATGCTACTCTGAGAGATAAGCATCTCACTCACATGAATTGTTAACCAATAAGAGAATGCATAAACAAAATATCTTAGTTAGTTAGATAAATAGATATACACAGAGAGCTCCTTGTATTGGGTTGGTTGGGGCCATTTTTCGGCTCGCTTGTAAACCATTTACACTTGCCTGTAAGTGTGATTACAATTTAAAATCGTGTAAACAGACAGTCTGATAAAATGGTTGTTTCAGTGACCACTGACAATGACATTTAGCTAAAACTTTTTTCTGTAGAATTCTGTTTTCAGCTACAGCTAGTCAAAGGTGCTTCAGTCATCAATGAACTCTTAGTACACCAACATTTTCCAGACAAATGCATGCTAAGGAGGATGGAAATATCTATTATTATGGTTAATACAGGAAATAACTATTAAATACTCATGTAGTGGTTTTAATATATTGATTTCAAAGTGCTTTCTAAAAGGTATGTACGCACTATTATCTCTATTTATGGAGGGGAACTGAAGCACAGAGATGTGGAGTGACTTGCCTAAGTTTACACAAGGAACAGAATCCAGGTTTCTTGACTTCCAGTCTGACTCCCAACCACTGAATTAATCTACTTTTCCAGACAATACTGTAATATACAACTTTCAGATAAGACATAACACTGTTTTGGCCTTCTGATTATTGTGGTTCTTAAAAATCTCATGGATCTTTTTGCAAGAGATGGTTTGTGGTTTGATGTGATGGCCTACTAGCCAGTTATATTCTGCCTACCTAAATTCCCCTCCCAGCTGCTATGTCACACTTCAGGTATGACTAATAGTGCCAGGACTGATCTCTGTATATAGTTTGTGAAACCTGGGATTCCTCTGGGACAAAAGGTGCAACATAAACATAATAAATAGGTCTATTTATCAACACTGAGATGCAACCCCCTCTGAGGAGAAACAGGGCCGGTGGTCTGGACGATGCTTGGGTCCTAAGCGTTCACTTATGATTGATGTGCATTTGACTGGATATGAAAGAAAAGGAAAATCCAAAGACAAAAGATTTCATTAAATGTCTTCATTGGTCACCAAATGAGGTACTTAGCCAAACATTTGTCTTCAGGAGCTGTATACAGACGTACCATTAAATGTTTGTAAGTGATGGATGGAACAATGACCAAAAAACCCATAGAACAGGTTTTTTTTATATAAAGCTCTTCATAAAAACATATTACAAGAGACATTAGAGCTCGCTCTGCAGCCTTTTGTGATGTCCACATGTAATTGGCTGGATTAACAATGGAACCATTTGACATAGAAAGGGCTGTGGTTTGTTTGCCCTGACTGAATGATGTATTGTCTTCGGCAAAATAGCTGCAGTATTATCACAGTCTGTTGGTTTAGGGTTTCTAAAACTCCCACACAAATTGTGCCCTAAAGTAGTAGTTTGTGAAAAGCCAATAGCTCATCAGGATGCATAAAAAGAACATCTTACATTGTAAACTGGGGAGTCTGAACGATCACACATGAACTCTCACACAATCAGGAGCTGAAGGCCATGCCATATTTCACTGACCAGTTCATTTTCCTCTATTCAAATATGACCCACAAATGATCTCCAAGCCAGTAATATACAGGCACACACACACACACACACTTTTGCTAAATGATTATTGCTGGAGACACAGTGGGTGAAATCCTATCCCTGTTGAAGTAAATGGGAGTTCACCCAGTGAATCTATAGGCTGACATGCTTTCCTCCAGATCTGAGTAACTATTCTCCCAGCTCCTCTACAGCTTGGAATGACTTTACTGTTTGCAACACATACACAATACGCACAAGGAGAGTAGGCAAGGCACCCATCAGAAAATACTGTACACTGTAGGGAAGGATCCAGATTTATTCAAGGAGGATAAATAAGACGGTCTTCTCCTTCTTTAAAGGCCACATCTATGCTATAAGTACAACTGTATTTTGTAATCAGTTCACAACATTCTTTGCCCAAGTTACAACATCAGCAGTTGAGTTATCACCACACAGGAACTTATTTCCCAACCAGTTGTTCAACGGAGTTTGTGCAGCCATGATTACCACACTGCTTGACATGTATTAGTGCATTCTGGGGAAAATCTGGGGAGCTATCCCATAGTGCCCGAGGAAGGGGCAGAATGCCTAAAGGAAACTCACACAGCAGCAAGTGGGGCAATGCACTCTGGGGTGTCCTGCCCCATAGAGAACTAGGAGAAAGAAGAACTAACCTACACAGAGAGTTAAGGGATCCAGTCAACACTGCAAAATAAATGTTCTGACATCATGTGCCAGGCTAGGACATAGGCAGCTGATCATGTGTCAATTTTGCCATAGATACAACCCATGCATTAGCCATGCTGTGTCTGAACAAAACATGTCTAGAGCCAACTGTCTTTCTAATTAGTAAGGATGTATATAATTTGTATAGTGTATAAAGAGCTTTATTCCTATCATTAGAAACTCATTCATCCATTCAGTTATCATTCCACTGAGGCTTGAGCCTGTCCAGATCAGGTGTGCAGCGTTATGTATTTAAGGTAAAAGAATGAAGCACAGGACAGGGGCACAAAGGAACGCAATCCTGCATTACCAAATGAGTGCTGATGTGGAGTGGCCAGTTGCTCCTGCCTAAAAGGTCAGCATGTAGCTAAGCAGGTCCCAACTGCGCATGGAGAATGGTATTTAAATCCACGTACCCTCAGACACACCCATTCAGTGCCCGTCCCTCTCCCCATTTTTACCCTGCACTCTTGAGAATAAAAAAGTGCAAGCGCAAAGGGCATGGGACTTCCCTCTGCTTAGTGCAGAGGACTTTGCCTAGAACTAAACTCACATCCATGCTGGAGCACAGCACTAATTTCACACTCTGCTGGACACCATGCGTGCATGAGCAGGAACGTTTGTTTTTTTTTAAATATTTTCTTTAGGGCACAAACAGCTGCAACTTCCAATGCTCAACAGTTCATCTGCAGCTAACGATACTCAGTTAGCTAGAACTTCCTCAGAAAACATCCTCCAGCAGCCCAAGAGGAATGCTGGATACACAATACAAACACCAGTGCACAAAAAGGGCACTTACATAATTTTGGCATGGGCTTTTGTGCTGGTGACCAGTGTTAAGTAGCGTTCGTTTTCATAGCAAGGTATGTCATCACAATAGACAGCCTCTCCACATGCCTGTTTGACTGCTGAAAGGTGCACCACGGGCCGTCCCACCATATCTTCCACAGACTGTCCTGCAGGCACTTCCTATAACAAAACACACACTAGGTATCCTTGCTCCTACCATAGGATACCCAGATGTTGAGGCTGGGGGGTTGGGGGAAGGCATCTCCTATGACAGGGATGAGGGACGTAGGAAGTAGTTGGAGTGGGGAGGGGGAAAGTAAATATGGGTAAGTGAGTATGAGAGTGGAAGAGGACGATGTTGTGGCAGAGAAAGAGGTGGGGCAGGGAATTCAGCTTAAAAACAACTCTAAGCTAAGGAGAAGAGAAGGGTCTGAAGTGTTCTTTGACATGACCCAACAGCTTGAAGGGAGGGCTAGCATGGGAGAGTGCAAATTTAAAAGCATCTTCCCCACTCTCTGCTGAGCAGAACTGGCCATGAGTGGAGGGTTAATGTTAGCAGGCAGGGGGTGTTTGTGGATACGAAGACAGAGGTAGAAGGGAGGCAGCCCAAGAGCTTTGGGAAGCAGAAGCACAGTTTTGAATTGAATTTGGAACTGGATGGGTAGCCAGTGAATTTGACAAGGATGGGGGGAACGATGGAGCTGAATGGAAAGAGCTCTCTAACTGCAGCCCACTGGGAGTCATACACTTAGACAATCAGGTTTCTGGGAAACTAAGGGAGTAAACATCATAGTACTCCAGTAAGGAAGTGCTTAAAGCCTCAATAAAGAGCTCAACTGTGACAGAATCCAGGCAAGGACAAATGCTGGCCATGCTCAGGCGGTGAAATAGAATACAGTGAGTCTGGAATCACGGAGGAGGCAAGCCTGAACCATGCGCATATCGCTACTTACTTGGAAGAGTTGGACGTTGGCAACAGGATCTTTATGAAACATCTCAGTGGCACTCACGTATTTGGAGGGGACCAACTCACCAAGGTTATTCTGCAAAAGACATGTTAAAAAATGACTATCCCTTTTATCTGTTTTCTGTTTCACTTTTCTCGTGTCTCCCAGGTAGACTCTGGCCTCTTCCTCTTTTTCACCTAACTTTCACCCCAGACTGTGCAATTTCACATCTAACGTGGTTCAGTCTGCCGATGTAACCCATCAGTTCAGTAGTGTGATGTGTCCCCTTTACAGGATGGTCCACATTAAGGAGTTAGACAACATCTACTTTAGTTTAGGCAGTAGAGGCTCACACTCAGGGCTGGTGCTACCATTTAGGCAAACTAAGCGGTTGCCTAGGGCACCAAGCTTTGGGGGCGCTCAAAAGCGGTGCCCCCAATTTTTTTTACAGCGTTCCTACGCCCCCTCCCTGAGCGCGCGGTCGCCGCTCCACTTCTCCCGCCTCCCAGGCTTGCAGCGCCAATCAGCTCTTTGGTGCCACAAGCCTGGGAGGAGAATTAGAGCGGGGGCGGCGGGCTCGGGGAGGAAGCGGAGCAGAGGTGAGCTGGGGTGGGGAGCTGCCGCACGGCTCCACGGGGGGGGAGTTGCCACGGGGGGGGACGCCTCAGGGTGGGGGGGGGGCGGGGAGCTGCCGCAGGGCGGGGGGGGGGGGGGCGCACAAGGTGGAAGTTTTGCCTAGGGCGCGAAACTTCCTTGCACCGGCCCTGCTCATGCTCTTAGCATAGAAGGTCCAGGGTTCAATCCCCAGTAGGCTCATCCATCTTTGTACAATGCAAGAGGCAATGTTGTCACAGGCCTCTATGGACAGCAACCGCCCTGACAACAGTGTGTGGAGAGAGCAGAAACCTAGGAGCCCGCTTGCCTGCTAGAGAGCACAGCCCCCTGTAGGAGGAGTGAGGGTGGGCGGGCCAGGGTGGAGCTAGTGGATCTGCTATGCAGATGTTCTGATCTCTACCCTACACAGAAGCAGCAGCAGCGTAGCCACAGCAGCTATTACAACACAGAGCGGCTTGGCAGAATGGATTCCTTTGGCACCCCCTCTCCCCAGCACAGGGGCTGTGCATTGAAAACAGCACTTTTCACTACGTGCTGAGACTCCGCCCACTCTGTCTGGGGTCAGTTCCTTTGTGGAGTCTTTTATTTAACCCTTTCTATTCCAAGCCCAGCAAGGGGAGAGCAGCACTCACATTCCCATTGGGTGGCTTGTTTAATTTCTGAAGCACTATCAGATAAAATTTAAAGAAGAAACTGAGCGTGAGCGTGCGTCGGAACTCCACCATCCCACCGACAGCTGAAGGAGACAGGTTCATCTCATTGGCCAGCAGGCGGCAGGCTTCCTGCAGCAGATTTTCATTCCACTCTCTGCACAGGAACAAATAAATAAATAATAATAATATGGAGCACTTCCCTAGCATGCTACATTGTCAAAACATTTGTCAGATGTTCACTAACTAATCCTTCCAACCCCTCAGCATGACCTCCTCAAATGACAAATCTCTGTCTCATTTCTCATGCCTTACCCCTAGCACAACTCCCACTGGTTTCATTAAAATTAAGAGATGATGCAACTATGCAGTGCTCTGCAACTGCATAATTGAGACCATTTCTCCATAGTACCTACTCTGCTTCTGCTCTCTAAAACACTCCCCTGGTAGCCACCGTAGCAATGGTATAATCAACAACACTAATGTTCCAACAGAATGTTTTTCCATCAGAAGATGCTGATTCGATGAAATTGAAAAGTTCCTCCCGGGGAATGTAACAATTTCATCAATGTTTAGGAATTATCAAAATGTTTCATTTCAACTTTGTTTTGATTATATAGGATATAAAAGTCGAAATGATAAATTGAAAAGGGAATTTTTGGAATATTTTGCTTCTCTAAAAATTCTGAAATTTCTGCTTTCGTCATGATTCAGGACTAAATAAAATTAGAAAATCTCGGAATTTCTCACAGGACAAGAATTCTATTTTTTGAGCAGCTCAATCAGTATATTCCAACAAACAGTGGCAGATCTAAAACATGGCTATGGCTTAATGAAATAGCATCAGTGACAGACTCCACAATTCTTTGAGGGTGCTTTAATCCTTGCAGGGAGTACTGGAAATCACATGAGATCATGAAGAGGTCTGGGTAAGGTCAGACAAGCCCCCAGATCTACGCAGGGTTTTATCCAAACTTCTCACTCTTCTGTCCCTTGGTTTTCATTACCTCTTACACATACCGTAAGTGAGGATTCAGAAAATTTGGTCTGCTACTATAAAAATAACCCTTTAAAATGAACACTGTTGAACTAAGAGGCCCTTCTGTGCTAAAAAGATCAGATTATGATTCTCCTACCTGCTGATAAGATCCTGGCAAGTTTTTTCTGCCAGTACGGTTGTGGGAGCCATTCCTCCATAGGTCAGCTTAATCTCCTGGACTCGGTTGCTACCTTCTTGAAACAGGACTCTCATTCCACAGGTCACTATAGCAATGTCATCCTCCCGACGGGAAGCCTGCTTAAAGGCTGAGAAATACTCATCCTAGAGGAAGGGAAAGAATTTGTTCTCAACCTGGGTCACAAGCAAGGGCAGCAGAATGTGGACAGCCTAGTAATCTATCCCTGTGACCAGGATACCCAAGAGAATCCCAGATGGAGAGCTGACTTTGCATTCTGAATGAGGAATCATGCTTCAGACAAGACCATTTTTCACATGATTCAAAGCTGGGTGTTAGGCCAGCTAAGAAAGGTCCAGTCCATCAGGTGCTGTTATAAAGTCACTCACTCTTCCTGGGAAGGTTTGAAAACTGTTAGGGAATATTCTTTTGATACCTGTCCTCTCTCTTCTCTAGCCTTGGAAAAGAAATGAATGACTATGGATTTTCACACTACAGCTATATGAGTAACTGATTTTTTGGTTCACAAACCAAAACATTATTTTTAAAAAATTGTTTTAATATTTTGGCAAACCAATAAGTTGAAAAAATGTTGTGTGTTCAAACAAAATGTTTCATGCCAAACTAAACATTTAATTTTGTTTTTGAGGATTTTTACCTTTTAAAAACATGAAATAAAAGTAAAGTAGATTTCTAAATGAAAAGTAATTTCTATTCAAAACAATCAAACCATTTCAACAGCAAATGTCAAAATGAAATGCTTTGAGTTTTTTTGTGAAATTTTTAAATTAATTTTTGAGCAAAACTATTTGGCAAATTCAACATGAATTCATTCAATGTTTGGGTCACCACGGCTGCATTTTTTTGGAGAAAAAAAGCTTCAGAGGAAAAATTTCACCCAGCTCTATTTCCCTCTCTCAACAATTCCATCTTTTTCTCATGTTAATTAAATACAGGCCTGATTTTAAAAAAAATAAATCCAAATAACCTCAGATCTAGGGAGTCCTTGAAATTTTAACTCAAATACAGAACTAAATTTCACACCTGGCTCCCAGCTCTAAAATGGGTCAGACTAAGAGCATGGATCCAAACACCTCTTAACTTGTTTGTTCAGTTTGTTCTCCGGCGGGGCTTTATCCAGTCTCCAGCAATGGGACTTCCACCATTCCTTTTACTTTTTAAAAAAATCTCAGGCAGTTCTCTTCAGCAGATCCTAGTATCTGGCATGGACTCCCTGTATCGCTCCAACTTATTGGCTCTTTGCCTCATTCCAAAATATTCCTCTACTTTTCTCTCTTGCTTCCATCTCTTAATTTCTGCCTTATAACTAACTGCTCAAAGTTTTTCACCATACAAGCCAAATTTTGAGCGAATCTCCATTAAATTAATTCATTAATTAACAAGAACTGCAGGTGGATCAAAGTGTGCACTCAAAAGCCAACATGAATCTGTGTAAAACAGGCAATTGCTGAATTGCTGAGCTAAACGCAGATTAAGTGAAATCAGTTAAACAGCTGGGGCCAGAATCTAAGGCTATGTCTACACTACCACTTATGTTGGCAAACGTTATATTGCTCAGGGGTGTGACTATTCCACACACACACACACACACGAATGACATACATTACATCGGCATATGGGCTAGTGTGCACAGCACTATGTAGCGGGAGAGCTTCTACCGCTGCTTGTTGCGGGTGGATTAATTATGCAGACGGGAGAGCTCTCTCCAGTCGTCATTGAGCTGCTCCGGGGGAGATCTTACAGAGGCGCAGCTGCATCAGTACAGCTGCGCCACTGTAAGCTCTCTAGTGTAGACATACCTTAGTTAGTGTAAATCAGTATAGCTTCAGAGGCACAAGGGAACCCAATCCTGCTTGACTGGGACTGCTGATGTGTGGCTACAACTTACCCCTGTCTAAAAGGTCAGCATGCAGCTAAACCTGTCCAAACTGCACACAGAGGATGGCATTTGACGGAATAAGGGAGTTGGTGGGCAAGGGGCTTGCGACTTTGTTCTGCCCCGTGCAGAGGACTTGGCCAAGCACTTGACTCACATCCATGCTGGAGCACAACAACCTTTTCTTTTGCAGAATATTTTCTTTAGGGCACAAATAGCTGCAACATACAAAGCACACCAGTTCACCTGCAACTAATGATGCTCAATGTGTACAAATAATGCCAGCTTCAACTAGCTGATAGGGAGGGCCTTAGTTCATATTGGACCTAGTCTTTCCCTGCCATGCAGGATATGAGAAACTCCCACTGAAATTACTGGCATCCTGCGGTAAGCAAAGAATCAGTCCCTTTATATCGCTCTTTTCAGTAGTTTGCTGTAAAAAGTGTTCAGTGATGGCATGTATGCAAGACACTGAGCAGCAGAAAGTTCTGGTCAGTTAATTATCCCCTGGCAGCAGCAGCCTCTCTTGTTTGTAATGAGTGCACTCTCTCAAGTGCCTGGTTTTGTGCATTGCGAACTCATTACTGGAAGTGCACAGCTGAAGCTTTCATTTCACATCCTCCATGCATCTTTCCACACATGGCCCTAATTAGTGGGCAGCCAGCGGATAATATGAGAGCAGCATGTATTGGTGCCCTCCTTGCCAGCGCATATCATTCTGCCACTTTGCTTGTTACACTTGTTAACTATCAAAGAAGAGGAAATGCAGCCTCTACCCTCACTTTGCATTTCAATGAGCTTTCCAGTAATGAAATGACAGTGAGAGGTTGACACTCAGCAAATCTCCTGCAGACTCCATATCTGAGGCTATGTCTTCACTGCCCAAAAGGTGTGGTTTTTACAGTGAGATAGCTAACACAAGCTAAACCAGGCACCTGCAGATTGCCCCACCATGTACCTACGCAAGGTCAACACTATGCTCCCCCAGCACACTGCTGACCTTGGCTAGCTATACTACGGTAAAACTACCATGCCTTGTCTCCACTAGGATTTTACAGTGGTTTAGCTAACTTGCATTAGTCATCTGTCAGTAAAAACACATCTTTTTGACTCTGAGCTGTGAAGACAAAGGGAGAAGGGGTTTTCCCAGTAGCAGCAGGAGTTACAGATGCAAATCAAATTACCCTTTTCTTTCCCCTCCCCGACATGTGTCAGATGACAGCATCCTCAGCTTACATCACATTAACAATGCCAACTCAATGGACAAAGTGTAATAGCAAATGTTCACATTTTCAGGAACATCACTGCCACGTGAGCTTCTTCCCCCATCCCACCCCCCGTCAATCATCATAAAAGAGGGAGGCCAGTGGAGATGTCCAATAATAACATTACAATCAGAGGACACTAATGTGAGAGATGAAGGAGGGGGTGGTTGTCACCCTTTGAATTTTCTCCTGCATTTTCTCCTGAATTTTCTTCACAGCTCAGAGTCAAAAAGATGTGTTTTTACTGACATTTACATCATGAAGCTGAGGATACAGAGCAAAAATCAAGATGAAAAGATCCCAAAGTGCAGGTATACAAACTTGAGGGATCAGCATCCACCAATGAATTCACAGCATTCACCAATACAAACTAGAGGGATCAGCATTCACCCATCTCCATGGGATAAAACAACAGTGTAACAAAACTACAGCAACACTGAACAACATTGAAGATTTCTGAATACAGGGCTTGAAATCTCTATTTTGTTATACCAGCTTTACACAGGTGTGACACCAGTGAAATCAACAGAATTACACCAGTATAAAACTGGTGTAACACAATGGAAAATCAGACCCTTTATACTAGCACTGTGTTAAACCAGCCTTTCTTTAGCTTGGTTTACCAATTGCCAAAAATTGTGATCTCAGAACACCTTGACTGCCACTTAGAAGAGGGAAAATCCTCCTACCATATAGATTTGCGCATTCATTGAAGAACTTTAGTCTTGCTGAGCTGATCTCCATAAGCCAAAGATCAGTCAACAGCTCATGATATGCCAAGAGTTCAAAAGTAGCTTTGGTTTTTCAAGGTCAGCTGGTGACCATCTAGCATGACCTACAGGTCATGTCAATTAAGAACATAAGAACATAAGAATGGCCATACTGGGTCAGACCAAAGGTCCATCTAGCCCAGTATCCCGTCTTCCGACAGTGGCCAATGCCAGGTGCACCAGAGGGAATGAACAGAACAGGTAATCATCAAGTGATCTATCTCCTGTCGCTCATTCCCAGCTTCTGGCAAACAGAGGCTAGGGACACCATCCCAGCCCATCCTGGCTAATAGCCATTGATGGACCTATCCTCCGTGAACTTATCTAGTTCTTTTTTGAACCCTGTTATAGTCTTGGCCTTCACAACATCCTCTGGCAAAGAGTTCCACAGACTGACTGTGTGTTGTGTGAAGAAATACTTCCTTTTGTTTGTTTTAAACCTGATGTCTATTCATTTCATTTGGTGACCCCTAATTCTTGTGTTATGAGAAGGAGTAAATAACACTTCCTTATTTACTTTCTCCACACCAGTCATGATGGTCTTAATGGATATGAAAAAATTTAGGTTCTGAGGAGGACAATAGTATGATTCATTACTGATAATGCTATATAGAGCCTTTTACCTCTGTGTGACTTGTTAAAATTCAGACCAGGCCAGTAATGAACAGATCTGATCATTGTTCAGTCTAAAGTGAGTTTCATGGCCTCAGTCCAGGTCCCAGCAGAATAAAGTCCACACTGCAAAAACCACCACCCTGACCAGCCCCTCTGTTTACAGTCTCAGCAAATAGGCCAAGGACTGTATGGACACAGAGATTGCACTACCTTCTTATCCCTAGAGACTAACTTTTCAGCGCATAGTCAAGAAACATAGATCCATAGATTCCACGGCCATAAAGGACCACGGTGATCATCTACTCTGACCTCCTGTATAGCATAGGCCATAGAACTTCCCCAAAACAATTCCTATAGCTTTTAGAAAAGCATCCAATCTTGATTTAAAAATTGGCAGTGATGGAGAACCCACCACAATCCTTGGTAAATTGATCCAATGGTTAATTACATTAGAACTGCATGGGGAAGTTTGCAGTGCCACCAGCTTCACTGTGATCAATAGGGAACTTGAATCTGCAGGAATGTTAAACTAGCACCTTCTGACAGATCTAAACTCACCTGGGGGGGGGGGAAGCCCCAAAACATTCAGGTGACATGTTCTGCTGATCTGATTACTTCCTGTACTAGTTAAAGGCCTGTATTTGGTAGACTCCTCTCTCTGTTTTCACTTATGTATAGCTGTGCATTTCTCCATAATGCCTGCTTCCCCATGTCAGCCCTACTCTTGTTATAGAGGAATGGCTCACAACTTCACTGGTCAACCGATCAATGCTCTGGTACTTTATCTCTTGAATTGTCATCCTGCTCCTTATGGAGATGGAACTGAACCACAACACCCCATCACAGTGCAAGCAGAATTGTTTTTGACAATTAACTAGCAGTGAAGAGTCCAAAAAACAGCTGTACTGGGGAACTGGCTGAGGATAAGAAGTACAGTTTTGGATTTTCTTGGGGAAATATCTTGTTAGACTAGCCAAAACACTGGGTAGAAAAGCCTTTCAGCTTCTCCCACTCACGTCTTTACACACCTCCTAGAAAATCACCCAGAAGGAAGTAGAGATGTTCATAACACTTAACATTTATTTTTAAAAATTGTATTGTCAGATAGCTTCAGAGAAAAATATTCTCAACTGTTACAGTTAAAAATATTCCATTAATTTCCATTGGCTTGTTTTTATCTTCTGTGGAACCACCCACATTTCTTGATAGCCTAAAGGTTAAGTACATGGAGAAGGTCTATATGTGTCTGGTGGACAGACACTAGAAGAGACTTAAATAATGTCTGGAGTCCCTCATCTGGTGGCATATTACCATAGCCAAAACGGATACAGAACACTTGTGATCCAGAGGGGGGCAGCCATTCTAAAAATGACCTTCTTTCTAGCTGACCCTGTAGGGGGCTAATTAAGCACATCTCTGCTGGAAGTCCGTCTTCAAGGAAAGGTTAGTTTAGATTAGAAGCATTAGGCATTTTGGGTCCCCTATAGGGTAACATCAGATCAGCTTTACACAGCCATTAGACTAGTGTTAATTCCAGCATCTCACCTTCCTAGAGTAAGGCATCTCAATGGAGAGCAGTATCTCCTTAGGCTTTAGTACTGTCTTTCTGTAACCAGTAAAGAACTTTTCATCCATCCTTATAGTCCTTTTGCCCTCTGTAGAACAAAGAGAGGAAAGAGAAACAAATGATTGGGCAAGTGTATCAGGCAATAGTCTCCCATTTCATCCAGGTAAAGAATTATTGTCAGGCATGTAGAGAGGACCTTGCAGTTACATAAACTAAATTTGATCTGATCTCCGTTATTTTTCCTCTTAATTTCTAACTCTTTTTAGCCAAATCCTGAACTACTTCCTCAAGTTCAGCTCAGTCCTCACACAGGCACAACTCCCACTGACTTCCATGGGAGTTTTGCCTGCATAACGACTGAGTTAAACAGGAAATAAAGATTTGGGGATGTGTCCCTTTGATCATAATTCATTCCAAACACCCAAGTGAACCAGTTTCCAACATCCCAATTAGGGATGTGTGAATAAATGATTTTTCAGTTTGCTGGCAATTCCAAAACATTGAAAAAAAACATAATCTTCCAAAACACAATTTTTTTCAAAATCTTCAGCAAGACAAAAAGTAAATAATACTAATTAATTGTTTTGTTTCAATTTCAAGCATTTTTTTACTTTTAAATTTAAAAAAAAATTAAAATGGAAGAAAATTTTGACTTTTTTGGATTTTTTTTTTAAGAAGGGAGATTTTGGCTAAAACAATTTGACAAAACTGATACAAATTCCTAATGTTGTTTGCAATGTTGTTGTAGCCTTGTTGGTCCCAGGATATCAGACCTGAAGAAGAGCTCTGTGTACCTTGAAAGCTTGTCTCTTTCACCAACAGAAGTTGGTTCAATAAAAGATATTACCTTACCCACCTTGTCTCACAAGTTCTCAACACATTACAATTGTTACTGAATCTTTATTCTTTTCCCCAAAACAGTTTTGGTTGAAAAATTTCACCCAGCACTTATCCCAATGTGCCTTTTTCACCATTCACAAGAGAACATTACAAACCAGCACTTTTTCTTAATTCCCAAAAGGATCCTATTTAAGCCAACCCCTTCAATGTCTTCTAAATAGCAAATACCATATATGATCTTTAACATATTTAGTATGATAGTACGTGTCAACAGTATAGCACTGTTGCAAAAAAATCAAACATCATTCTGGGATGTATTAGCAAGAGTGTTGTAAGCAAGACCCGAGAAGTAATTCTTACGCTCTACTCCGCACTGATTAGACCTCAACTGGAGTATTGTGTCCATTTCTGGGCACCACATTTCAGGAAAGATGTGGACAAATTGGAGAAAGTCCAGAGAAGAGCAACAAAAATGATTAAATGTCTAGAACACATGACGTATGAGGGAAGATTGAAAAAATTGGGTTTGTTTAGTCTGGAGAAGACTGAGAGGAGACATGATAGTTTTCAAGTACATAAAAGGCTGTTACAAGGAGAAGAGAGAAAAATTGTTCTTGTTAACGTCTGAGGATAGGACAAGAAGCAATGGTCTTAAATCGCAGCAAGGGCAGATTAGGTTGGACATTAAGGAAAACTTAATGTCAGAGTGGTTAAGCACTGGAATAAATTGCCCAGGGAGGTTGTGGAATCTCTATCATTGGGGATTTTTAAGAGCAGGTTAGACAAACACCTGTCAGGCATGGTCTAAATAATACTTAGTCCTGCCATGAGTGCAGGGGACTGGACTAGATGACCTCTTGAGGTCCCTTCCAGTCCTATGGTTCTATGAAAAGTCAGGCAACAACCCTGATCTCAAAGACCCACAGGGATCATAGAGTCATAGAATCGCAGGACTGAAAGGGACCTCGAGAGGTCATCTAGTCCAGTCCCCTGTCCAGTACATGGAACTATAGTGACAGAAACACGGACTTCACTCCCACAGTCACCATAATCCCTTTACTTCTTCCTCAGGAATGGACCTTTTCAGTTAATTTTCTGTGTGTGGTGGGGGAGGAGGAAGGGGTGTTAGTGGGATTCCTTTGAACATCTGCCATTACAAAGGCAAAAGGGATTCTTTATTGAGACTGTTGAACATAGATAGGCCTTGTGGTTCTCCCTGGCTCTTTAGCGCCCAGAAAGTCTAAAACAGAGTCCCTAATGTTACATGCAGGGTTTTTTCCCCTATGTTCTGGCCTGAACTAAGCAGTCATGGGAAAGGACTACTGATTACCCTACATCCCACACTGTCATTTAGAACTTTGAATAAACTTACCATTTGACACCAAAGTCAATTTGCTACCACATGCCATAAAGACAGGGTTGAGATCGGAAATTGGACTAGCAGTCATTATATTTCCCCCAAGAGCCTGAAATAAAGTAAACCAAACACATGAATTAGAAGACAGCTGGGAAGGGTTGGCTAGTGCTACTTCACTAACTATCACTGATTCACATGTAACCCTAGAGTTTGTCTAGATTCAGGTTTGTTTTGCTACCGTGACAATTTTAGGGCCTTAATTCAGTTCCAATGATGAACACACAAAACCCACAGAGCCAGTATCAATCCTAAGGCATTTGACTGAAATGGTTTTCAAGGATGTTCCTTACCTGTACATAAAAAATGCCTCATGCTCTAATCATTCATGATAATGGTTCCAACATTCAAATATTGGAGCCATGATGAAGGGCCTGATCCTGCAAGGTGCAGAGCACCTCCTGAGAAATGCTCAATGGCTCAGTTCCCATTGGCTGTGCTGGGAATTGAGGGCACTTATAACCTTGCAGCATAAGGCCTCATGTCAGGTTTTTCAGCCTGGTTTAAAAGTGATTTTCTTATTCAACAGGTCTCTGAGCCTCAAAAAGCATAGCCCTAGATAACTTGCAAAGCACAGAGGAGATATCTAGTAGGATCATTAGATGCTCACATTCTTCATTAGCCCTAAAAGCATGGCTTGAACTGGGCTTTGCAGAGGACAGGGAAGATGCACCCTCTAAGCATCAAGGCAGTATCAGCTTTCACACTCATCACTGAGCAGGATGACCATGTTAGAGTCGCACTGAGGTATGACAGGCCTTGCCAATCCACCTCTGCCCATCTCTCATCTTCCTTACAGAGTCAAAACACCGTGGGCATCAGTAGACTCAGACAAGGAAAAAGCCATGTCAGGTCTGCTTTTCAGCACCCAAAGAGCACCTGGACCCAGGTACGGCCAGTGTCATTCAGGCAGCCCTGTCGTAACACCACTCCAGATAAGCCCCTATCGAGGGCTGCCTTCTGAAGCTGTAGCAGAGACTGTAGAAGACAGAGTCTCTTTTGCTTACAGAAGAATTATGGGGTCAATGCTCCGATGCTTCCTGGTCAGGCTTTTGTTTTAATGACCCTTTGAAGTTTTGGGTTCACCCTAAATGCTTCTTTGTTAAATGTCTCCTCATTTCCAGGCTGCCCTAGAGTTTTCCCATTTGTCTGGTAATAGTAATTAATGCAGCAGATTCCTTCTGCTTTTCCTTGGTGAGCTGCCCATGTCATATAGCAGTGGCTCTCAACCTTTCCAATCTACTCTACCCCTTTCAGGAGTCTGATTTGTCTTGCATACCCCCAAGTTTCACCTCACTTAAAAAGTACTTGCTTACAAAATCAGACAAAAAATACAAAAGTGTCACAGCGCACTATTACTGAAACATTGCTTACTTTCTGATTTTACCATATAATTATAAAATAAATCAATTGGAATGTAAATATTGTATGTATGTTTCAGTGTATAGTATAAAGAGCAGTATAAATAAATCATTGGGTGTATGAAATTTTAGTTTGTACTGACTTCACTAGAGCTTTTTATGTAGCCTGTTGTAAAACTAGGCAAATATCTGCATGAGTTGATGTACCCCCTGGAAGACTTCTGAGTACCCCCAGGGGTACGTGTACCCCTTGTTGAGAACCACTGTCATATAGCAACCAAAGACAACACAAGGCAAAATAGTCTACAGCCTACACGGGCCTGCAGTAGAATTTTATTGGAAAAGAATCCACAAGAAAGGGACATAATGTCTTTCAAATAGGGGCACAATGTCTTTCAGATGTCCCAGCATAATAAGAGGAGCACTAGGCATGTGATACTGGCAGGGTCAATTATTCAATCTGAGTTTTCTTCATTTAAGTTTCCTGCCCCTCCCTCCAGCATTAGCTCACTAGCTTTCCTGAGTCACTTACTGCAACGTTTTTGATCTGTGGGCCTGCAAACCACCGCAGCTGTTCTAGTACAGCCTGGAACAATTCCGTTTTGTAGGCAGGAAGCTCAGCCACAGCTTTTTTCAGCACCACTTCTACAAAGCTCAGGGTGCAGGCAGCACCAAAGGTAATACCTACAAAGGAGAAGAACAGAATTTTTACCAACAGCCAAGGTGTACGTTTCCCAGGAAGACAGTTACACCGGGGCACTTGCAGAGGAAGGTGCATGAGGCACTGCATTTTTCCCATAAAAATATTTTTTTTCATTCATTCACTAATACCATTTTCCAGTTGAAAATTTTCAACCACTTCTCCTAACCGAACATGCACTGAACCACACAGTCCACCAACAACAGGCACACGCACAAACTGCACCCACCAATTAGGAACCACCCACAACTATACCAACCACCACTCTTATGACAGCACTTATTGGGAGACTAAACGCATCTGGGAATTGCTCATGAGCTACAGAACCTTTCACTCGTAGGTTGTCGGTGTGACATACAGGTTGTTCCTATCTAACGGGAGCCCCTATCTGAGATAAGTCTGGTGGATTTAAATTCCAACTCTCACATAATAAACTGAACACTAAGCTTTATATGAGTTGCTAGGCTCAACAAAGAGGTGAAGAACTGCATTGGACCATGGATACTGAATTACTTCTAGGGTATGTCTACACTGCAACGTAAACCCATGCCTGAGCTTGGACTCAAGCCTAAT
This sequence comes from Emys orbicularis, assembly GCF_028017835.1. NCBI lineage: Eukaryota > Metazoa > Chordata > Testudines > Emydidae > Emys > Emys orbicularis. The sequence goes on along the minus strand of NC_088685.1, from coordinate 161,637,551 downwards.
CCCCTTGCGACTACACTGCAAACGTACTAACTCAGGGCTCGGAGCCACGGTCTCAGGACCCTGCAGGGCTGGAGGATCCATGCTCAAGTTATATCGGGACCCAGGGTCCAAGCCCTATTGCCCTGCTTGACTTGGGTCCTGGGAGTCAGCCAGAAGTATCCCACAATTCCATGGGACAACTTCCTTACTCTCCTTTATCCCAAAAATCTGCCATCCACTCTATTGCAAGTGGCGGCCGCTCAGGTCAGCATTATCCTATTCTGTTCTTATCACCAATCTGCAAGCGCACTATCAAAGAGCCTCCTGGGTTTGCAAAGGAGCACAAACTGATCATGCCTTTTGCAAAGCGAGCTGCTTCCTGCTAATGTGCAGGGTGGGTAGTAAAGTTTTCCCACAGTGCGCCAAGGTCATAGGGCTAGAGCAGCCATATTTGGGGGTGGGAGGAAGGAGAGGGAGTGCTAGGGACTCTGGGATATGGTTATTTTGACTTGGGTCTGCACCCTGCAGGGCGGATGCCAGAGCCCTAGATTTGAGCTTCGGTTAGAAAAGTCTTAAGATAGGGTTAATATACAACATAGATGCTCAAGTCCAAGGTTCCCTAACATGGGTCATCTGACTCAAGTCACATTAACCCTGTGCTTAAATTGCAGTGTAGAGGTTGAGTCATACTGGCAGGGCAAAGTGAATGGGAAGTTTGCCCTGCTTCTGCCAGCCAGATAAGCTCAGGACTTCATTCATATGGGATATCAAACCACTGCCTGATAAGCACAATTTTTTAAAACGAAAGATTATGGTCACTTGCAAATTATTTGCTAATATGCAAAATAACCCATTAATTTGCATAAACCACCTCACATGGAACTGCTATGAAATTTCTAATATTTTTCCCAGTAATGACCATTCCTGGCCCTTACTACTATATGTTTCCAGATCTTTACAACATCTGGGCACTGTGAAATCTTTGTATTGAAATTTAACTCAGAACTGCCTTCCCCCTCATCTACTCCCAATAAAGGGGAAACAATTCAACTAGTTAATCTCAGAATAATGATGAGCGGCTAATGCGTGCGTCCCTTACTCATGCAACTTGTCCTATTGATTTCAGTGGCACTCCTAGCATGAATAAGCTGAACAGATCTGGCCTCAGAAAAGGTGATGGGAATAAAAGAAGGGGGCCCTTCATCCTAATCAATGCAGTTCTCGTTTCTCTGTTTTTGGGGCAGTGTACCCAGCCCCTCCCTTGTACCTTTCCCAAAGACCACACTGACTGCATAGCATTATGAATACTCATGACCTACCCTCCTCTGTGTGCTGAACAAAGGTCATTTCAGGGATCCAAGCTGGTGCTATTATCACTGGATACAGCATGTTCTTTAACCTCATCTCAATACCTCAAAGAAAAACAAGACTCCCTGAGTTAGACGCTTCTCAGGGGAAAAGGCAGCATTATTGTGTAACAAAGATCAGTGAACTTCAGTAACCACATCCTATGCCGGTTATGTAATGGCTTAAAGAGTTCCCGAAGAAGGGCCACATTTATCACTGGCCAATGGTGGCATTTGTGTAATGACATTTCAGGGCTAGAACCCATGAGATGTCTCTCCAATCTGCAATATCCACCAACCTCTTCCCCTGTGAAGGAGCTCCCAGATTGCATGTGGACATAACTGACTCATTGCTATCATCATGTTAGGCTGAACAGCACTTGACCGGGAAAATAGGATTAGATAGCAGGAGGGGAATTGTTCATGAAATCAGACTGGCTTTGCAAATCTCTCTCTCCCTCTCCACCCCCTGCCAAAAAAAAAAAAAGTTTGAGAGCACTGCAAACCCTCTCTCCTAAGAAGTTTGCCCAGTCCCTGGACAACTTCAGACAAACGGCTGAAAGTTTCAGGACTGGATTCACCCAAGTACATTTTCAGTGTCTCTCTTCCCTTCCTGCAAAAACCAGAGCAGTCTGTTGTGTATCTGTGTGCCTCTTCTTGTCAATAACCCATTAATAACTGGCACCAAGTTAGAACGAAAGGCCCACCGATCTGAATTAGCACTTATTTAGCTTGCTCCAACAAACAGGACACAAGGATGTTTGTGAGACTGATCCATGTGGGAAGAAGTAAAATCCTCCCCGACATGCCCTCCAGAAACCACTCCCATGGGGGTTTAACTTGGGCTGCTTTAAGGAAGTCTAGACTGGTTTTGCATTGTGCTTGGGAAAACCTTTCTGTGGATAACTTTAGCAACTGCTCAAACTGAGCCTCAGCTCTTCCTCTTACCAACTTCTGTGTTCCCTACAACGAGCTTAGCATCGGGGTACTGGGCCTTGAGTGCCAGCAGCTCCTCGAGTGTCGTGGGCCGTATCCACATCACACGCTCGCCTTTGAAGCACAGCTGTTCCTGGGGTTTGTCTTTCTGCATCTGAGAAAATAAAATGGGACAGACTCAGATCGTGAAATGTTTCCATCAAGAATCCCTGCCCCGGCTTTGTTTTTGCCAATTCTCCTTCTCGCATGACTGCTGCTTATTAGGAAGCGGAAACTAGATAGGAGTCAGCCCAAATTGCTGCCCTCCAGTAACACGAGAACTTCTTACAAATGAAACAGAGGGACCTGGTGTTGGCATAAACAAACTCAGTGTGACCCTCACAAAGGGAGCACCAGCACACTGGCTAATGTTGAGTTGGGTCAAGGGGAGCTGCCAGCAGCCGTAGAACTAACAACTGAGTTTTAAGGGTGATTTGTTAAATGTATAGGAGGCGGAGAACACACCCACCTGGTGGACCCAACTCTGGGCTATGATGGTGCAATCAGTGTGCAGGGCATCTGGTGGTAGAAAGTCTGCCCAGCCTGGGATTGCAGGGACACAAGCCTCCATAATTTTTCCTTCATAGGGAGTTGGGGGATGATCGGAGAGGAAGCCAGAGCAGCTCTGAAAGTGAGTAGTGCTGACCGGAAATGGCCTGGCCCGGACAGCTGGGGGATGCACTGATTCAGCTTATCCTGTGTATCCCATGGAAAGCCTTTTCTGGCAGGGCTCTTATGTGAAAGACTGGAATGCTAATGCCTGCTCTGGGTCAGCAAGTGTGTCTTATTTTATTGGTGCCTGTCTTTTCCACTGTAAGCTCCTTGGGGCAAGAGCCACATGGGTCACTCAAACCCCATGTGAGAGAAAGAGACCAATGAGCTGCATTCACTGCTGCATGAATGCGCCTACCAGCAATTCTGGAGGGAAGATAGGCTCCTGGGTGGGATCCAAAGGCTGGAACTCAGCTGGGTTGAACAAGATGGAGGACACCATTGTCTGTTAAACAAAGCAAATTCCTGTTAGAGAAACTTCTTTTCTCAAAACAAGAGGACTTAACTCTGTCTACATGTAACTCTGGTTCATTTTTCCTTTCTGATACAATGCTTTTCATTATTTTGTTAAATGATGAACAGTACAACTAATAGAGTGGAATTACACAGACAGATGAATTAAACAATGGCCCAGAACTTGAGCTCCCCACTTATATTTATCTGTCCTTAGCAGGAGTTTGCCTGGCTAAACACACAGGGTTTTATTCCAGTCTCACTTATAGCAATGTTAGATTGGGGTAATTGAATAGATTCAGCGGTAGATTTGCCTGAGCACAGATCAAATAAAAGCAAAGTGAGGCCTGGTTGGTTTAACAAAATCAGTCAGGGTGTGAAAAATCCACAATCTGAGCAGTGTTGTTAAGCTGACCTGAGTCCCTGTATAGACAGTGTTAGGTTGACAGAAAAATTCTCTTCAGAATTCAAATTCGACTTAGCTACCACCTCTCAGGGAGGTGGATTACATAAGTTGAAGGGAGAGCCCTCCCATTGGCATAGGTAGTGTCTACACTGAAGTGTCACAGCAGTGCTGCTATTGCATTTTAAGTGTAGACAAGCCCTCAGTCTGAGGTGCTTTGCCTGAATAAGATCAGAGGAAAGATTCAGGCTTTGGCACGTACAAAATAAAAGTTGAATTACAAAACACTAACAAAGAAGAGGAGAAAAAATAAAGGTGTGGCAAGGCCTTACTGCGTTGTCTTTTGTCTCGTTCATGCAGCAACCTGGGTCCTTGACTTTTCTACCACAACAGCCTCCATCCTTTCCAGTCATACAGCAGCCTGGGCCATTGATTCCTTCCCCACAGCAATTCCAGTCCTGCACAGGCAAAAAACTGCTTAGAGAAAAACCTGTAGATTTCAAGCAAGCTAAATAGGTTTCATCCACTTGAAAAAGCAATTGTTCCCCCATTTATAATTTCTATCATAGAAACAGAGAAATTGGAGATGGAAGATGCCAAATAATTAGGTCTCTCCCTTTCAGTGGGTCTGAATGGCCCCTTACAATGGGTCTGAGTGGCCCCTTACAGCATATTCTATGCCGTTTAGTTTTAAATAACTCTAGTAGTGGAGCTTCCACCATCTCCTTTCAGAGATTGCTCCAGTATCTAATGGGTTTCACAACTACCTATATTTTCCTCTCTTTAATTTCATCCATTACACAGAATAATATACACGTGCACCATGCTAAATCATTGCTTTATATCTTGGTGTTCGCTACCCATCTGAGCTATGTCCATAATACCAATCAATGTAGTATCTAGGTGCTCCATTTCTCCATACAGCCCCCCGGAGGAGACTTTTTTAAAAATAAGTAAAAAGTGTATGGCTGTGCTTAATGCCCCACTCCAGGTGGATAGTGGGTGTGGGGAGGGATATATTCAGCGCTGACATTTCAGCTTAACACCATTGTCATTTTAGTTTTGCAGTTCAACTCTCATAAAAGTAATTGCCCAATTGGGCTCTACAGCTGTATGTCCCTAGTCATGCACCGTAGTTAGGCACCTTTCTATACCTGCACATACCTGGGTGATCTGGGAGCTGCTCTGTTTTGTGGGATGCTGTATTTTTAAGAGCCTTAGCAAAAGCACTGTAAAAAGAGGCCTGCTTACTGGTGACCTGACATGGGACCACCGCACTGAGCACCCTAGTGATTAGAGGGAGCTAACCTGAGCAACTGCCATTAATGAGTAGGTCTTGTCATGTTATCAATATGTAACACACGTACTGACAGGATCCAGGGCTGTGTTTAGGATTTGGTTGGGGAGTTAGGGGGGGCTGGTTGGCAAATGGATTCCCTTTTTCTCCCAGTCCAACAGTGTATTTTATCAACAGTTGAGCAAGTCAGCCTGCTGAATGCCTTCCAGAAATGTGCAATGTTATCTGAGGCCACTTACTTTAGCGAATGTCCTGTACCCCTGCAGAATGGGTCTGTATCCTGTACAGCGACACAAGTTTCCTGCATGGCCAGTGCAAAGGGAGAAAGGTTAAGAGTCATTCAGTCAAGAATTTCTGTGCATACGTCAGAGGCTGATTCTGTGAGGGTTTTCCCCAGCTCAGCTTTAGACAGAGCTGATCAGAAAATGGGGGGAAGTGAAATTTTGGGAATATTTCTGCACAAAATCCACCACTCTCTTTTTTATGTAGAAATTCAAAATCGCAATGAAAATTTTCACTGACATTTCAAAAATTTCAGCTCTCTCTATTTAACATTCAGCTGCCTTGACTGCACGTGTTTAATCTCAACATGCCGGTTATGTAATGTCTGGAGCAACAGAGAGCTCATTTCTCTCCTGTGGCTGACCTCTCTTCAGCAGGTGTGGCCACTGTAGTGCAGGTCACAACTCCATGATTCAGCACGAGCCCAATCCCAGCCCCAGTATTAGTTAAAGCAGCCAAGAGATTGCTCTAACCTACACAAGAGGAGAATTGGCATAATGGAGTTTTGCTCCTTCACGTCCCCAGCCCAGGGCACACCCCTATATGTGGGGCTGGTGGTTGGTGCAGAAGCTAGCTCTATGCCAGCGAGGCGACCACCCTTTTGTTCTGTGTTCGCACATGGGGCTCTGGTATATGACTGGGGCTCCTATGCACTATGGTAATGCAGATAATTCACAACAACAATGGGAATTCTCCTCTATTTCCGGCCAGAATCTGTTCACTTCACACTCCTGAGCAATGTAATGTGAACAACTCATTCTGGACAATCCGGGTCTTACTTTGATAGTAACTGGCCAGTTTTAAAGCAATCAAGTTAGGTGCACTCTGTCCCACTTGAGGAGGGAAATGTAGCCCCCGAAAAAGCACAAGATGCCTGCCTGCAGGTCTGTTTTGGAATAGGCATTACCTTGGAAATTCTCTTCAATCTCCTCCATGTTTGGTTGAGATCTGTTGCGAAGTAATGCATACATGGACATGACAATGCCAGGAGTGCAAAAGCCACACTGGGATCCATGGCTTTTTGCTATTCTCTCCTGAGAGGAAAAAGTGACCAAAACACAAACAAGCTCTTGTTAGCAGCACTACGCTGATTTCCTGATCTCATTAGTCAGCGCTTCCTCACGTCTCTGGGCAGCTCCTCCCAAAGGAGTTAGGGCTTGTCTACACTTACCGGGGGATTGACGCACGGCGATCGATGCATTGGCGGTCGATTTAGCGCTAAATTGACCGCAGATTGCTCTCCCGTCGATTCCTGTGCTCCACCAGATCGAGAAGAGTAAGGGGAGTCGATGGGAGAGCATCTCCCGTTGACATCCCGTAGTGTGGACCGCGCGGTAAGTAGATCTAAGCTACATCGACTTGAGTTACGCTATTCACGTAACTCAAATTGTGTAGCTTAGATCGACTTTTCCCTGTAGCGTAGACAAGGCCTTAGTCCATTCAGATGGGTTTCAGGCAGACTCACGAGGTGAATTCATACTGCAAAATTGGGGTCTGGATTTCAGACACCCCCCTAAATCCTGGCCTACCGAAATTGACGGGAGTTTTGCCATAGAATTCTTTGGGACCAGGATTTTACCTCAGGCGTATTTGAGTCCCTGGGTTTCCATTTGCTCCATCATAAAGATAGGGGCTATTGGTCAGAATCAGCTGTGCCTTTGGATTTTCCCTCAAAGCTTATGTGTTTGGATCCTGGGGGGTGGGGAGGTGGTAGGGAAAGGAAAAAGCTCTATCCAATTGGAGCCACCCAATCTCCATCCATCTCACTTTAGATCTAAGTGTTCTCTCTTTGTGGTTTACCATCATGGAAAGAATCTATACAAACTGCTAGCTATGTGCAGAGGAAAACTTAATTTCCATCTCAAGGGCAGCATCTCTGGCAAAGTTGAAACAACTAGTGCCTCCAAACACTGCACTGTAGTATCACCAGTGTATAATAGTAACACATTGTATTTCTCTCACAACTGCCGGAACCCTTTGGAAACATTACTGAATTAATCCTCAGCAATGCCCCTGTGAGGGAGGTAAATAGTAAAATCCCGATGTTACAGGTAGAGAAACTGAGGCACACTGAGTTCCTGACCGAGGTCATCCAGGAAGGCCAAGGCAAAGCCAAGAACAGAACTTAGATTTCCTGACTCCCAGTCAGGGCCACACAGAGGTTTCGAGGGACCCAGGAAGGACAAAATCTGAAACTGTGGCCTCCGGCCCTTCCAAAATATTACGATGGAGATGAAAGAGGTTAAAGAAGAGGGGAGGGGATGGCAGGTAAGAGAGGGCCCAGGCCTCTAGGGTTGCTGCCCACCCCATGAGGATGTGGGGGTTCTGCCTGCATGCAGCCAAGGGGCCGCTTCCAGTCCTGCCTCTCCCTGAGCTCTGGCCCCACTGCCAGCTGGAGTGGTATTCCCAACTCCCGACCCTACTCCGACCTCTGGGCTACCAGCATAGTGGGTTGCCTCAGGTCTGGTTCAATTATGTCAACTCCAGCAACAGTGGGATGTGGGCCCAGCTGGGGCAGGCAAGTCGCTCTTCACACTATTGATGGTGGGCGCCAAGCAGGAGTAGCACTGCGATCCCATGCACCAGGTCACAATGCCTCTCACTCAAATTTGCCGCAGCCACCTATCCATCATTTTGGGGGCCCTCGGGCAAACTGCACTTTTGTTCTACCTAGGCCCTGCGCAGCCCTGCTCCCAGTCCTGTGCTTTAGCCACAAGATCACTCCTGGTGTAGGACTTGGATCAATACAACGTTGCAGGGCCAAAGCAAGAACACTAGCAGTGTAGCTGGAATGACACCTAATATCATGTTTGCTTATAACAGAGAGTTACAATATAGACATATGCGGAGGTGCCATTCCCACTACCAGCAAAGTCTGCGCATGCGGTCTAAGGTGAAACCCACACCCTCCGGGCTTTGGCTTTATTCACATGGAAAGTAAGAACAACACAAGATAAACCTCAGCCCAAGTATTCCTCCCAGGGTAGGCTGTTCCAAGAGTTCCTCCAGTAGAAGCTGTCTGTCCCAGGCCCATGGTCCCACTGCCCAAGGAGCTGTTCCCACCTCCCTTGTATCCAGGGCAGAGCTAACAAGCCATGAATGCCCCTAAGGGGTCAGCAGAAAGTAGCAACTTACCAGGTGTTAGAACCCTACGCTAACAGGGTGAATCTGCAAAAGAGGCCTGCCACAGGTTACATTGTCTTAAGATTTAACAGCAGAGACAGCTCACCTGGACGGGATGCAACCTTGTCTTTGTGCTCCCTATGCCTTCAACAGTAGTCACTGCTATGTGATGCAATGCGCAGATGGGGAACAGACAAGCATTTACAGAGTAGTGGCTAGAACCATAAGTTAAGGTCACTTCATTTGTAAAATCATTTGCCCACAGTGCTCAACAAAGGAAACAGGGAATCATGATGCTTGCCTGCTTTGCAGCCTCTGATATATACAGTGGCAATTCCAGGCAGCCTGGTTATGACAAGCAAATGGGCTAAAGAAAGGCAATGCTGCCTGTGACAGAACACTGGAATCATAACAGCTCCACTCAGGCAAAACAGAGTCCTTGTGAAGTCTGAAACTCTCAGGGACATATCTAGACCTTCTTCATTGGATGGGAAGGGCCAGGTGGAAATTTCCAAATGCACCCTTTGTTGCTTAATGCACCTCTGAAAGGAACTCAGATGCCATGGTGATGGGTGTAGCGTACAAACCTAAATAAGACAGGACAGACTGGACATATTTATTAACAACCAGCCAAATCCTGCCGCCCAAACTCAAGCAAAACTCCCAGTGACTTCACCTGAGCAAGAACGGCAGGATTTGGGCCAGTGGTAAAAGCACTAGTCTTTCTCAAAGCACTTATAAACATTGAACTAACTAATTAGTCCTCACAACATCTCTGTAGGCAGTTTAAGTATTTGAGTATACAGCAAATAGGGAAACAGGCAGAGATGTCACATGACTTGCCCAGGCCACACATGAGAGCTGGGAATAACAACTTTGGAGTTCCTGGCTTCCAGCCCTGTGCTCGGACACCTCAGACACGCCTCTTGTAGGTGGTGAACAAAGTGAAAATGTCTCTGATTAAAGATGAAATCAAACAATGTAGCCGGAACTTTCCTCATAATTAGCTCTCCTGATCCCTGCAACCTGCGTAGCCCCAAAAATAAAATAAATAAATAAATATTCTGGCTGCTAGGGGACAGAATGATTGAAGGGATTTATTAATGAGACACCATCGTTTTTCTTTTCTTGGTCACCCTTTGACCTCATTAGAGATGTTCACCAACCCATGGTAAAATATCCACGGCATTTTCACTATTTGAAGTTTCTGCCATTCTCCACAGAAAGAATAATCAGTGTTTTACTTCTTCTTGGTCTGATTTCATTGCTTAGCTCCACAAACGATCAAGAACTAAGAAGGACATAATTCCATGTGCCAAACAGAAAGAATTGTTTTGCAGATTAAATGGATAGCTGCAGATACAGTGGATATCGACAGACACACAGAAGCCAGATGATTCCAAAAATGTAATAGTAATAAAGATCCTAGCAGGGTAATTGTAATTTTATTCTTGCCAGGGCAAAAGCGGGGCTGCATTGCAACAGGAGAATGCTACGTTAGGGTTATAAAGGTTACCATTTCAGGAAAGGCCATCTAAGCTGCCATCTGGTCTGTCACAAGAGCCTGTGCTCATCCTTCAAGGCAAGATGTAAAATCTTCATAAGCATTGTACAATACTGTTGGAGGAAATAACTTCTTGTACCTGCTGAGTTTATGTCCTGAATTGTGGATTGAGGCTTTGGCAGAAACATAACATTATATAACAACATTTCTTTAATCATAAACATGCTGCATCCCGAAGGGAAAAACCTGGATTCATGACTATTTTCATTTCCCTCTCAGTTTACAGGTTCAGCTTGCAAAGGATACACGATTTTCTTCTGGGAGTTGTCAAACTTGGATATCATAACAGTGCAAGCACCACATCCACCTTCTCCACAGCCTAGCTTGGTTCCAGGTAGCCCCACTGAGAGAACAAGGGTTAAGGAAAATACAGAAGCATAACAATAGCCCTGGCAAATGTACAGCCCACAACCCTTTTACAGCCAAAGTTTTCCAAAGGTTCTGGCTGAAAACTGAGTTCCTAATTTTCTTTACATTTTCCCTTATCAACAACTTAGTTTTTACAGAAGAAAAGCCTCAAATACTGACGTGAAGACTACAGGATTGACACATGAAGATCTGATAATAAGGCAGTTAACTACCTAATATGCTTATTAGAGCTGGTTACAATTTTTTGAATCTTGACATTTTTCAATAACTTTTCAAATTTTGACCAAAAAAAAGGGGGGGGGGGTGCGGGAGGAAATACTGCTGAAAGTTGGTTTTTCGTTTGTTTGGTTTTTGCAGTATTGTTGTATGCATATTGGTCCCAGGAAAAGAGAGAGACAAGGAAGGTGAAGTAATATAGTTTACTGGACCAACATCTGTGGGTGGAAGGTACAAGGTTTAGAGCTACGCAAAGCTCTTCTTCAGGTCTGGGGAAGGAAATCAGAGTGTCTGAGCTAGACACAAGTTGGGGCTGACTGTTAAGTATAAGGGGTACACGTTGTAGGCAGCCACTTGAAATGGAGTGGGCAATAAGAATTAGACTGTTATTCAAAAGGGGTTTGAAGTGGACTATTGCAGATTAGCAGGCAGGTGTGTTACAAATTGTAATGAGCCATGAAACCAGCATCTCTGTCAAGTCCATGATTTTTAATGTCTTGTTATGAATTTAAGTTCCCAGGCTCACCTTTTGAAGGTGTTGTGCAGGTTTCCTTTGAGGACAAGTACTGAAAGATCAGGTATGGAGTGATCGCTTTGTCAAAAATGTTTACCCAAGGGTGATGTAGTGTTTTTGTCTTTTATCATTTTTCTGTGTGAGTTCATTCAAGAGTGTAGTGATTGGCTGATTTCACCCGCAGATTTGTTATGGGGCATTTAGTGCACTGGATGAGATACACAACATGTTGCAATAAGCATGTGTAGGACCCATGGATCTTGAAAGGTGTGTTGTGGGGTGTATTGATCATTGTAGCAGTGGAGATATGTCTGCAGGTTTTGCATCTATTGTTCTGGCAGGGTCTGGTGCCGCTTTGAGTTGGTGGGTCCTGGTCTGTGGGGAGCCTGGTTCTGATGATGAGCTTGACAAGGTTGGGGGAGTTGTTTGAAGGCCAAAAGAGGGGGTTCAGGAAAGATTTGTTTCAGGATGTGGTCCCCATCAAATATGAGTTGTAGTTGTTTGATGATACCCCACATGGGTTCCAGTGTGAGGCAATAGATGAAAACCAGGGATGTTGAAGTCAGTGTGTGTGGGGTGGGGGGGTGGTTCTGTACTGAAGCAGGTTCTATGTGGGTATATGTTTGTGTACCTGCATCTGAGATTTTGACACCAATACAAACATGTGGAACAAGTAAGTGAGCAAAAAGGTAGGTGCTGGTACACACAAAAACATATAACTTGAGAAAACTAAGTCAGCAAAAACATAGGTAGCCAATTTTAGTCAGACAGATTTAGAGCCCAGTTTTCAAAATTTGTTTCTGATGGTCAAATTCAGGAGTCTGTAGAAACAATGTAACTAAAAAGAGTTGATGAAAACAGAAGTTCTCTCCTACAAGTGCAATAGCTATGGAGATTCATGGATAACAACAGGAATTAAAGTAAGGCCTCGATTTAGCAAGGTACTTGAGCACATCTCCCTTTGAGGTCGTCTACTCCGTAAATCCATCACCCATATGTCAGTTTATTGCACATACAGAAAGATGAATATACACGAGCAAATACATCACACATGCAAAAAAAAGTATGAGTGCATGCACGAAAATAAATGTGTTCTTATTTCCTGGGGCTGTATTACCTTTTCCATGGGGACATCTCCTGCAAAGGGTCCTGGGGCAGCCACAGCCAAGGGAAGTTCTAATGGAGCCCAAAGGAAGGAGGTGCTGGGAGCCAGAGCCAGTAGAGAGGCACAGGGGGATCCACCAGATGCATGGGCTGGCCCCATGACCTCATCCACAGGGGTGGAGAGCATCTCCTATACCTCACAACAAGATGATATGGGAAGAATCTACAAGACTATTCTAGTGGTGATTTTCTCTCTCCAATCAGTTCTTGCTCAGGTTGAATTTCACCCTGAGTATATTGGATCCTCCTGGCAGTCTTAACTCAGGGTGCAGTCCCATAAGCCCTTTGTACACTGAAATCCCATTGATCTCAACAGGAGTTTCTTGCACAGAGAGAACATGCAGCATCAAACCCAGGAAAAATGCCCACTTAAGCCCAGAAACATATTAGGGCTTTTCATATCATCCACAAATCATCTGGGTTTACCTGAGGAATGTCAGAAGAAAAACTTTTGCAAGCCTCTAGGATGAGAGGTGCTGTGTCAAAATCATATATTACTTATAATTATTTATCATTGTTTAGAGTGAACTGGATCAGGCACTGCAGAGGAAGACAGAACTGATTTTCAAGGAGAAACCGCCTTTGATTGCAGTAAATATATGGCCACGCTGAGATAATCAATTTAGGCTTGCTCCTCCACTGTTGAAGTCCATGGCAAATTGACTTCAATGAGAGCAGGATTGGGCCCTTTCATACTAATGTCATTGAGGTTCCCACTGGAATTGACATGAAACTGATTATCTCTGCACAACCATGTGTCTACTATAGCAGAACACAGCTTGTTCATGGAAATCCATCAAGGCATAATCTAAGGGTTTTCTCTGCCAATGTCACGTCAGTTTTATTAGGATGTGGGTGAAAAGCTCCCCAGGGAGCCAGAATTCACCATAGACTTTCCATAAACTCTGGATTTTTAAGAAAACAACAGAATCAGGAGCTTTCCCCACAGAATATGATCATCCCAAACATTAAATTATTTGAATTAGACATTAACAAGCTCAAACACCTAGGACCAAATGGTGACTCTTCGTGAACAGGAGTGCCTGGAGATGGCTGCTGTGTCCTCTCTCTTTCTTCCCCCCTCCCTTGTGCACCCATGCTGCATCCAGACAGAATGCTGCTGTTAGCTCTCCCTGAGCACAAGCCGGCTGGTGCCCCATACCCAAAACAAACATGGCTAATGTCCTCCTTCCTCCTCCAAACCCTGTGCGCCTGGGGTAAGTGCGAACTACACCCTTGTAAAGGGACATAGAGTCTAAATTGGGAATCTCTTTGCACCGGTGGCTTTGATGTATTGAAACATAAATGGAAACAGCCTTAATTTGTCAGTGAGGAAATTGCTACGCAGTTTATACGTGACTAGAAATTAACTGTTCTCTCAATTTTATAGGCCTCTTTTTTGTATGATTCTCTCTCCCTGTCGTATCTTGAATCAGTAGCAACTATCGGAGGCTTCCCTTCCAAGTACTAGCTAGATTTGATGCTGCTTAACTTAGATGAGCTGATGAACTCACAGTCCAAAATAATACCAACCTGCATACAGCTCTCACCCCCAAACACACTCTCTGTTTAGGGTTGGATAGCAACAGTTAAAAACAATGAAATGCCATAACCATTTGAAACCTTATACCGTTCTTCCTGACATTGGATACATTTTCTCCGTAGGTAGGTCAGTAAAGTTGTTTCTGGATCCACATTTTTTTCCACCACCTGAAAGAAGAGAAAAGTATTGTAAAACACATAATCAAGATTTATATACCTAAAGAGACAGACATACAAACTCTGAAGATGAACTTCAGTCCTGGTGCAACTCTGTTCACATCAACGGCATTACACCAGTGAACTTTGTCCCTTCTCCCACTGCCTGTCACTTTTAAGATCTGCTTATATAGCACAAGAGAGGTCAGGAAAGAGGAGTGTCCCAGAAACAGATTTAGCAGCATATTAAGGCCTTGTCTACATTACACAGTTTGGTCAACAAAAGGCAGCTTTTGTCAACAAAACAATGGAGGTGTACTCACTGATTTAACTCTCCTGCTCCACTGACAAAATAAAACCACCTCAATGAGAGGCATAGAGCTTTTTGCTACATAGTTAGAGTGAGGCAGTGTCAGTGTAGACACTGCATTCCTTACGCTGCCGTAACTGAGTTCCAGGAGATATCCCACAATGCTCAACGTGACTTCTCTGCTCACTGTTTTGAACTCCACGGCCCTGGTGCCAGCTACAGGGACATGTGCCCCTCCCCTTTCAAAGCCACAGGAAGTTTTGAAATTGCTCAATACAGAGAGCTCACATAGCTACTGCCCAGCTGAGCATGCTCGCTCCCTGACAGCAAACGCGCTCCTGCCTGGACTACAGGGGACGGGGTGGATCTCCTCTGTCTGTGGGCAGAGGAAGCTGTGGGAGAACTTGGAGGGAATCACAGATTCAAAACATTAAGATGGAATCCTGCTCTCCCCGGCAGTAGGACCACAGCAGCAGGCAGACAGGGTGGGCTGATGCTGGGGGTGGAAAGAGAGACTGCTGTGCTGTGCAGAGCCGGGGAGGGAGGCGGGGGCTGGTGTCGGGGTGTCCCCCTCCCCCGCCAGTGTACTGGTCTCCACTGAGCTGGGGTGGGAGTTCAGGGGGGCACCTGTCTGTGCACCAGCTTCTGCCTTACTTGCCCAACACACACACTGTCTCTCTCTCTCTCACACACACTTCTGTGGGCTTCTTGTGTTAGTGTTCAGCAATGTCAGTTTGGTCATATTATTGAGTGCTACTTTAAGAAGTGATTTAAAATGCGTTACTTTTCAGGCACACACAGCAATCATTACAAGGTTCATAGCACGGTACAAACAAACAATGCCAGGCTCAGCACACTACGGCAACACACATTACTGTGGTTCAGTGTTAATATACTCCTTCAAGGCATCCCTCAGCCGAATAGCCCCCCATTGAGCTCCTCTTATAGACTTGTGTTCATAACGCACAGCACAATACTGAACAGCAATGCAGGATCCATGAGTTCTGACAGAGACGGCTGGGTTGCAGGTTACCAGGGCAGTTGAAAAGCGGCTGGCAATCTAGTAGGATGCCCATGGAACAATGGGATTGAGAAACCATCATGTGACTCTGCACCTGCCCCCGTGAGACATTGAAATCCCTTCCCAAAACACCCTGTGGCCAGTTGCACAGTGGGATAGCTACCCACGGTGCACTGCTCTGTGTCAACACAAGAGCTGCTACTGTGGATGTGCTCTGCTGACACAAGGATCATGGTGTGGACATACAGGAGCAGTTTAATTACAGTGGTGGCTGTATGTCGACATAATTTAAGTAGACTTAACTTCGTAATGTAGACATAGACTAAGGAGGGACAAAGCACTTGGCATCTTGGAGTTTATTCCATTATCTCTCCTGCAGAAGCCCTGGTCCAAACACCATGTTCTAATAGGTTTGGAAGTATGTAAATAAATTCTGTTAGTGATGTGAAACCCTCAAGAAGTTCAGAGGTTTGGTTCAGATGAGCAAAGAAATGTTAAGTGATCCAAAGTTCACGATTGCCTGGATCAGGATTTGGTTTATGCCCATCTCTAATACTGAGTTAAATACTCACTTAAACCCAAATGCTGACCTTAGAAAGTTATTTATTAAGATAAGATGTTTCATTCTTGCTAGATGTTATTTATTAAGGTAACAAGCTATTTAATTCTTGTTGGATCTGGGGATACAACCTAAGATTCAGCACTGATTCTGACTTGACATGAAGTTTATCTGGCTTCATTTTTTAATGTTATATTAAAAGTTGTTACATTAATAACCATCTTGAACCTGGACAAGGCAGATTTTGGTGTGGAGGAAGCTTGATTTGCGCAATTTCAGTCAACTCAGTCTTGATTTTTAATAATGTTGTTTACTGTTACCTATTTTATCAGATTTAAAACTAGGTTCAACTTGAACCTTCTCCCTGTGGTCAGAAATCAAAGTTCTTTATTTGTTTTCTTCTGGCCTGCAGGGCTTGTTTTGCTCCGTCGGTATTAACAGAGTATCAAGGCACATTTCCAATAAAGTTACATATAGGATGTGATAATGTATTCTTGACTCTTACAATGTAGGAGTCCTAAGTACAGTCACTGCAGTTTATTTAAGATAATCTCTCTCAGTTTTGAAAGACTGATTGAAGCAAAGGGCGCTTTTAGAACCTTGTCTTCCCCCCTTCAAGATAAGATAATTTACCACCTTCTGTACTTTGAGCTTTTTTTCCCATAAGATCCACATTTTCATAATTGGCTCCTGCAAAATGTAGTTGGGCAGCGGTTACATATACAGCTCCTATATTTGTGACCATAAAACAGATAATTTGCCCGGCAAATGGACTCTGGCACTCATCACTATTCAAATCTTTACAAATATAATCTTTTCAAGTGACTGGCATCACAGAGGTATTTGCAGCATTCCCCTGAAAGTATATTAAGCGTGGGGATTACCATCAGAGATGAAAGTAAGCCAGTACGGTCTGGTACGGCACACGGGTGAGAAAGTGGCCCCCGGTACACAGCTGACTGTACCGGCAGGGCCGCTGATGGGGGGGCAGGGGAGGAGCAGCTAGCCCGCAGCTCCCAGCGGCAGCCAGAGCACCTGGCCCTTTAAATTGCCACCGGAGCCCCGGGCGGCACGGGCCAGGCAGCGCTAAAGGGCTGGCTGGGGGAGTCTGGACCCAGCCCCGCCCCTTCTGCCAGAGGCCCGGCCCCTTGCCCAGAAGCCCGGCCAGCCTGCATACTGGTAAGTCCGTTAAGTTACTTTCATCCCTGATTACCATACATATCTCAGTAAAACTGGCTCCTTTCAAGGACAAAGTTCCAAAGACTGTAATGGCATCAGTGTGAAGGTGCACATCAACCTGTTTTCTGCACGTGATCTGGGAAAGTAGAGTAACATACTTGCAAAGTCAGATTTTCGTTAACATGCTGCTGAGCCTTTCAGGTTACACTGGGACCAAATTTAAACAGTAAGATGCACAAAGTTGGTTCATATTGTAACATACTCATTCTGTAATTTTTAAAAGCCGACGGTAGTGCAAAATTAAGTTATAATCACACGAAAGTCCAGAATTTCAGAGTTTAGATTCCCACAGCAAATCAGGCCCTATTTTTTTCACACAACGCTAGTTATGATAGCTGGATATATACGCCAACATACCTGACTCTGAATTTCCTGACTTTTGTGGGATTCTAATTCTAGAATCTTCACTGCAACAATCTGAAGGAAGGGGCTGGCATCTCACAACCTTGATTTGTTTTTTTAAATAAGCATTCAATCTAAAAGGCACCTACATTCCAGGGTGCTCCCTCTCACACTGCCACTAAGCAACTGCTGAAACTGACGGGTGAAATTCATCCCCCTCCCCTGCCACACACACACAAAACCCAAGTAAACAGGCTGCAAGTCTTTGTGTGAGAACTGCTCTGGTGAGTAGGGGCATAGAATCCCCTCTCCCAACCTGGGGGCAGTATTCATGGCTGCCATTCTGGCCTCCAGTGGCTAGTGGCCTCCATTCCACCTGCAGAAAATGGTACCTCATTATGTGTTTATTTCAGTAATGAGAAGCAGTTCCCTATTTCAGATCATTCTGAGAATTACTATTTTTGAATCACACTATTGTCAAGCACAGCAAAATCCACATCCCTTTCTGTGGTCTATGCACGTGCCCGGCCTTGCCCTTTCAAGCAAAGCTCTTTTTGAGTTATCCAGGCATAAAAAATAAGCCACTGGACAATTTTCTTAATGCTTCAATAAACCCAAAATGGCCAAATAGGTTTTCTTGAGACTTTCCTAAAAATATGCAGTTGTGGACCAAGAATAAACACAAGAAGTCTCATCACCAAATGTCCATTATTTGGGAAGTTGTAAATGGCTGAAAATATGGGCTTAGGCCCTGATTCAGCAAAGCCTTTAGACACCATTTATTCAACAAAGCACTTAAGCATGTGCGTAAGTGCCACGAAAGTTAAATCTTTGCCAACCTGGGGCCTTGGGATGGAAGCGGCCCCTCATCATTGGAGCAAATATGTAACATGCTGGACACCCTCACCACACCTCCTTTTCAAGTCAATAGAACAGATTCACCTCTTACTCCTATCGTTGTAAAGCAGCAGTAAATGGCGTTGCCTAAACGTAAAACTTGTGTAAGCAGGAGGCGTATCAGGTCTAATGGGAGTTATGTTGCTCAGTACCACTTGGGATCAAACCCAGGACTTGAATCAGACCACACACCTGTGTAAGTCAGGAGTGACTTCACTGCATTCAATAGAGTCCCCCAGGGTAAAACTAGTGTGAGATCAGAACAAGGCCCATCTTGTTGGCCCTGCCTTATGACACTGCTGTGAACACTGTTAATCTATGTAACTACCTGAATTTATTACCGTTATTTTTGTCCTCCCTCAGGTCTTCCCCCCAACTGTTTGTTAGGCTCATTTGTATCGTCTCTAATTGGCGTTTAAACTCTTTGGGTGGAAATAATGTTTACTTATGTGTTGCACAGTGTGTAGCATTATAGGACCCCAATATTCATTCTGTCTGCTTAGGTACTCGACCCTTCAAATAGGATCTGAGTACCTCACACCCATACTCCTGCACAGTGCAAAATGAAATAATCCCCATTGATTTCAGGAGCAATCCCTTACAATTACAGTTCCAATAGGCAATGGAAGAGGAGTGCCACCAACCAAGTTCTCTGCTGACTCGGTCCTTCTGCTGTGTTATGTCTTGACACACTTGCATAAGCAGCCTCATGATCAGCCCCTATTTCCAACCAGAGAACTAAAGAATGGCGTCTGCCAGAACACTCTACACCAAACCTCAGCTCTCCTCAGACGTTGGGTAGGCTCAGATCCAAACGTCATGGCTCAGCGCACTCTTTGGTACAAACCAGAGCTCTTGATTTCAAACATCCCCGAAATCTTAGGGAAGTTTGGATCCAAATCCAGACTGGGAATCAAACTCACAGCTCAGCCCCATCTCTAGTTGGGATAGGGTCATATCCTGCCCTCATGCACAGCACGACCAAGCTGATTAACTCCACAGCGCACAGCCTTGTTAGGTGAAAACTGGGATGATAGGAATCCTGCCCCCAGAATGCAGAACAGCAGCACAGTCACTACTGCAGCCTCTGAACCTAGAAACCATACAGCATGTTCTCTCCATGGGAAAGAAAGGCCAGTGAATCAGTGTACTGGTTCTCTGGCCCAGCCCCAACTCCTGCTCTACTCCTGAGCAGTGTGCAAGAAATCTCCATAGATCTGTGCTCCACAATGCACAGGGGGTGCACACCTCGACATGGCTTCCCACCATGCTAGTCTCTGGGCAGTAGCACTTCACTGGTCTCATTGTATCAACTGCCATAAAAAGAGGGGCAGGGTTTGCCCCACACTGAACACGGACATAGGTAAATTCTATTGAGAGTGCAGTAGAGTGGCAGTCCTGACTTGTTTCAGTGCCTTGCAGGATGCAGACCACAATCCTGGTTAGCATTAAACCTCTGCAGAGTGAGGGGATGCTGTTAAAAACGGAATTCACTGTTCCACTGTGTGCAGGAATCACACCACCCACCTCTGAAAGGCAGCCACCTCTTGGGCGATCATTGGTATCTGATCGGCGCAATGTATGAGTTTTTATTAGTGCAAAACCAGTTTGATTGTAAACTGTATTCCAGCTGTTTAAATGCAGATGGGATGAATGTTTGACTTGAATTCAATTTCTTATTGCCTACTCCGAAGCACAGTCATCTTGAATATATTGTATATATACACACACACGCACACACACACACACACACACACACACACACACACACATCTTCAGCAGCCTTCCTCAGATCTGCTTTGGCTATTGAAACGGTTTAAAGTAATTACATAAAATTAGTGCACATCTTTACTTTTATGGTAAAGTAACTTTCTAAGAAATGCTATTGAAGTGCAGCGATGTCTTCCAACAATGGCCAGTGCTTCAGAGGGAATGAACAGAATGGGTAATTATCAAGTGATCCATCTCCTGTTGCCCAGTCCCAGCTTCTGGCAGTCAGAGGTTTAAGGACATCCAGAGCATAGGTTTGCATCCCTCAACATCTTGTCTAATAGCCATTGATGGACCTATCCTCCAATCTAATTCTCTTTTGAAGTCAGTTATACTTTTGACTTTCACAACATCCCCTCACAGCAAGTTCCTCAGGTTGACTGTGCATTATGTAAAGAAGTGCTTCCTTATGTTTGTTTTAAAACTGCTGCATATTAATTTCATCAGCTGACCCTAGGTTCTTGTATTATGTAAAGGGGTAAATAACACTTCCCTACTCACTTCCTCCACATCATTATGATTTGATAGACCTCTAAAATAGCCCCCTTTAATAATCTCTTCTCTAAAATGAACAGTCCCAGTATTCCTAATCTCTCCTCATATGGAAGCTGTTCCATACTTCTAATCATTTTTGTTGCCCTTTTCTGTATCTCTTCCAATTCTAATATATCTTTGCTGAGATGGGGCGACCAGAACTGCACGCAGTTTTCAAAAAGAGGGCATACCGTGGATTTATATAGTGGCATTATGATATTGTCTGTCTTATTATATATCCCATTCCTAATGGTTCCTAACATTCTGTTAGCTTTTTTGATCACTTCTGCCCACTGAGCGGATGTTTTCAGAGAACTATCCACAATGACTCCAAATCTCTTTCTTGAATGACAGGAGCAATTTAGACCCCATCATTTCATATATATAGTTAGGATTATTTTTTCCAATGTGCATTAGTTTGCACTTATCATAACTGAATTTCATCTACCATTCTGTTACCCAGTCACCCAGTTTTATGAGATCCCTTTGTAACTCTTCATAGACTTCTTTGGACTTAACTATCTTGAGTAATTTTGTATCATCTGTAAACTTTGCCACCTCACTGTTTATCCCATTTCTCAGATCATTTATGAATATGTTGAACAGCACTGGTCCCAATACAGATCCTTGAGGGACCCTACTATTTTCCTCTTTCCATTGTGAAAACTTACCATTTACTTCTACTCTGTGTTTCCTATCTTTTAAGCAGTTACTGATCCATGAGAGGACCTTCCCACTTATCCTATGACTGCTTACTTTGCTTAAGAGCCTTTGATTTGGGACCTTGTCAAAGGTTTTCTGAAAGTCCAAGTACACTATATCTACTGGATCACTCTTGTCCACATGCTTGTTGACATCCTCAATGAATTCCAATAGATTGGTGAAGCATGATTTCCCTTTATAAAAACCACGTTGACTCTTCCCCAAAAAATCGTGTTCAACTATGTGTCTGATAAGTCTGTTCTTTACTATAGTTTCAGCCATTTTGCCTGGTACTGACGTTAGGCTTACTGACCTGCAATTGCCAGGATCACCTCTGGAGTCTTTTTTAAAAATCTGCAGTGCATTAGCAATCCTCCAGTTATCTGTACAGAGGCTGATTTAGCCGATAGGTTATATACCACAGTTAGTAGTTCTGAAATTTCATATTGGGGTCCTTCAGATGTCTTGGATGAATACCATCCTGGGCCTGGTGACTTACTACTATTTAATTTATCAATTTGTTCCAAAACTTCCTCTCTACTGACACCTCAATCCGGGACTGTTCCTAAGATTTGTCACCTAAAAAGAATGGCTCAAGTGTGGGAATGTCTCTCATATCCTCTGCGGAGAAGACCGATGGAAAGAATTCATTTAGTTTCTCCGCAACAGCCTTGTATTCCTTGAGTGCTGCTTTTAGCACCTTGACATCCACTGGCCCTACTGATTGTTTGGGAGGCTTCCTGCTTCTGATGTACTTAAAACATTTTTTGCTATTAGTTTTTATGTATTTTGGTAGTTGCTTTACAAATAGGTTTGTTTGTTTGTTTATTGCCAACCTAATTATATGTTTACATTTGACTTGCCAGAGTTTATGCTTCTTTCTATTTTCCTCAGTAGGATTTGACTTCCAATTTTTAAAGGATGTATTTTTGCCTCTAACTATCTCTTTTACTTTGCTGTTTAGCCATCGTGGCATTTTATTTGTTCTCTTACTGTTTTTTTATACAATTAGTTTGAGTCTCTATTATATTGTTCTTTTTTAATTTCCATTTAATAGTGTCTTCATTTTTGTGTAGTTTCCTTTTTTGACGTTAAATGTTACTGTGGTGGGTGGGTTTCATTGGCATCCGTCCCCCCACCCCAAGGATTTTAAATTTAATTATATGCTTGTTATTACCAAGCAGTTCAGCTATAGTTACCTCTTGGACCAGATCCTGTGCTCTACTTAGGAATAAATCAAGAATTGTCTCTCCCCTTGTGGGTTCCAGGACCAGCTGCTCCAGGAAGTAGTCATTAATGGCGAATAGAAATTTTATCTCTGCACCCTGTCCTGAGGTGACATTACCCAGTCAATACGGGGGTAGTTGAAACCCCCATTATTATTGGGTTTTCTGTTTTTGTAGCCTCTCTAATCTCCCTGAACATTTCACAATCACAGTCACCATCCTGGTCAGGTGGTCAGTAGTATACTCCCACTGCTATACTTCTATTATTCAAGCATGGAATTTCTATCCATAGAACTATTATGATACAGCCCTAACTTTAAAGGTTGTTGTTGCTGCTCTGTTAGAAAACTTCAGTGGAAGAGAATATGATAAAATGATTAACACAGCCAGGATCCAAGAGCAAAGAGAATAAAAAGTTGGAATCTCCCTTACCTTTTTGCCGTTCACAAAGAAAACCAGTTGATCTGAAGCCATCCTGTGCACTTGCCCAAATTCACTCGAGATCACAGAGCAAGCCTACACACCATAAGAAAATAACCACTACTGGCATCAAGACACGCAATGTGTGTCGACTTAAGAATGTTTGACCATATTTTCACCCCGAAGTTATATAACAATCAATCTGGAGGCGTGCCAGCTGCAAGTGGCTAGTGCTTCTGCAGCAGTAATGATAGAACAGGAGAAGCTGAAAGAACAAAGTGACCTGCCCCCCTGATATAGCAATAGATTAATTTGAAAAACTATTTAATTGCATTTCCATTCAGAAAGACACTGCCATACTTGATGCACCCAAAAATCTGGCTCTATTAGAGCTTACAGAATTAACAGCATTTTGAGCTCCACGTAGTTTTTCCAACCATTTATCACTGCACTGAACCAAGAACACTTATGATTTTTTTAAACTTGCCCTTTCCAACAACAACCAACCTCAGCATCAATAACTTTATAAGATGTTTTCCAATCAAAGCAGTGAGGACTTCCCCTCTTAATTTTCACTTGATATACAGAGATCAGTTAGCAGAGTCACTGTGAGATTATTTCATCATTTTTCCGCTTACAGTTTGTAACATTGCAGTGCTTTCCATATGAAAGGAAATAAACAAAAAAAACAAAAAAAAACCCCACTCTCTGCATGCTTATAAAGGACTACAGATAACTAGGTCCTTATGCCCCAATCCAGCAGTGCATTTAAGCACCTGTGACTTTAAGCATGTAAGTAGCCACACAGAGGGCAATGGGGCAACTCACATGCTTAAAATCACAAGTGTTTAAACGTTTTGAAGGATCAAGGGCTAGGCAAAATTTAGGCTCCGAGTGCTTGGCCCTACTACTTTGTTGTATCCTTACCTTATGTGGATCTGGCATGTGGCATGACAGCAAAAGACAAGGAAACAGTCAATTCTCTGGGAACGAATTTGTGTTCACCTTCTTTGTTTTTGTTTTTTCCCCAGTTTCTCTGTTACACAACTTTCAATTCTCCTTGGTTTTAATCCTGGCTTCTCAGTGGCTGTTCCAGAGCATTCCACAAAGCCCTCCACCAAGGCATGGCAAACTTGTGCTGCTGTGCATTTCTTTACCTAAGAATCATCATCATCATCATCTTCATTTCTAGATCCATGTGAATTACCTTGTAGGTTCCAACACAGTTCCAAAAATCGAAGAGAAAAATGGTCACAGTGTAATGACCAATCTTTTTTGCTCTACTCTGCTTTCTGTAACTTTTCCTTTGTTCAGTTCCTTTCTTTATAGGCAGTCACTTCCAAGCACTTCTTTTACTAGTATTAACTGCCTTTAGCATCTTTAAAATACCTGGGAAAGAGCCATTTTTAGCTGTTTTCCACAACTGCTCTGACCAGCTCAAGCAATTTTAAAAGTGAAACCAAGAAACTGAAACCAACTACCGCACTCAGAAGCAGCCTCATTTTGAGTACTCTGGCAGACTGTCAGGGCAGCCACCACCGGTGCATGCATTATTTTACTAACACTTGTTTGTTTGTTTTCTGCACTCTACCTCCTGGGCTACACAGTAGGATCCGAAGAAGTGGGTTGTAGCCCACGAAAGCTTATGCGCTAATAAATTTGTTAGTCTCTAAGGTGCCACAAGTACTCCTGTTCTTTTTACAGTAGGAGAGTTGAGGACAATATGTGTCATCAATGGGTTCAGCATTGACTCATCAGCACATTGGGTAAGTGCCAGCATAGCCCAGGGCAAGCAGCGTTCAGCTTCAGCCCCATTTCAGAGAACTTTGAAGACTTGCTCAGCAGGTTTCGTGAAATGGGGCTGAACACTGTTTGGCCTGGTCTACGTTTGCAGTTAATGCATGTGCATCATTCTGAATGGGTGCTGAAAGTGCTGTTGAGACCAGTTTCCTTGCATCCCTTATTCTGCTGCATGCAGTGCTGGCTCCAGCTTTTTTGCCGTGCCAAGCGTCGGGGGGGAAAAAAAAAACCCCGATTGAGCTGCCGCCAAAGTGCCACTGAAGAGGAAGACAGCGAGTGAAGGACCCGCCGCCGAATTGCCGCCAATCCGGAGCGGGCCGATTGAGCTTCCGCCGAAGTGCCGCCGATCCGGACGTGCCGCCCCGACAACGGGTGGAGTGCCGCCCCTTTCTATTGGCCGCCCCAGGCACCTGCTTCCTTTGCTGGTGCCTGGAGCTGGCCCTGGCTGCATGGTAGTGTTAGATGGGCCACGATTCTTTTTTCCCTCGAGGCAAATCTTTTTCCAGGGAATTGTTACCTCGGTCGATATATCTGTGCGGTCACGTACATATACAATATCCTAATGTAATAAAGGATCAACCTCGAATTCAGTGTTATGTTTTAAAATTGGTTTGTAATATTGCAAGTAACAAGTCATAACCATAGGAAATGTATCAAAGCCATCTTAAAATACTATAAACATGTCGAGTACTAATTTAATAATCAAGCATATTTCAGTTTCCTAATCCTTTTTTTCCTAATGCAAGATGTTATTTCTATGTTCAAAGAACACTGACAATTTCATGTGTAAATCACATGTTGCTTAAGTAATGCCAGGCTCTGTATTGAATATTTTAGGGTCATGCCCATTGGTAAGGGTGCAACTAGCTTTTCATTATCAGGCTTATTTTTGCTCTGTCTACTTTATCCATCTATATAGCTCTGGACCTCATCACTGTAGTATTTGTGCACCACACAAACATTAATGTACTTATACTCCAGTCACCCCGTTGATGCAGGGCAGTGCTATTATCCCCATTTTACAGGTGGGGAACTCAGGCATAAAGGAAGACATTTTCAAAAGTCCCTAAATGATTTAGAAGCACATGGAATTTGTTCCCCTAAGTCTCTTAGGTGTTTTTGAAAATCCCACCCAAGGATGCTGACTGTTGTATGAATTTAGACGGAACAAATAGGCCCAAGAAGTCAGCGCTGTTATCATGATCCAGTCGCTGTCCAACACTAAACAGTTTTAAACGAGGTTTGGGATAAGGATACAGAAAAGAAGGGAAAACAGTTAAAGCATTTGAAATGTGAAGTATTAAATAAGGGTTTCATTTAAACGTCCCCTGTTCCCTTTCCCTTTAGCTGGAGAGAGTTTTTAAAAGGAATAAAAACCTGTTTGACAGTCTCTTAGATGGGATTAACTCGTTTTTTGAGAAAAGAGGAAAGTTAGTTGACATAGTCTGGAACTGTCATTGTTCCTGTTAATGCCCCCCCCCTCTGTTTTCTAGAAGACAAACATACACAAAAGGAGAAGAGAAAGAACAGCAAAGGTAGAATACGCAGCTTCTGTCTCTGGTGTTGACTCTCACTTGCAATCTCAGTGCCGGAAAAACAGACAAAGCGTACAATTTTATCAGCTAATATGAGATCTGGTGAATTTGTATGAACATCAGGTTGTTTAGGGCATTGCTTTTAGCTGCCTCTTTCAGATCACAGGCTTATAGTAGTGTTGCAAAATATGCGGTCTTGGCCAGCTAAACCAGGCTCTTATTAAACAGAAAGAAAAATGGCAGAGATAGGGAAGAGATGAGATAAGGTAGAGAAGGGAAAGGACACATTTGGGGGGTGGGGGAAGAGAAAAAGTTTCACATCTGAGGTGGTATTCGGGATTCAGCCAGAGCTGATGGAGGTGGCGATGCTACCTCTCTGGCCTGGTCTGGTCAGGACGTCCCTCAGGATCAAGATGATGAAGGCCTGGAGTCCCAGGAGACTGTGGCCATGATGGTGAAGCTCACTCCAGCAGCCAGTTTTTTCCTAACATCCCTTTCTTTGAGGATCCCAAAAGGGAGTGAAAGGGAAAATAGCCCATCCCTTCATTATTTTGTCCAGCAATTACTCAATCTCTCATACCCCAGTTTTGGTTCATTGCTTTCTGGTCCTCTACTCCTTTTGTTTACCAGTCACAGTCTTAACATAATGCTTGAGTTATATCCGTAGGCCTTTTTGTCTGTACCATTCAGTCTGTCTCACTTTTGTAATTTTTTCCATCAACATTTGTTGTGATAGGCTATTGTGACATCCATGAACTTTCACTCACTTCTTACAGTTGAGCTCACAATTAGGATAAATTTGTAGACCCAATTAACACAACAGGCCCAGACCTTCAAAGGTATTTAGGCACCTAACTCCCACTGACTGCAGTTGACTTGCAGTCAGTGGGAGTTAGGTGCCTAAATACCTTTGAGGACCTGAGCTCAAATGACTTGCCAAAGGCCACACATGGATCCTGTGTCAAGACAAGGAACTGATCCAAGAATTTCTAAGTCCCATATCAGTGGTTTAACCACACGACCATCCCCCTCTAACTTTAACAACAAAGGGCATCCCTTTGGTATAAAAACCCTCATATTTAATCTCAGGCTATAAGAGAAGTTTGAGTGTCAGAAGCAAATTGGTTACTGGCCACACTATTTTTGTAGGGCACTGAAAGTGTAACCAGTTTCTGACTGGTAAAAAGTGTCCTTTGTCCACTCATAACTCAGAAGTGGGTTGATTTTACGAGTTCACATTTCCCACACACTCACAACTCCTTACATCACTAGTGCAGAGGGGAGTTTGAAATAAACTGAGTCTAAAACCAAAAAAATGATGGAAGATTTTTTGCAGTCTGACTGGTTAATCCTGTGGATCTAGCAAGTGCAGTGAATTAATCATCCAATTCTTTAGGTGATTACTATTACTGATTATATGTACAGTGTGGTTGTAGGGTGCACTCACCAGCAGAAGGCCCTCCTCGTGTCAAGATGCAGAGTTTCAGGGACTCTTCCTTTCCAACATCCCTTGGGTCCTGGTTCTGCAATGATCTGCTGCCTCTGTGGCTTAGCCCTCCAGCCAGATCAGCTTTCAGTCCAGACCTCTTCTGAGGTTAGCGAAAACAAAGTAAATCTCAACTCAAAATAGCCACTGACCATTGAAGTCCATAATATAAACACTAATCCTTCATACAGACCCAAAGCCAGGAAAGGGTTACTTGGGTTAAGGCAGGGAGAGCCTGCCTTTCCAATCCTGGCTTCATCCAGATCTGGCCTTTATCAAAGCAGCCAGACCTTTTTTTCTAGCTGGCTGGGCTCTGATTGACCTCTGCCTGCTCCTGGCCTTTCTAGATGCTAGAGGATCAACTCTAGCTGATTCTGCCTGCAGCTGAGCATGGGAAGCCTCTCTAGGCACCCCCTGGAGGCCTGACCTGGCTGCTCTTCCCTTTGTAGCCTTTTATTTTTATTTAAAGTAAATGTAGTTGTTGTATGACAACATCCATGGGTTCAGCTCTGGTGGCTACAGTCTCAAATTCAACAGAGTTATCTGTGCTTGTTCTAGATCTAGAGCTCACAGGACCACATGAAGCCATGGGCAAGTAACACATACAATTACAAGAACAAGGTCCACTATCTTTTATCCATTTTATTAAAGTTACCAACAAAGTTATGAATGTCACAACATATACAACTCCTAGATATATCCATGCACCAATTATAGGTACAGACATACTCACATCCTAGTGTTAGGGACTGATGGGTTTCTCATGGATTGATCATCAGTAGAGGGATGGTGCCTGCTGGAGTTTTCCTGCAGGAAGCTCAATTTTCCCACTCTGGGCAGCAAATGCCTGGTATACCCCATCACAAGTGCCATAAAAGTACAGAACTATAAGGAGACACAGTTCCCGGCCTAAGGCATTTACCATCTACATTGAGCAAACACATGGAAGGATAACAACAGTTGACAAACAGATGGAAGAGGAAATGGAGGGAAAGAGTTACAACAAATAAAGGTGATGAAGTTTGGGGTTTTTATGGTGTCTTTGCAGCTTGTTCTGATTTTGCTGTCAATGGAAATAGGGGAAGTGAGTATGTGTGGATAGCACTGGAGGGCAGATTAGTGATGGAAGACTCAGTTAAAGAAGTGGCTTCTGAGCGGAGATTTGAAGGAAAGTGATGTAGATTGGTGCCCTAGAAGGAAGCAGTGAAAAAAAGGCATGAAGGCACTAATGAGAGGGAGAGGAGAAGAGAAAAAGAGCATTTGCTAGAAGCAGTCAGACTTTGGAATAGTCGAATATCTTTGGGAAATTGATTCCACAACTGGACACCCTTGATGGAGAATGCCTTCTTTTCAGGTCTCAGTGCTTCCATGTTAACCTAAGATACATCTAGAATGGTGACTGAGCATGGGTCCAAGTATGTGGTTGTACCAGAATCCCCCTACCTTCCACATCTCAGCCTCAGAAACATGGATTTCAGGGCGTGTATGGGACAAAAACACTAGCATGTCTGAGGGGTGTGTAGTGTGGAAGGGGCATGAACAGTGTCCTGAGTTTAATAGTCCTCCAGTCCCATTCCTACGCTGTAGTGGACTTTCTTCTTCCTGATCCTTTTGTGATCTGCAAAGGTCCCTGTCCCCCCATTCTCACTGGTAGTAGCAACCTGCACCGACCACATCAGAACAATTTTCCACTGCGCTCTTTTCACGAGTACATATGATCATATAAAATGCTCCAAGAGCAGCCACCTAGTCCGCTGAGCACACCTGGGTGTGCATCAATGTGTGGTTGGAGGTCACCGTCCTCCACGACTTCTCCTGCAGCACCAGGAACTTATACCTGTATCAGGAAGTTTTGGAGGAATGCAGTGAGCATTGTACTCGGGCCCAGTGCCAGGCTCTGGTACTGGGGGCAAAAGACTCCAGCTGTCACTCCTGGAGGGGTCCTCCAACATGCCCATTCTTCAAGGAGCTGGGCCATGTGCTCTCCAGGGCTCCCAGTACTGAGCCTGAAGTGACACACACAGGGCCCCCGTCGCCAAATTGCCACCAAAGACCCAGCACTTCGGCGGCGGGTCCCGGAGCGGAAGGACCCCCCGCCGCCAAACTGCTGCCGAAGACCCGGAGCAGAAGAAGCTCAGGGGGCCCCAAAAAACTCTCGTGGGGGGCCCCTGCGGGGCCTGGGGCAAATTGCCCCACTTGCCCCCCCCCACCCCCTCTGGGCGGCCCTGGACACACAACCCCCTCCTCAGTCCCGCTGGCCTCACCATCCAACACAATGCCCATGAAGGCCAGAAGATGGAGGCAGTGGGGACCACAGAGGAAGAGGTGCACATTATCCCACACTTCTACTCAGAGGAGCTAGTTTAGCAAGCCTCTCCTGACAAGCCAGAGGAGGACCCCGAGACTCAGCAGGAACCGGACCCCAAGGCTGATAAGTTCAAATCCCACACTCCTCGCCAACATCCCCTCCCTCTTTGTCTGGGACTGCATGAAGGACTAGAAGGCCACCCCCCACCCAATGGTCCCCAACCAAAACATAACTGTAGATACATTTTGTTGAATTACCACAAACCACTATAAAGCTTTTGTCAGAAGCCTAAAAAAAAATAAAGGGAAAGCAGCATTTTTCTTCGCATAGTAAAGTTTCAAAGCTGTATTAAGTCAATGTTCAGATGTAAAATTTTGAAAGAACAACCATAATGTTTTGTTCAGAGTTACGAACATTTCAGAGTTACGAACAACCTCCATTTCTGAGGTATTCATAACTCTGAGGTTCTATTGTATCAGCAAACTATCATATTGCCCCTGGGTCTGTGCGTTTGTCTACCAACAGGCTGACAGTGAGAGAGGGAGTGGAAAAGTCCAGTTTGGTTCTCCAAAGTTACATCTGTTTTCCAAGTATCAGGGGGTAGCCGTGTTAGTCTGTATCTACAAAAATAACAAGGAGTCTGGTGGCACCTTAAAGACTAACAGATTTATTTGGGCATAAGCTTTCGTGGGTAAAAACCTCACTTCTTCAGACATTCACAACAATAACCCTCCCCCCTAAACACACACACATGGAGCCACGCAGAAAGGTAGGTTCAGTTTAGTAGCAGGGCTGGTTACATACAGGAGGGAGAAAGGGAGTCTTTGCTTCTCCAAGGAATGTGACACAGTCACAGTACAGGTGTTTTCAAGCATTCCATGCCCTGGTGTCTGGAGCCTCCCTGCTCGGAGCCATGCTGCACAATCCAGGAGAAAAGGGGGTGGGTGAAGGATCCACTCCAGTGGGCTGCAAAAACACAATGCTGTGTCCCTTTGCAGCAGGGAGTCGAGTGGCTTGTGGTCTTGAAAGTTCAAGGAACAAAGTACAATTGTGACGTGACTTTCTTTTCTCGTTCCTTTCTCTGCTTTTCGCTGGACGAAGAGGCCAGATTTCCTGACGCTGTAGGAGCTGGTTTGGGGATGGATGGGCATTTGCAATGGTTAGCTTTTCCCCCTCCATGCAGGCTCTGTCTTCTTGCTTACAATATAGTCTATCGCCATTCGAATTGCCTGCCAGTCCCATAAGCATATGTCAGCAATTTTCTGGTGTAGGAGAAACTCCAGTTGGCTCTTAATGTTCAACAGCAGCACAAATGTGCTCTGTCCACCTTCACAGCTCACTAAGCCCCTCCACTCAGTGATACGTAGGGGGTGGCAAGTAGCATAAACATCTCTCTGGTATAGAATGTCAGATCCACACTACAGGACTGGAAGTTTCTAATTTGGTACTTTCAAAACCGCTATGTTCTCCCACTGATGGCCAGCCTTAAAAGAAGAAATTAAGAACCATTAATGTTGCACCTGAAATAAATGTGCACACAGCCCAATCATACAAAATTTTAGACAATATGTTTAAAAAAAAATTTTTTTGTTCATGCTACCTACCATTTTCAGCAGTGCTCCTTTCTGCAAAAGTTGTCTGCGGACCAAGGATAATGAAACAATTTTGTTCCTGAAATGCTGAGAAGAATCAATATTGTGGCCTTCAACAACAAAGTGATACTATGGCAAGGCGGATTTCTTACACACTTTCCAAGGAAAGATAAAATATGATGCTGCTCTTCTGACTGACCTGGCAGAAGCAGCAGCCCAGGGACAATAGGGGCAGACAGAGGAGGACACGGGAGGACCTGCTCATTGGGATCAATGGAAGGAGTCAGGAACAGTATGAGGGAAAGGGAGGAACAGGCTATTGAGTGGGAGGAACAGGCTGCGCAGCAGGAGGAACGTTTTTTTTCTGAAGGCCGGAGGCATTAATGATCTGGCTCCTGGAGCAGGATGTGTGGTTCGGCAAACGGGAGCTTGCCAACAGGGAGCATGCCCTGTTGTAGTCCCTGATACAAATGGTAGTGGGATGGATTTGGGTCCCACCTGCCGCCACAGCCACTGCCGGTATCCAGGAACTGGCACCTCCTCCTCCAGCTACTCCTCCTCCTGCATCTGCAGCCCACCATGCGCCTGAGGCTGCAAGACTCCAGGCACAACATCCCGCACTGGCACCCAAAACCCCTCCCAGTGGGAGACATGTGACCATGCAGGAGGGGAACAATGAGCCCAAGACTGTGCCTGAAGGCCAGCATGTGTCTGGCCCCAAACCCCACACAGGAGGCATCCTCATTTGTCCCCCAGAATGTTTTCCATGGCCGTTCCCCCCTTGTCCAGGGGAGGGGAAGATCAAGGCCAAGGAGACAGAGTTACTACATTTAGCCATTTCAATCGTAATTTCATTTGGGCTGCAGTGACAAGGTACGTTTTCCCCCCCACCAATTGGTGCCTTGAGTCACGTAACGCTCCAGGGCAGAGAACTGAACAGTCCTCTCTGTCCCTCCCAGAACCCAGCACTCCAAACCCTTCTGTCCAGGTATACGTGCATATAAGTCAGACAGAGACCATGCCGAAAGTGCAAGGTGCACGGAAATAACAGATCAGTTTATTAACTGGGGGTCAGGGGCGGGAGAAGAAAGAGTGGATACACTTCCCTATGGGTTTGACAAAACAACGAACAGGAAAAGCAAAGTGAAGTAACTGTGCCTTCATATGTTGAACAATGCCAAAATGTCGCCTCCTCCTCCCCATCCCGCAACGAACCATGACCACTTGTAACCACGGGGTTACTCATGTTAACAGTCGTAAGTGCTCTTATCCCCCCCACCAATCATAGTCACCAGAAATCAGTTGTGAAAGCCCCTTCTAATCCCTTCATCCATTATTCTCAAGGTCCTTCAATTCCTTCCCTAAACTGTGGGCTGGCTAACAGTTGTGAAGATGAACACAAAACAAAAGAACAATAAGTGCAGACAACCTGTGCAGAACAATCACAAACCAGAGGGTGCCATACTTTCAGAGGTGCCCTGCCCCAATTATCCTTAATGAGTCATTACTTAAATGACCAGCTAATGACCGTCGAACAAAACTGAGTTCGGACATAAGAGTCAGGATGTTCCCTCTTGTGTTTTACTGCATCTGCACGAGGTGTGATGCTTTGTTTGGGACCAGGCTGAGGTCATCCCCTGCCTGCCCCCGTTCCAAAAGGTAGGCACAAATTGCATCTTTGATTCCCTGGCCTGCTGTGATCCAGAGCCAGTATGAATGTTCTCTAAATCAGTCTGTCTGGAAAAGGCCTCACAAGCCAGTCCTGTCCTGTGCCCACTGTGTCCTGAAATACTCACCTTTAGTCTCACAAATGTTAGGAAGGACACAGCATAATAATGTGGATAGCACTGCCACACTGGCATCCAATTGGGTGCGTAGGCATGGCCGGCTCCAGGCACCAGCCGACCAAGCATGGGCACGCGGGGGGTGTTGGGGGGTGGGATTCGGCAGTGGCGCTCCGCGGGGGGGGGGGGTGTCGCGGCGGGGCGCTTGGCAGCGCGGCTCGGCGGTGTTTGGCGGCGCGGCACTTGGCGGGAGGTGTGTGTGGTGGCGGGGGGGTTCAGCAGCGCTGCGCTCCACGGGGGGGGTGTTCGGCTGCGCGGCGCTCTGCGGGGGGCCGGGGGGTTCAGCGGCGCTCCGTGGGGGGGGGTGTTTGGCTGCGCAGCGCTCCGCGGGGGGCTGGGGGGTTCGGCAGCGCTCGGCGAGGGGGTGTTCGGTGGCGCGGCGCTCCGCGAGGGGCTGGGGGGTTCCGCAACGCTCGGCGGGGGGGTTCGGCAGCATGGTGTTCAGCGGTGCTCCGCGGGGGGCGGGGGGTGTTCGGCTGCACGGCGCTCCGCGGGGAGCTGGGGGGTTCAGCGGCACAGCGCTCCATGGGGGGCTGGGGGGTTCAGCTGGGGGGTTCGGCGGCGCGGCGCTCCGTGGGGGGGGATTCAGCGGCGCTCTGCGGGGGGCTGGGGGGTTTGGCGGCGCAGCGCTCCACGGGCAGCTGGGGGGTTCGGCGGGGGGGTTGGCGGCGCGGCGCTCCGCGGGGGGGGTTGTCGCGGTGCTGAGGGTGTGTGTTATGGCGGCGCTATGGAGGGCGACACTCTTTTTTTTTGCTTGGGGCGGCCAAAAAGTTAGAGCCGGCCCTTTGCGTAGGCATCACCAATGAGCCTTCCGCTGTCCAAAAGCATACTTCACTACCATCAGCCAGCTAATTAGTTTGAAGTTGAATTCCTGTTTGTTTGGTCATTGATATGAGCATAGAGTTTCATTAGCCAGGGTAGGAGTGGGTATGCAGAGTCCTCCAGAATAACCGTCAGCACACAGACACCATATAGAACCATGTCGTTTCTGGGGAATAAAATCGCTTAGACTCATAGACTCATAGACTTTAAGGTCAGAAGGGACCATTATGATCATCTAGTCTGACCTCCCGCATGATGCAGGCCACAAAAGCTGACCCACCCACTCCTGGAATAATTCTCTCCCTTGACTCAGCTGTTGAAGTCCCCAAAGCATGATTTAAAGACTTCAAGTCGCAGAGAATCCTCCAGCAAGCGACCCCTGCCCCATGCTGCGGAGGAAGGCGAAAAACCTCCAGGGCCTCTGCCAATCTACCCTGGAGGAAAATTCCTTCCCGACCCCAAATATGGCGATCAGCAGAACCCCGAGCATGCGGGCAAGATTCTCCAGCCAGACCCGCATTGACCATTGATACTAATTATCAGCGATGGCACGTTATTGACCTATTGACTAAAATCACGCTATCCCATCAAACCATCCCCTCCATAAACTTATCAAGCTTAAACTTAAAGCCAGAGAGGTCTTTTGCCCCCACTGTTTCCCTCGGAAGGCTGTTCCAGAACTTCACCCCTCTGACAGTTAGAAACCGTCGTCTAATTTCAAGCCTAAACTTCCCGACGGCCAGTTTATATCCATTTGTTCTCGTGTCCACATTAGTACTGAGCTGAAATAATTCCTCTCCCTCCCTGGTATTTATCCCTCTGATATATTTAAAGAAAGCAATCATATCCCCCCTCAGCCTTCTTTTCGTTAGGGTAAACAAACCGAGCTCCTCGAGTCTCCTTTCATACGACAGGTTTTCCATTCCTCGGATCATCCTAGTGGCCCTTCTCTGTACCCGTTCCAGTTTGAGTTCATCCTTTTTAAACATGGAAGACCAGAACTGCACACAGTACTCCAAATGAGGTCTCACCAGTGCCTTGTATAACGGAAGCAGCACCTCCTTATCCCTACTAGAAATACCTCGCCTAATGCATCCCAAGACCGCATTAGCTTTTTTCACGGACACGTCACATTGCCGACTCATAGTCATCCTGCGATCAACCAGGACTCCGAGGTCCTTCTCCTCCTCGTTACTTCCAACCGATGCGTCCCCAGCTTATAACTAAAATTCTTGTTAGTCATCCCTAAATGCATCACCTTACACTTCTCACTATTAAATTTCATCCTATTACTATTACTCCAGTTTACAAGGTCATCCAAGTCTCCCTGCAGGATATCCCGATCCTTCTCCGAATTGGCAATACCTCCCAACTTTGTGTCATCTGCAAACTTTATCAGCCCACTTCTACATTCGGTTCCGAGGTCAGTAATAAATAGATTAAATAAAATCGGACCCAAAACCGAACCTTGAGGAACTCCACTGGTAACCTCCCTCCAACCTGACAGTTCACCTTTCAGTACGACCCGCTGCAGTCTCCCCTTTAACCAGTTCTTTATCCACCTCTGGATTTTCATATCGATCCCCATCTTTTCCAATTTAACCAATAATTCCTCATGCGGTACCGTATCAAACGCTTTACTGAAATCGAGGTATATTAGATCCACCGCATTTCCTTTATCTAAAAAATCTGTTACTTTCTCAAAGAAGGAGATCAGGTTGGTTTGGCACGATCTGCCTTTCGTAAAACCATGTTGTAATTTGTCCCAATTGCCATTGACCTCAAGGTCCTTAACTACTTTCTCCTTCAAAATTTTTTCCAAGACCTTGCATATTACAGATGTTAAACTAACAGGCCTGTAGTTACCCGGGTCACTTTTTTTCCCCTTCTTGAAAATAGGAACCACATTAGCTATTCTCCAGTCCAACGGTACCACCCCCAACTTTACAGATTCATTAAAAATTATCGCTAACGGGCTTGCAATTTCTCGCGCCAGTTCCTTTAATATTCTCGGATGAAGAACATCCGGTCCGCCTGATTTAGTCCCGTTAAGCTGTTTGAGTTTGGCTTCTACCTCGGATACGGTAATGTCAACCCTCCCTCCTTTATTCCCCTCTGTCACGCTGCCTCTATTCCTAAGCCCTTCATTAGCCTCATTAAAGACCGATGCAAAATATTCGTTTAGATATTGTGCCATGCCTAGATTATCCTTAATCTCCACTCCATCTACATTCTTCAGCGGTCCCACTTCTTCTTTCTTTGTTTTCTTCCTATTTATATGGCTATAAAACCTCTTACTATTGGTTTTAATTCCCCTCGCAAGGTCCAACTCTATACGGCTTTTGGCCTTTCTCACTCCCTCTCTACATGCTCTGACCTCAATAAGGTAGGTTTCTTTGCTGATCCCTCCCCTCTTCCACTCTTTGTACGCTTTCTGTTTTTTCTTAATCACCCCTCTGAGACGCTCGCTCATCCAGCTCGGTCTAAATCTCCTGCCTACGAACCGTTTTCCCTTTCTCGGGATACAGGCCTCCGACAGCTCCTGCAACTTCAACTTGAAATAATCCCAGGCGCATTCCGCCTTTAGATCCATAAATATGTTAGTCCAATCCACTTCCCTAACTAGTCGCCTTAATTTATTAAAGTTAGCCCTTTTGAAATTGTAAACCCTAGTCTCAAATTTAATTCTGTTAATCCTTCCATTTAGTTTAAACCGAATTAGCTCATGATCACTCGAGCCAAGGTTGTGCCCTACAACCATTTCCTCAACGAGGTCCTCACTACTCACCAAAACCAAATCTAAAATGGCATCCCCCCTCGTCGGTTCAGCAACTACTTGATGAAGGAATTCATCAGCTAGCACGTCTAGGAAAATCTGAGCCCTATTATTGTTACTAGCATTTGTTCCCCAATCTATATCTGGGAAGTTAAAGTCTCCCATGATTACACAGTTCCTATTAGTATTTACTTCCCTAAAAACATTAAATAGTTCTCTGTCCATATCCAGGGTAGATCCCGGCGGTCTATAGCACACCCCAAGCACTATCCCAGGGGAGGCTCTAGTAGTTTTTTTACCCAATGTGAGTATTGCCCAGACAGACTCGGTCTTATCCATTCCATTAAATACAATCCCTATCTCCTCAGCACCCTGGTGTCATGAACTTTTCTTGGGGCCTGGCATTAATGTTCATAAACATCCCTTTGTGGTCCACTAAGCCTTGAAGAATAGGTGAGTAGTAACTTTTTCGATTGACATACTGGGTCTTTGTGGTAGGCAAAGTATGGGGATGTGGGTGCCATCAATGGCTTTCATGCAGTTCAGAAACCCCTTTCTCTGGAACTCAGCTATCATTTCCAGAACTTTGATGATGGCAGCTGCTATGGTTAGACAAGAGTGTTGATAGGTTCACAAACCTGCACCACCACAACCCCGACAGTGGATTTCCCCAGGACTCATCCCAAAATGGTTTGCAACAGACTGGTAGCTGTCCAGCATTGCCAGCTTCCAGAAGGCAATAGCCACCCACTTATGAGTGTTCTGCCGATAGAGGGCTGGGGGCAGCTCCTCACGGAGTTTCAGGAACATTGGCTTCCTCGTTCTGAAGTTCTGCAGCCACTGGTTATCTTCCCAGGTTTCCAAGAAAGTTTTCTTTCAGAAAACTAACAAGTAGCAGACAGTTTTTATCAGACTTACAAAAAATTCAGAGATACTTCCTCTTTCTATTTGGTTTCTTAGATGAAAATTTAAAAATTTTGGGTTAGGCAAATAAAGTCCTTATATTTCAGTTCACCCAGATCGTGTAGAGAACGAGTCATTATGCACTGTAAACAGCCTTTTGATTATCAGTGCCTTCTCTATCATTTGCATAAAAATATTGCTCAAGTCTCTGAGTATATGTTGCGAAATCTTCCTCTTTCTCATTAAATTAGACACTGACCATATGGCCAAATGCAGAGACGTTAGATAAAAACATAAAATAGTCTTTCTGGAAGGTTGCAGTGTAACACTACTTTATTTCTTAGCATATCACGCCAAAACAAAAACAAAAAGAGAGAGACAAGGCAGCTGCTCCTTAAGCCTTTCACAATGCAATCCTTGGTTTCCGAGCCACAGTCTTTCCCTCTGTATAGGCAATGAGAGAATTGTCCATTGCGCACTGCTTTGACCTATTTCTTCTACCATCACCGAGATCATTTTGTCTCATTTCTAAAGTGAATGTTTAAAGAGGTTTCACTGTTATTATGATATTATTATCACAGAAAGCCCATGAGAAGGCACTAGTTTCTCTTGATTCCTGCTTTGTCCTGACACATGCTTTCTTTCCCAAAGAGAATGGTGGCCAAAGTGGTTTCCTTAGTACAGAGGTTCTCAAACTATGGTCCATGGAGCACCAGTGGTCCGCAAGCTCCATTCAGGCGGTCTGCAGATAGTTCCTTGTAAGGTGCACGCCTGGGCGGCCACACACAAGAGAATGAAGGGCCACCCACCTAATTAGTGGAGCCAAGCAGGCGTGGCTCCACTAATTAGGTGCCTGGACCCTGGAGAAGACGCACATGTAAGGTGAGGTGGTGGCCTTGGGGGGATTAGGGGGTAGGTGGGAGGGGGCAATGGAGTGTGAAGAGGGGGTGAGGGAATTTGGGACGTGCAGGGCTGTAGCAGCCAGAGAAAGAGGTGACTTTCCCCAGCTCCAGGGCTGCGGCTGCCGGGGCGAGATGGCCTCCTTCCCAGCCTCAGCTCTGTGGCTGCTGTGGCAGGGGAGAGACCCCCCCCCCCTTCCCATCCCCAGCTCAGGGGCTGCTACGGCAGAGGAGAGAGGGCACATCCATCGCATTAGAAAGGTAAGATTACTGATATTAAAATATGAGTGGTGTGCTTTTACTTGTAGAACAAAAAAAGTTAATTATTATTAAGTTTTTTTATATAGCGCTTTTATCCAAAGCACTTTACAATAGTTAGCTAATGGTACAAACAACGTTTGGAAAGATCATTAAGTGCTCCACTGAGACCCTCAGGAATTTTCAAGTGGTCCGCGAAAAAAAAAGTTTGAGAAGCACTGCCTTAATACATGGCCAGTTGCTTTCAGTTTCCCCTCTCAAAAGACAGTGCTTGTCACAGAAAGATTTGTACTGTATTCCTTTCCTAGCTCTCCTCAACCTCCTCTCTCTCTCTACCTTCCCTATCATTAGCCACCCTGTCACTCAGGCCTGTAACCTGCCTCTTCTCCCTCCATAATATTTCCAAGAACCAGCCTTTTCTGTCTATTCTATGTCAATTAAAGCATGATCCTTGAGGTAACATGGGGGAGGCTGACTCAGCAGTGACTTTACAAGAAATCGAAACTCAGTCAGTTGTGGGGGGAGGAGTAAGCTGGGAAAGGGTCCAGAAGATCAAGGTGTCTATCAGTGTGGGAGAGAAACAAGGTACAAGAGTCTTTCATGGGCAGGGCCAGTGCAAGGATATTTTGCGCCCTAGGCGAAACTTCCACCTTGCGCCCCCCCTCCAATGTCCAGCCCCCACCTTCCTACGGCCAAGTTCCCCCCAGGGGCCCAGATGTTCACAAAGTGCAGGGGCCATGGGAGGGGGCTGCAAAGAGGGGGGTCGTATGGGGGCTCTTCCAGGGGGTGAAGGTGGCAGAGAGGGGGTTGCATGGGATTGTTGCAGGGGGTGGAGGTGGCCAAGAGGTGGAGGGGTCGGGGGTGTAGTGGCAGGGAAGAAATTGCACAGAGTCAAAAGGGGCTCGTTGCAGGGGGTGCAGTAGCAGGGAGGGAGTGGCACAAGGGAGATGTGGGCAGGAGGGGGTTGTTGCAAGGGGCTGGCAGGCGGGGGGGTGTCTGTGCCCAGGGTTGTTGCAGGGGGGTAAAGGTGGCATGGAGGGGTTTGCACAAGGGAGGAGTGGGCAGAAGGGAGATGGAGGGTGGGGGGGGGGGTCCCCGAGGTTGATGCAGAGGTGAAGGTGACCGTGGCTGGCTGGGGGGTGAGGGGGTAGGGGGTGAGGGGGGTTGCTGGGTGGAGGTTGCCCAGAGGCAAAAGTGGCAGGACAGGGTGGGCTGTTGGGGCTGGGGGTGCACAGGGAAGAAGGTAGCTGGTCGGTGGGTATTGAAGGGGGTGGCGCTGGCTGGGGGAGGGGTGCCTGGGTTGCTCCCACATACAGTTTAGATTTATCTACATCTAACCACTTTACGCAATTTGCATGCTACAGTCGATAGTCTGCCAACTTGTCTTGCTCTTGTACTGTAACTGTGGTTTCACTAGCTGTCCTGAGAAGCTAGAAAAAATGAACTTGAAAATCTATATTGTGCAATCAACAGGCTACTAATATTGCAC
Source organism: Emys orbicularis (assembly GCF_028017835.1). Classification (NCBI taxonomy): domain Eukaryota; kingdom Metazoa; phylum Chordata; order Testudines; family Emydidae; genus Emys; species Emys orbicularis. The sequence goes on along the minus strand of NC_088685.1, from coordinate 161,596,884 downwards.
AAGCTGTTTGTGCAGCTGAAAAATGTTACATAAGGACACTTTGAAAACATCTTTAACGTGTGTGTGTGTGTGTGTGTGTGTTCATTCACTTATAGTCATCTTTATACATATTACATACAGGGCCGGCTCTAGGTTTTTTGCCGCCCCAAGCAAAACAAATTTTGGCTGCTCCCCTCCCCCCCTTTTTTTTTTGGCTTTTACACGTTTCCCTTTGCAATGTTGTTGTTTTGTTTTGTTTTGTTTTGTTTGACTGGGTGCGGTACTGATGCAGCATTGGGCCACGACTGCATCTGAATCTGCTTGAGCCGGGTGTATCTGCCTGAATTTCTTATTGAGACAGAGGAGCTGAAAAGCCCATGGGCCACTAGAGCGCCTGGGTAACTCGTGCCGCCTGTGATATGTGCAGAGGGGAAATACAGACTAGAGAGGGACATTTCAAGAGGCTTAAATCCCTGCGTGCTTTGCTGCCCCGGTGTCATGCCTGGGTCTCTTGACAGAAGGCTACGGGGTTGTGCAGCCGCAATCGGAGGCTGAGCGAGAGCCCTCAAAAGGGGACAGGTATCTCCTGAGACAGCCCTTGGCTTTCCTGGGCACGCGCCGTAGTTCAGTCTTACTGGGAGCTGGGCTGCTGCTTCTGAGCGCTTTCTGCTACTTTCGCTCATTTCAAATGAGCCTGACGTCCCCCAAATCATTAACTGACATGGGTAAGGAGTGTCCCCCGCTCGGAGCCTGCCCAGCCCAGCCACAAGGTGCGGGCACTGCTGCCCCGCGGCGTGAACCGCAGCAGCCCCAAGGCGCCCCCCGCACACGATGCACTGCTGCTGCCAGGGCCGGCTCTAGGCTTTTGCCACCCCAAGCAAAAAAAAAAAAAAAAAAAGGCTGGCCGGAATGCCGCCCCTGAAAATGGGCTGCCCCAAGCACCTGCTTGGTTTGCTGGTCCCTGGAGCCGGCCCTGATTACATACCACGGAGATATAGGACTTTAGCTTATGCTACATTTTATTTAAATGTTTCCCTTTTTTCAACTCTGTACACCTCTACCCCCATATAACGCTGTCCTCGGGAGCCAAAAAATCTTACCACATTATAGGTGAAACCACATTATATCGAACTTGCTTTGATCCACCAGAGTGCGCAGACCCGCCCACCCCGGAGCACTGCTTTACCGCGTTATATCCGAATTCGTATTCTATCAGGTCGCGTTATATCGGGGAAGAGGTGTATTTTCAAAATATACCCAGAGAGAGACTCCATTACCTACCTAAAAAAACAGCAGCTTCATTAACACTGAAATATTATAAACCTCAGTAAAAAACAGAAGGAGCCTTTGCCCAAAGCCCTATTCATTCTATCATAAAAGCCAGTCAGGTTCTGAATGTCAGCTGACTTTGACCATAAGTGATATCTACAGATTGTACATACATCAGCCACTGCCAGCTGGAGCTGAAAGAATAATTCATAGCAAATAATTCACTCAAAAAATCAGCTTTTTTCTGTTTGCAATCTGTCAAAAAGATTGCAATTATCTTGAATTACCTTGTTGTTTGAAATTACTCATCAGATCGTTTCAGTCAATGACTCCTGGTCTGTAGATAATTTATAAGCAGATTGTTGCAAATGTTTGCTATCCATAATTCAAACAGGTTTTGATAGTTGTGATTGGTCTCAAAAGTCACATGGTATTGTGTTCCTTGACTGGAGGTGTCTAGCCAGTGGAGGATTGAGCTAAAGGGGCTTGTGCCCAGGGGCCCCAGCCAATCGGGGAGCCCAGGAAAAATGGGTGCCCCGCACTCCCACCTGCTCCGCCTGCCCGCTCGGCACTCCTGCTGGGGAGCAGGGTTGGATGCAGGGGCTTGCCCTGCTCTGCCCACCCAGAGCGCCATCTGGGGAGTGGGGGAAGCCCCCGTGCCCCAACCGCATTTCCCCGACAGGAGCGCAGAAGGGGCGGGGGGACTGCAGGCGGAAGGGGTGGGGAGGGGTCCCCACTTGCTCTGGCCCAGGGCTCCACAAAAGCTTAATCTTGCCTCTCTGTCTAACCCTTATCATCAGTTCCCAGTGTTGACTTCTTCTCTCCCTTCCCTGGCTCCCAGCTGAATGCCAGTTCAAATGCAAAATTCTCACTGGCTTGGGCCCAGGCAATATCAGGAACTGTCTCTCTTTCCACAACCAGGAACTCATGACTTATGTATGCCGCAGGGACAGTGAACTGCCTATTTGGTTATCTAGGTGCCTATACTACACCCACCATTTTATCTAAGCACCTTTCAGCTCCGGAAATGAGACTTGGGAGAACAGAAAGCAGAGCTTTCTTAGTTGCTTGGCTTTGGAACTCTCTTCCACAAGAGACTAAAATGACTCCTCCTTTCAGAGAAAGAGCGTAGAGAATCATTGATTAAAATGGATAAGATTGCATGGCGGACTTGTGTCATTTTCTAAGGGGCTCAGATACCATGATGCAGACCCTTAATATAAATGCCTAAATATGTGGATTGCCATCACTGTGGTATCTGTTTATTTATTGTGACTTATATGAAGATATTTTTGAAGAGCGCCAATCTGCTATTAGTTAAAAATAACTGTACAGCAAAAACAAACCCAGCAGCAACCCCCCGCCCAGCCAGAAAACACGAGCAAAACTCTACCCCTAACACCACCCAACAGAAAGAACTTTTCCAACCCAATCTCCATAAACAATCACTCCCATCAGGCCTTAACCTCTTCAGTCACTCTGAAGGTCAATAGTTTTTATCGATTTTGGACCAAAGGTGGATGCTTGTTCCATAGCTGATGGTCGCCCACAAAGAATGTTATACAGCTAGCTCAGCCTCTGTTAAATCGAGGGGGAGCCATTCATCCATGTTAGCCTGGAAATTCCCTCCTTTGATCTTTATTGTTCTTGACAGGTATTGCAAGACAGATAAAAACTAGTTACACACCAACTATCACCTCCTGCGACTGCTGCTGTAGCAGTATCGTTCAGAGAGAGAAAGGCAGTCTTTCAAGCAGGCAGGTCCCAAGCCACTTAGAGCTTTACAGGGCCAAACCCACATCTGAAATGCTACCTGGAAACCATAAGCAGCCAGTGTAAATCATGGAGAACCAGTGTCATCACCCCTGAAATAGCAGTGTGAAACAGGGTCACGTCGCCAGGGCCGGCTCCAGTCACCAGCCGAGCAAGCTCGTGCTTGGGGCGGCAGATTCTAAGGGGCGGCTTCCCTCCAATCCTAGGGTGGCATGGCCACCCTTTTTTTTCTTTTTTTTTTTTGGTTCGCCGCTCCGGCCACCCTGTAGGGGGCGGCGGCGCGGAGGAGGGGAGCACCCTGCTTGCTCCGTCTGCCCCAGCCAGTGCCAGGTCTGCAGCAAGCCCGGCAGCCCGCGTCCTTCCCTCCCCGTCGACCTTCAATTCACCTGCAGGCGGGAGCAGCGCAGAGACCTCCCAGCAGGCGGTGTGGTGGGAGGGGCCGAGTGGCGAGCACTCCTGCTGAAGGAAGCCCTGGCTGCCCCCCTTCTCTCTCTCTCTCTCCCCCCTGCTTCTTCCCCCTTCCCCCCCCCCCCCCCCGCTAGCCGGGGCACGTCTGCAGCGCAGGGAGTCCCGCTAGCCAGAGTGCAGCCGCTGCCCGCCCAGGGGGAGGCAGCTGCGAGCCGCCAAGTAAGTGGCACCGAAATTTTGCACCCTGGGTTTTTTGGGGGGTTTTTGTTTCGCCGCTTCAGCCGCCCTGCACATTTTTTGGTTTTTTTTTTTTTGGTTGTTGTTTTTTTTTGCTTGGGGCGGCAAAAAAGCCAGAGCCGGCCCTGCACGTCGCTTTCATTAGTTACAAAGCATATGGAACAGTTTGCCCCTCTTCTCCAAATTTTCCCCATTCTTTCTGTTCAAAGGGTCTGCCAACACCATTTTTCTATTTCACTTGAAACATGGTTTTCCCTCAAAATAGACTGGAAGTAATGACTCCTATATACTAAACAGAGCTCCATTGAAACCTAGAGGCTAAATTCAGAGAGAAGCCTAAGTGAGTCTAAGATAATATAATTTATTACTTCTCCGACTTTTCAGCACATAAGCTCTAGCAGTCTAGAGTCTCTCACCCCCACATAGAGCTTACACTTTCTTATGCATCGCCCTAGGTCTCCCTTTTATCTACATTCTATAAAGGAAATGGCTTTCCACTGCTTTCTCTCTCAAAAGATTCATGGCCTAATGCCTATTTTTCATATACTGTTCCAAATGCTCCTCCACTAGAGAGCCATCAGTTTGACTGGGAGCAGAATTTGACCCACTGATGATGGATTGGGTGGGCTGAGCTATGAGATTTTTCGTCCAAGTCTTCAAACATTTTATACATTTTCTTTTATTAAAGAATTAGCCTCATGTCCCTGGCTCAAAATGTCCTAATATATTAGATTGAAATCCTTATTCTTTCCTATGTAGGTCATGAGCAAAGGGGAACACTGTTCTACCAGATACTGCCTCCCATGTCTGTAATGGGATCTCTGTAAATATATGAAGATTATATGCATGGCTTGGTCTAAATATTATATACTACATGATAACTGTGGGAATGTAATGTATTTGTATGTTAACATTTTAACTTCACCTTCCTTTCCAGTCTCTGGAGCATTTTTCACTTATTGGGGTGCTCCCCTGCTTTGGTATCCCACTTCCCAACAGTAATGTATTACTTCTTCACGAGGTGGATTTTTTTTTTTTTTTTGAGGAATTAAAAGCATAACACTGCATGAAAACCTCTGAAAGTGACTTAATACAGAAACTGAATCCAGCTCACTTTGCGCATTCTCTTCCCCCACACCCACCTTTTTTTTTTTTAATGTATTTGTTTAACATCAGACTCAATCCATCTTGGCAAATCTGGTCCTTCCCAGCTGTATTTAAAGTGTGTAAGTGTAACGAGTCATGGGTGTTCTCCATGAGTTAAGCATATATTAGACCAGGGGTCGGCAACCTCTGGCACGCGGCTTGCCAGGGTAAGCACTCTGGCGGGCCAGGCCAGTTTGTTTACCTGCTGCGTCGGCAGGTTTGGCCAGTCACGGCTCCCACTGGCCGCGGTTCGCCATCCCAGGCCAATGGGGGCTGCGGGAAGCGGCGCGGGCCAAGGGATGTGCTGGCCACGGCTTCCCGCCGCTCCCATTAGCCTGGGACGGCGAACTGCAGCCAGTGGGAGCCGCGATCGGCCAAACCCTTTGGACTCAGCAGGTAAACAAACTGGCCCGGCCCGCCAGAGTGCTTACCCTGGCGAGCCGCATGCCAGAGGTTGCTGACCCCTGCTTTAGATGTAAGTCTACTGGCAGTCTTACTGAAATGAACATGTATGGAAAAGTCATGGCACAGAGTTTGTTAATGAACTGTAAACACCACACATGTAGAGTGCTTAAATCCAATGAACAAATCCATGTAATGCCAGAAGCTGACCTTCATAATACTGCTCTCCTGAAAAATAGTCTCCTTAATGTTACCTTCCAGCTAAAGCAGCTGAACTGGAAAATGTGTGTCTATACAAGGTGGCAGAATGGTATGATTAGAAGATCTGTCTCACCAAACACAGAACAATATCTGTTACCTCTAAAAATTTCTTTTTTAAGCTAAATGACAAAATTGGCTGACTAATCATGAAAGTTCATAGAAAAGGTCTATTCTATGGACAATACATTGTATCTTTATAGTATAGTGTTCTTTGGCGTGCACATGAGTAGAAAAGGATACGTTAGATACCATTTAGAAGTTTATATTTCCTGTAAAGTTTTCATTCCAAATCAAGTTAAAAAGATCAGAGTTAAGGGTGTAATTTCAATTTTTCAGTTTGATTTGCATATTAAAAGGCATTGCAATTAGTGAATAAGGAATACAGAAAATTCTCTGAAATATTCAGTTTGACTGTAACTATGAAAAAAACTTAACTTTAAGCTAATTAGTGTTTATACATCACTTTGGACGTCTAGATTGTTGTAAAGTGGCAAAATATCATTATTATTTTTCATGTCATACCGTGCATGCCTATAGCTCTCAGGATCTGCAATCATTTTACAAACATTAATTAAGATTTACCCAACCCCCTAGGAGGTAGTTATCCCCATTTTACACACGAGGAAAAGTGAGGCACCTAAAGTGACTCTCTGATCATATAGTGAATCAGAGGCATCACTGGGAATAGACCCCAGAAATGGTGACTCCCCATCCTGTAACAACAAGTCTATGCTGGTTTCTGGTTCAGTTTGAGTGGATATAGTGTACTATCAAATACTCCAATCATTTCAGAATTTTTTTAAACTAACCTCTGGATTTAGATTTGTTGGAATTGTCATTTAAATTCATCAGCCAAAACCAGTGCACTTTCACTTTAGACCAACCTCCCATCATGAGAAGAATCAGGGCTCCTTCTTGAAATACTGGAGATCAGCTGCTGCATAGTTCCAACAATGAATACAGTTCTAAGAAAGTTCCCAGGATTTCACCTTGCACTTTCCTTTTGTCTGCAAGTAATCTTTTTCTCTTGCTGTTGACTTTGTCTTGCTTCAACACATTCTGCCCCAGATGTTATTTTGGTTTTGCCAGATTCACTAGTTTGCAGCTGTAGCTTCCCACATGTCAATAGCTATATAAAAATGAGCAATAACTTAATGTCCTTTATGAGTAGCCAGCGACGCTGAGCTTTTATAGGCGTTGGTACAGTGCTGATTGTTGCAACCTTTGCCGAATCGTAATATTTGTGATTTTACCTTGTCCTTGGTCTGCATAATAGCTTGAAGGTGCTGCTGATTTATTTTCTCCAGAAGTTTGCTGTGCCCGTGGTAACATGCCTGTGGTTCACAGCCCAGCCATAGAATAAAATTAAAAATCAAAACAATTTGTTCGAGTAGATTTGGAGCTTATGTGTGATATTGTTCTGGTTCATTCTGCCATATTCCTTTTTAATTTGGGTAATTATTTCTTGGCCACTATTTGGAAAATTCCTTCCCAGTAAATAGATCCCATAATGACAATGAAACTGGCACCATTAATGCAATACAAGATCCTATATTTACTTCTCCAAATCTTTGCTTTCCTGTTTTTTGAAGTTTGCTCCTTACAAATAGCAAAGATGCTTGGCTAAAAGACCTTGAGGTCCTGGTTGCATTGATAATTTATCCCAGTTATAGCCCCCGGAGGAAATGCATTGGTACAAATCGCTGGTGGAGACAACCAAAGCCATCAGTTGTGATTTATCTCTACTTGAAACTGGTAAACTCCATTGATGCAAATCTTAGCTTATAATGAATTACTCTGTTTATGTTAGGGATTTGCACATGTCCAGATACATCTGTGGCTGACTGTAAGGCAAATCTTCTGTGCAGACAAGGCCTAATTTAGGGACTGCAAGAGTTTGCTGAGAGACTTTCCATTTTTCATCTAGGAATGCTGCTAGTTCATGGTATAGCGGGGCGGTCACCCCAATCCAGCTACGAAGGGGTTAAAAGCCAGCCTTGGAGAGGGCTGGGGCAGAGAAAAAAACCTAGGCTGATTGGGGAAACAGCCACAGCTGGGGCCATGCCCCAATCAGGCCGCAGCTGGCCCTATAAAAGGGCTGTGAGGCAGCTGCTGAGGTAGACTCTCTCTAGCTTCTGAAAGCGAAGGACTTGGCTGCCAGGAAGCTGAGCAGGGTACCTGAGGTACAGGGCCGGCTCTAGCTTTTTTGCCGCCCCAGGCACAAAAAAAAAAAGGCGGACGGACTGCCAAAGCAAAAAAAAAAAAAACGGCAGCCGCGTGGAGGGCGGTCAAGGCGGCTTGCAGGGGGGTGAAGGGCGGCACCCGCCCGCGGGCAGCCAGGTGCTGCAGTCCGCTTGCAGCCGGGCGAGAGGGGCTCCCCCCTCCGGCCTTGGGGTGCCTCTCCCGACCGGGCAGGCTCCAAGCGGGCCGATATAGGCAGCGCTGGCTGGGGTCTGTGACCTCCGCGTGGGGCTG